>NC_137107.1:12761998-13176998 GCF_949357685.1 Gobio gobio | reverse complement strand
GGCAAGTATAAATGACTAAGCAGTTTTTTTTGCCAAAAAAAATTCACGATAATTGTTTTATATTAGTCGATATCGATAATTATCACGATAAATGTCAAATCTAATCAAATCCTAAGTGAAAGTTGTAGAAACCAGAGCATTAATTGTGGTTTTAAACTACTCTTTATTGTCAGAACAAATCATGACAAACACTTGCCAAACAGGTGAAACATTTCACAAATCAGAGGTAGAACATTCAAACATTTGTAATTTTTCCTTAAAATAAATATATTTATTGGAAAATGTTTTTCTTAGTTTCTGCATGTGCTAATGGGGGATATTGTTTCAAGTCTTGAAACAGGTTTGTGTTGCCTGACTTTGATGGCACGTATCTTCAGCCTAGTTTAGGTGCAGGCAGCAATATTAATATTAGATATGTTTTGTCTCTAAATGCAGATTTGACAATGAGTTGCATTAGTATTAGCTTCAGTTAGGAGCAGATTTACTATGTAAAATTTATGTTCATTAACAAAAACAGTAACATCTTTTAAAACGACCTCAATTTTATTTGGTAAAATGTAATATTCTGACTGTTTGAGTTTTATTAAAATTAACCATTGGTCATCCAGTATCATGCATTTAGATCAGTGGTTCTCAACCTCTCCTGCAGGGACCCCCTGACTGACCATGTTTCTGTTTTAACTCTGAAATGGCGCACCTGATTCAATTAATTAAAGGCTTAATGAGTAGTTGACTAATTGATTAATTGACTAATTCCTGTTGGGGAATTGAATCACGTGTGCCATTGCAGGGTTAAAACAAAAACATGGCCTGTCAGGGGGTCCCTGCAGGAGAGGTTAAGAACCACTGATTTAGATCATGATAACCACAGATAAAACCAGGCATAGCCTATAGCACGTTAGCCTGGCTCCGCCCGCCTACGTCCTTCCGCTCAATTTCATTTTACTTCAGTACTACGTCTGGGATTGCTGTATATTCTTAGGTTTCCAGAAATAATTTTTTTGTAGGACCAATCAGCGAACAGAGGGAGTGGCTGAGAACGATGACGTTGAGATCTTGCGCTAGTTTGAGTTGACATACGTCACGAACAAACGTTAGCGATTGGTTATGGCAGATCCAGAGTGACTCTGGGCAGATCCAATAGTTTTAAACTTCAACAGAGGTTCCGCCTACCAGGAAGTTAACGCTTGTCAATGGAGAGAGGCCAGACTCTCTGTATAAATTAAATGTACGAGAGGCTGGTAGAACCAGGCTAATAGCACGTCACTATCATGGCAAAATGTAACTATGGTTTCTATGGTATTTGTAAAAACAGTAGCCAATACATTATTAAATACTGTAACTATTTCATTAGTCCTTTAATACATTGTCTAGATTAATAATATAAAACAATTCAATATGTATATCCCACATTTCTTGATGCAGTTAATATTACTAGGCTAACGTCACAGTAAATCCATGGTAAATGATGGGAATTTGTAGACAGAAAAGCCTTCTGACTGACCACAGTGTTTCTGCTGTTTGTCAGCGCGGTTTGATCTGCCTTTAAACTGGTTTAAATCACTAAGACGTGTGTGTTCTTCGCTAAATTCAAGCGCTTCTCACTGGATATCATAACCGAGACCGATCAGAGTAAACGCATCTGCTCTAGTGAGCGCTCCCGTTTGGACTTTGAGCCGAGCAGATAAACGGTCAGTGTGGCGCGCGGGTCAAATGAGTTTGGTTACGCTTTTGGTGCATAAACATTTTTCAAAATGTATCGAACTCTTGATATCGGTTTATCGAGAAAAATTATATCGTGATAATTATCGTTATCATTTTACCGGCCAGCCCTAGTAATAACGTTAATCTACAAAACGCAAGACACTACAAAGTATTAAAGGGTTAGTTCACCCAAAATTTATCATTCTGTCAGTAATTCCTCACCCTCATGTTGTTTCAATCCCGTAAGACCTTCGTTCATCTTCTGAACACAAATGAGGATATTTTTGATGAAATCTGAGAGCTGTCTCACTCCTCCATAGGCTTTCAGAGGGAATGAATCTTGCTGGGCCAGAAAAGTTATTAAAGAGATCGTTAATATAGTCCAAGTGACTACAGTGGCTCAATCTTAAGTTTATCAAGCGACGAGAATACTTTTCGTGCGCAAAAAATAAATAAAAATAACGACTTTATTCCACTATTCATTTCCTTCTCTCTGGGCCTCGAGTAGTTCACTAGTAAAACTGCGCAGTGCGTCTGTGTTGCACGTCACCACGTAGGCTCACTATTGGCCGACGCTGGTCGTGATGCGTATGACGTACAACACAGACGCGCTGCGCAGTTTTACTAGTGAACTACTCGAGGCCCAGAGAGAAGGAAATGAATGAGCTTGAGGGTGAGTAATTACTGACAGAATTTTAATTTTTGGGTGAACTATCCCTTTAACCTATGTTCTGTGGCTTATTGAAGTGAGCATGTGTGATGTGTGACAGGAAAGTGTCCTTATTGTGGATTTAAGCACATCCAGACAGAGCGAGCATTTTCTCGACCCAAGAAACTCTTAAAAAGTGTTATCTCATGCAGAGACGGTACAATCAAAATCCTGCGTCCGAAACTGCGTGAGAGGAGAAATATGAGTGGAATACTCTTGGGCTTTATTTAACATCACAACTGACATGACATATGAAATACACAAAGTCAGATACACATATGGTTTGGTTTTGACGTCATTAACCTGATTTACTTATAAAGTCTAGTGGTTTACGTGGTTATTGGTTTGCATGTAAACCAGGACAATGGATTATTTCAATAAGGTTATCAGATCATTTTTGTTATCAGTGTATCGGTGTGCATGTAGACATGATCAATGGATTTTGGTTAAAATCCTGAAATAAGGTCCATGGTTAGTAGGGCTGGGGTAAATGATTATTATTTAAACGATTAGTCTGGCAATTATTTTATCGATTAGTCAACTAATCTAACGACTAATTGGACGATTAATATAACGATTATTTTTCTGTTGCCCGATTAATAAAAACCATAATGTATTTCAAATAAATACCAAAAAATTCAGTTTTGCACAGCAAAAAATCTTCTGCTTTACATAAAATAAAATAAGGCCAGCTTGTTTACTCTTTTACAGTACCAACATAACTCTTGTTAAAAAAATTCTAAAGTTGTCTAAAGTCCAAAAATACACTGCATTGCACAGTATAGACATTCCTGAGAGTGATGTGGTTAGAATAGATGTTTTAAAATGTATTATTTAAAATTAGCACGCTATTGTTTTGTTACTCTTACCTATTTTTAATAGATAGCTGTGTTCTGCAGCCGTAAACTATTCAAGCCAACATTAGATGATAACTAACTACAGCTGTCTATGTGCCAGTAGCTAACTAACGTTAACTAACCTAGCATGAACAAACTGCATGGAGAGCTAAGATGGTTAGCTAGAAACACCGAAGTGTGCAGAGCTCAAGCTACACAACACACTACACAAACATGAAATTCATTTAGTCTTTTTGCTGTTAAAGCAACATTCATTCTTATGTTCATTCATGTTTATTTGATGCTATAAATAAACTAGAATGAGGAGATGATCAGTTCACGAGCAGCTTTAACTGATGCTCTACAGTGATCTATCAGACACATTAAAGAGCCACAAAACGGTATTTATTGTTAAAATCTCTTTTAAAAAATGACCAAATTTGAAAGGTGAGACTTTGTTCAATATGTTTAATATGAAAAGTAACCGAAAAGTAACCTGGTCTGCCCTGTCTGTCAGTGCATTGTACGTGTCCTCTCTGCTCCGCGATGTGTTTTTCACTGCGTGAGAACATGATGTGGCATGAGCGCATGCGTGAGCGTGAGAGCGGCGTAGCTTGTTGGACATAGCGACAGTAACTAAGGGGGGCGGGTCTTTGCGAACGGTCAATTCTGTGAAGAAGTTGCTGTTTCGTCCTCCATTCTGCAATGTTTTGGTCTCCTACGTGTGTGTCGACACATGAATCGTCAACTTCATCGACGCGCCGCTCCGGCCTTAATGGTTAGCACAAGATCAAGATATTTTCATGTTTTGTTCTACAACATAAAATACATTAGTAATACTCTCTTGTGTGTTTTTTAAAAAAGTTTTTGATTGTCTAGGTTGCTAACAAGTGTCTAAATGGGAGACAAGGGTTGTCTGGGACATTAAACGCCATCAGCTGAACAGATAAACTCATCTAGTCACGTTCACAGTCTCGTTGTAATCACACTCTTGCAAACTGTTCTAGGTAGATTTCAGCTATGTGTTGACCAACACGTTTTTTCGTATTTTTTCAATTGTTTTCAATGTTTTCACCCACGTTTTTAAAACGCCATGAGTGTACGAGGTGCTGAGTGTTTTTTTCACGCTGAAGCGCTGAGCGCCATTTTTTACTGGTCAACGAGAGTTGAAGAATGTTAAACATTTTTTACCCAACCGTCCAATCACAGAGGAGGAGCGGTGGGACTAATACCACTCTGACCAACTGTCACAACATTCTTTCTGCACAACAACATCAACCAGCAAAGCTAACCGAGCAAAATGGATGGAAAATTTATATTGCTGTTCTCTGAACATATTATCTGTGAAATCAGTTACAAGTAAACTATGCCGTGGATATTCTGTATCATAGCAATGAAGCATCTCAACTGAAAAAAAACGCTGTGCTGCCAAAATGCTTTTCAGCTGGCTAAAATGCTTTGCTGGACACAAGGCCTAAGGGATGTACACGGCACACAATCAGTCAAACATACATTGCAACTAGGGCTGTAGCGATACACTAATCTCACGATACGATACACGATATTCAGCTCACGATATGATATATATCACGATATTCAGCCAACGATACGATTCGATATAATTCGATACACTTGCATCATTTTCTGAAAGATTTAAAGGGGACGTAGGGGTGGGCGATATGGCAAAAATATCATATCACAATTTTTTTCAGGAAAATCACGATTCACGATTTTATCATGATTATTTTTCATGTTGGTTTTACTATTTTGCAAGTGACTGAGCATTACAGCCAAACTAATGTCCCTATTTTAAAAATAAAGCCTTATAGGTAACACAATATAAGAATGGCAGACATTTAGGCCAAAGTGGCGAAGATAAAAATCATTATTAAAGTCATAATGATCATAAAGGCATTATTTTCTTTGTTATTAAGAAGAAGCTAGGTGTATTAACAGTAGCATTGAAGAAAGTAATTAAATGAACAAATATTAAATTATAAATTGTACATTGATTCTTATTAAAATTCTCAGTCAAGAACAGTGAGTGATTTCCTCTTTGTGTTTTATTAACATTAAAGGAATAGTTCTCCCAAAATTTTAATGGTCATCATTTACTCTCTCTCTTGTTTTAAACTCGGATAAGTTTCTTTCTTCTGTTGAAAATAAAAGTTGAAAAGTTATTTTGAAGAATGTGTGTAAGGGTGTATAACCAAACAGTTGATGTACCCCAGGGACGAACTATAGTATTTTTTTCCTATGGAAGTCAATGGGGACCAGCAACTGTCTGGTTACCCACATTCTTCAAAATAATATCTTCTTTTGTGTTCAGCACAATAAAGAAATGAATACAGGTTTGGAACAACATTAGAGTGAGTAAATAATGACAGAATTTTTATTTTTGCGTGAACTTTCCCTTTAAGGACAAGCAGCAGAATGTTTACTATTGGCTACTGTGTCTCACGTGATGCGTCAGATTTTTTGCTTTCACTTTAGACATAACCAACTTTGTTTATGTAAACCTTGTGTATTAGCGCAATAAGACTCGAAATATAACTTAGTCCAGTAACCAGGCCCAGGTTACTCTGCGCTGTTAGACAGGCTGATAGTGCCTATGTGCTTCACGTGTTCGTGCTCAGAAAAGCCCTCGTTAGAACAGCGCATCAGCTGTTCTAACGAGCATCAGATTCAGCACGCTATCAGCATCAGCACGAGACTATAGCGGCTGGCTGACCAAATCACACGTGCGAGGATGCCATTCTGTGCGCGGATACTGTTCTTTGCCCGCGTATCCTGTGCACGCGCCTAGATTGTATGTGCGCGAGTTTTGAGACGCCATACAAATCGCTCGTCCTGCAACGCGAACGGGGGTAAACACGGGGGATTTGAATGGGACTATATGTATCGTTACTCGCGGCTTAAAAATCGATACTTTCTTGGGAAAAAAAATATCGATTTATATCGCAGAATCGATAAAAATCGCCCAGCCTTAATTGCAACAATGTAGAAACATTATTACACAAGGATATGGATTTTATATAGGGTTCTAAAATCCTATAAGGTTTTTGTGGAGGGAACTAGGGGAGGTGAACTACCGGGTTGGCCTGCAAAAATACGCCATCACTGCAGCACTCTGTTTTAAACAATATATAGCCATGATAATATTGTTTGTGTAAGAAAATTTATGTAATTTTAACTGTAGAATTTTAAGACTTAAAAGTATGAAAAGCAAAGCATGCTTTGAGATTAGCCTGGCTGACTATTTTCCTTCAGTAATTTCCCTTCTACATCATATAATGTACATCATATGGTAGAGAACTTTTAGTAATAATCAAAATAATAGTTGACATTAAAGAAACTGAAGCTAATGTATTTCTGCTCTTCAGGGCGTGGAGTTTTCACCACTGGAGCTTTTTTCAGAGGTGATTTTGTTCTTGAATACAGAGGTGAACTTCTGAGTTCACAGGAGAGTCTGGACCGAACTGAACACTACACTGAAGCTGAGAACACGTTCCTGTTTGATTTTCAGTGGCATGGCAAAAATTGGTGGTGAGTACAGAACTGTTGGATTGATGTATTAGGGATGCTAAAATATCTGGAACAGTAAGATACTTAGTTTATGCCTGTAGTTCTGTTCGCTCATTTCTTTTGGTCTGGATACGCTTAGTGTTCAGATTGGCATTTCTATCGTCGAACCTAAGTTATGCTTGACCAGTCTGTCCTTTTTAGGGTCACATCTTTCTGTTTTTAGTTGATTTACATGTCTCTGGTCCATGTTACGTTCATATTTCATTTGAACTGCACCAGAGTTCATTTGGAAGCCAACTTAGACAATTCTTTTCAGCATCTCAGTCCGCTTGTTTGGTCGCACCAGGTTTCAGATGGCAGCGTTCACATTTATTTAAATGCACCACATTAACAGTCTAAAAAACATCAGCATTCTTTTTTTTTGAAAGACGATGTCCTGTAGCTTACTAATGTAAGCTCTCCAAGCTACTGCTCTCCACAGAACATAAAATATTCATTTTATTTAATTTTTCGTGTTCGCGTTTGAGGAAAAAACAATGTTGACGTGACCGCTCTGAAAGCGGCACTAAAAGCATGCTTTAAAACTTTCATAGAAACCTCTAACAGAAAACACAAAGCCTTTCTTTGATGTGAATTTCGTTTTGTATTAATTGTATCTTAATTTTAATCAATGTTTCATTAGCCAAATTTAGCCTAGATTTAATAAATAATAGGCCTAAGTAGGCTAAATATAGCAGACAAAACCTAATCACGACACGGTGATATCACGACATAACTGCAGCTAGTCTCATAAAAGGCTCTAAAATCAACGCTAACAGGCTACTTAACTTGGCTAAAATAAAATCCATAGATATAAAACACTTAAAGCATATCCAGACAGTTAGTTTAATAAATGTTTATTTATTAAACCACAGTGAGTATGCTAAAACAATTTTTTTTGGTGGCAGGCCCATGGCTGCTCACAACAGCGCTCTCAAACGAAATGAGCAATAGCCTACAATCTAAACAAATTAAATTAATTCCAAAACAAACTTGTAGGTTATCTTAACGTTACCTCAAAAATGCACCACAGAACATGGCCATTCTTTTTTCCAGTAGTTTCCAACAGTTAAAAGAAAATAAGGTCCAACCAAACGAAAAATATCAGTAGTTTCCAACAGTTAAACGAAAATGAAGTTCAATCAAACGAAAAGTTAGAACAGTCTCTTACAGAGCATCGTGGAGAAAAAGAACAGCATCCACAGTGAGGTGAATCGAATTGCGCAAACCTTCTGTGCGCGTGCGCGAGACTGTCATGTCAGTCATATGTCAGTGTAGCCTGGGAAAACCCAGACAATTTCCGGCAAATTTAGATTTGCTCTGCAAGTTAGTCTGGCAAAGAGCTCATTCAAGCCCATTTCTAATGCCGAGAAATCACGGCACCAATCAGAAACGTTGGGACGGGCTTTACACGATGACGACAGCGAAGCGAGGAAATCACAAACAGAGAATTGCTGTCAGAGTTTCAGATGTTTCTCCGTCGTTCTGATAAATAAACCCAGAAATAAGTTTTTATAAGCTGTCGACCCCAAAAAATGAGCGTTTGGAGGACATAAAAGTGGATACAGACTGGAACGAGCAAATTGTCAAGTCAAGTCAAAGTTTATTTATATAGCACTTTTTAAAAAACAGGTGTTTAACAAAGTGCTGTACACACATATCCGTTATCAATAATGCACTCAACCAACATGACTTAAAATAAAAGGAATAAAAAAACAACCATAAAACAATACTCTCACATAGCATCAAATGCCAAACTGTAGTAGTAGGTTTTGAGATTCGATTTAAAAATAGCAAGGGTTTGAGCCTGTCTGATATGCAGGGGCAAACTATTCCAGAGCTTCGGTCCAGCTACAGCGAATGCTCTTTCACCTCTGCTTTTTAGTTTCACACGAGGGACAACCAACAGCAAATGGTCAGCAGACCTAAGCGCTCTTGACAGAGCGTATTTCCTAATCAGTTCTGACATATACTTAGGAGCAAGGCCATGAAGTGATTTAAAAAAAAAACTCAAAATTAAAAATTAACAAAAATCTAAATTTTGAAGTTAATTCTAAAATAGAAACACTTCGTGGATACCATTTAAACATAAAAATGCATTCAACTGTTCAAATACAACCTTTTCGAGTAATTTAGACAAGAACGAAAGTCTAGAGATGGGTCTAAAATTAGCAAAGACTGATGGATCCAGATTACTTTTCTTGATAACCGGTTCCACCACTGCATGTTTAAAAGATTTGGGTACAACTCCCGTAGCCAGGCTACT
This sequence comes from Gobio gobio, assembly GCF_949357685.1. Classification (NCBI taxonomy): domain Eukaryota; kingdom Metazoa; phylum Chordata; class Actinopteri; order Cypriniformes; family Gobionidae; genus Gobio; species Gobio gobio. The sequence continues at coordinate 13,167,919 of NC_137107.1, read as the reverse complement.
GTTAATAATAGCAAGAACCGAAGAGCTAATAGCATCAAATGCATCCTTTAAGAGTCGTGGAGGAACAATGTCAGTGTGACATGTAAATAATTTCATTTTACCAAGAGTCTCCCTCAATGAGACAAGGGACACCGGCTCAAACTGATTTAAGACAGCAGGGCGCTCGAAATTAATAGGTTGGAAAATCAGCGAAGATGATATATTTGATCTAATAGCATCAATCTTCTCAATAATTTTTTTTTTAGAAATTGTTCACACAGCGACCCCCGTGACTGTGCCATAAGGCATCAGAGTACAGCGAGAGCGATTGGAGAGCAGGAGGACTCAGCCAGAGCAGATTCTCCAGAGCGACTCACGAGCTCTGCTGATGACACAGCTAATCCACGATTGGCAGAGTACACCGATTGACAACGATCACGTGCGTTTCATGTTTCTTCTCACACCTTCAGTTCCACTAAGGATCACAAATCTGTTCTTTATAACATCAAAATAAAACAATGTACACCCCACTTCACTGGTATTTAGGCTTATGTTGAATTTTATTCTTGTACAAACAGACACTGTATTAAGCAGTGCATGTATTGAATGAAAATGTCTCTGAAATATCTGTATTTGGAAAATAATGCGTTTATTCCACTTCAGCTGTGGTAAAGTATGCAAACTTAGCATGAGCGTCACTACGGGAAGCAGAAAGTGTCTGACATCACATCTCAGTTTTCAGCTCTTCTCGTCTGCACACGGCAACTCTCACCAATAGGTTACATCCAGCCACAGCCCATGTCCAGCACAGCTAATATAAAGGATGAATAGAGGGAGTGAATGTAAAGAGGATGAAAAGAGGGAGGTGTAAAGCGGGTGAAAAGAGTGCGGAGTAGAGTTAAAGAGGATGAAGAGGAGGAGTAAAGCGGGTAAAAAGATGGAGGAGTAGAGTTAAAGAGGATGAAGAGGAGTAAAGAGGGAGGAGAGAATGTAAAGGAGGAAGTAGAGAGATTTTGAAGAAGGGTAGATGAGGAAGTACAGAGGATAGTTGGGCATTGAGAAGCATTTCCACCTCCAAGTTAATATTTCATTGTTCTTTAAAAAAATATATAAATTTTGTCATAAACTGCAATGTGCACGTTCAACATAATGTGTCCAAGAATGTTAATAATAATAAAGAGTCATTTAATCGGAGTGTGTGTGTCACTCGAGTCCGCAAAGGGTAATTTAATAGGAGTGTGTGTGTGTCACTAGAGTCCCCAAAGGGTCATTTAATAGGAGTGTGTGTGTCATTAGAGTCCCCAAAGGGTCATTTAATCGGAGTGTGTGTGTATCTCTTGAGTCCCCAAAAGGTCATTTAATCGGAGTGTGTGTGTCACTAGAGTCCCCAAAGGGTCATTTAATCAGAGTGTGTGTGTCACTAGAGTCCCCAAAGGGTCATTTAATCGGAGTGTGTGTATCACTCGAGTCCCCAAAGGGTCATTTAATCGGAGTGTGTGTGTCACTCGAGTCCCCAAAGGGTCATTTAATCAGAGTGTGTGTGTCACTCGAGTCCCCAAAGGGTCATTTAATAGGAGTGTGTGTGTCACTAGAGTCCCCAAAGGGTCATTTAATCGGAGTGTGTGTATCACTCGAGTCCCCAAAGGGTCATTTAATCGGAGTGTGTGTGTCACTAGAGTCCCCAAAGGGTCATTTAATAGGAGTGTGTGTGTCACTAGAGTCCCCAAAGGGTCATTTAATCGGAGTGTGTGTATCACTCGAGTCCCCAAAGGGTCATTTAATCGGAGTGTGTGTCTCTCGAGTCCCCAAAGGGTCATTTAATCAGAGTGTGTGTGTCACTCGAGTCCCCAAAGGGTCATTTAATCGGAGTGTGTGTGTCACTATTTTTATTTGTATAGAGTTTTTTGACAATTACTACACTTTACAGAAGAACATGACTAATGTCTTAAAACCCCAGTGTGTAGCCAAAGATGACTCTGGTGAGGAAAACTCCTTAAGATGTTTTTGTGATAATGATTAGTTTACAGTCGATGCAGCCGGTGGTCAGTGAAAGGTTCTCTGCCATGAAGTGAAGTCTGTTTTATTTCTATAGCGCATTATACAATGCAGATGGTTTCAAAGGAGCTTCACACACATAAAATAACTTGCAAATTTCAACAATTATGAAATGACTTCTGTAGAGCTGTTTAACAGTTGAAATTGAAGACAATAGTGTCATTATTCAGCTCAATTCTGTTCATCTTTTGCTTCTGATAGTCAATCAGTCAAATCAATAATATTTCTGAATGTTAATTGCCATTCCCCAACTGAGCAGCCAAAGGCACTTGATCTCAAGCTACAAATCAGACAAAAAATGTAGGCTACCCATTTACAGTGATCTTGAAGAAAAGAAGAAACCCAGTTACTCTCTCACACCTGTATCTCTGCACTAGCTTGATTTCACTGTCCAGTATTGGAACTTTGAATTGTAATATTCTACTTCTGTCTTCTTAGGATAAATAATATATAACATCTCAACAATGTCCTGAAAGTATACCTTAACCAGAGTATGTGTATCACCAATGTCCTCAAAGTATGACTTCATCAGAGTTTGTGTATCACCAATGTCCTCAAAGTATGACTTCATCAGAGTTTGTGTATAATGTCCCCAAAAGTGACATATAAAATAATGTCCCTAAAGTGAAGGTAAAAAATCAGGTCTTTAAGGAAGGCTTTTATTGATAAAATCAAGTGATATTTGTGATCACAGCTTCTCCAGCAGTGCAGTCATATCTTTCTTTTGTCTCTAGACCCTTCAGAAAGGGGTGTCCCTAAAGGTAGGGTTTCCAGTCATACGTCCTCACATTGTGGTTAAGTAGGTATGTGTGTGTGTGTGTGTGTGTGTGTGTGTGTGTGTGTGTGTGTGTGTGTGTGTGTGCGTGAGGCTTCATTGCAGTTTGGTACAGCAGAAATACATACATTAATTTTCAATAGAATGCTGCATTTGGCTTGTATCACTTGCATTGCGGTGCATTTTAGGTGAAGCATCCGTTCGAAAAATCGCGTCACAACATCAAGTCCCGGTGTATATAGTGCATGCTGAAATTATTGTTGCGTGGCTACATAAAAGTTTAAGCATATGTGATGCATTGCCACGATTGGTCTGACTGGCGCGAGAGAGAGGAGGGTGCAGGCGTGTGTGTGTGTTACTGATTTTCTACTATTAAAGTTGGAATTTTTCCAACAAATGCAAAAAGTGCATTTCTTTGTGATTTTAAAATACTTGAAGGAAACGGTTCACTTTCAGCAGTTATTGACTATGGGGCAGATTTGTGTTTGTTGTACATCAGATACAGATACATTAACACAGTAGTAGACCTACATTACATTTATTTGGATGCATTAATGAGAGAGTGACAGGGGTGCGGGAAGATGTTTTAGGTTGGGGGTGGAAATACAAGAAATACAAATTGACGCAAAAAAACTGAAGCCTACTATAGGCCTACTTGTAGCCAGTGTTGGGTAAGTTACTCTAAAAAAGTTATGAATTACTAGTTAATAATTACATCTTCAATAGTGTAATTTGATTAGCCTACTGTAGCTACAAATTACTCTCTCCAAAATGTATTTAATTACTTATTACTAATTAGGCTACTTCCCAAATCTATATCAACCTCGACTGCGATTCAAGGATAGACTTGAAACGGTTCTTTTAATTCATTAAAATAAATAATATAAAACTACATCAATTATTCTGACCAAAGTATTACAAATGTTAGAAGGATACATAAAAACATGCATTTTAAAGTTAGACTTTAAATGTTGATGTTAATTCCATTATTGTATTATATATAATTGTATTTAGTATTTAGTTCAATTACTTCAGAAGTAGCCTAACTGTAATTAAATTACAGAAAAAATAATCCCTTTTCTTTACTTTTTCAAGGGAAAATTACAGTAACTAATTACTTAGTTACTAGTTACACCCAACACTGCTTGTAGCCATTAAAACACCAATTTAGTTTCAGTTTAAATATTATAATGTTATTTTTTTATTAAATGTAGGCTACGTTGAAAAGTGAACAGGACACATAAGATGCATAGGCTTTATCAGAAGACGGGGGTCTTCAATAAGTTAAATAATACTGCAATAAGTTTTGTTTTGTTGAAAGTCTTACATTGAATTTCGTTTTGTATACATTGTATCTTAATTTTAATAAATATTTGATCAACCAAATTGCCCGGATTTAATAAATAATAAGCAAATAGCCTATAACAGACAATGACATGGAGGCGGCGCGCTGCGTGAACAACGGCTTAAATGAACAACTAGCCTACTAGAGGAAAAAAAAAAAAGAAAAAAAAAGGAAAAAAAAACCTTAGTCTGGGGCAGCCCTATTTCAGATAGGCCTATATTTGATCAAGAATGTCACAAAGGGAGTTCTGGGATAAGCGCGCGGGGCTGAGCGGAATGAGCTTCAGAAATCAACGGAATCTCCAGAAAGGCGCTCTCCACTGGAGGAAATATTACCGCTCTTTCTATATACGCACACACCGCAACGGTCACAATATCACCTCATTTATGCTATGTTTTAAAAACATAATTCAACATATAAATAATACGTTTTAATGGGCCACTTAAAATGTTTATTACAAATAAATGATTAAATCCTAAAAATGAATAAATGTAAATGAACAAAAATGTGCATTGCAATCCTTTGAAACCAGGGGGTGCTGCAGCACCCTCAGCACCCCCACTTCCCGCGCCCCTGGAGAGTGATTGTGTGTGTGAATTACTCATTCCGTCTCTATTCATTATGAAGCTGTGGTTTTACTTCAAAGGTATTCAAATGTATGCCTATAACGGTTGAGTTGAGTTTCTAAGCTACTTTAGTGACTTTACTTTAGTCACAGGACGGTGTTGACACTGCGTTTCTGCGTAGCTCTCCGCACGCGATCTTCACGTGTAAAGAGGACTGCGCGCGTTGTCAGAGACGCGACACAGCTCAACTCTCCGTGTCACAGAAAAAAGCTGAGCACTGAACGGATAAGTTTTCCGTAGGCTATTGTTGTTTTTGAATAGTGCACAATCGCTTCAATGTTCAAACTGGCAAGGTTTTAAAAGCATTTACTTGACAAACTTTATGAGGACGAAAGTGAAAGCGATCTGGCTTCGGGGCTTGCGCGCACCGTATGTGTGTGTTTGTGTGTGTGTGTGTGTGTGTGTGTGGCAGCTATAAGAACGGTAATCAACTTACATAAACTGTGTAAAACATGCAGTTACTATAGTGAATCTGGGCATCTAGAATCTTAACTAAATTCAAAATGTATCACGCGCTATGGTGTGCTTCCTGAACATTGAACAGCGGTCCGTGTGAATCAAATCCCTGCGTATATAGTGTGCGTCATAGGAATTTAACGAGGCTTCGAGGCAGAATTTTTGCCTCAAGGAATTTTTGTAATCGAGTTAATCGAGTAACTCGATGAATCGTTTCAGCCCTAATGCACGTACTTGAGTGTTAGTAGAGTATTAGTACACTGGTGTAGCGACTGAGTCAGATCAGACACAATTATTTGTCCAATTTAACAAGTAATCCTTAGAACTTACTCTGAGGGTCTATGGACCCATTCCCCCAAAAGGCCCGTAAGAGCAAGGAAGATGTCTCTGGTTACAGGGCACATAGGAACTGATAAGTTTTAAGACTTGAAAGAATGTGCAGAGAGCTGAGACTCTCACAGTCTTTCCAAAAAGGACAAATAAACCATCTTAAACTCATATAGCCTATATATAACCACTTGAGAAATATATGAACATATATCCATCTCATGATTTGTTTTTATAGGGTTTTGTCTATTAATTCAATCTCTGTTGGATTTATGTTTCCGAATTGCATACTATGGTTAACGAAAATCATGTGTATGGCATGTTTGGTGTCTACGAAGTTGAGATTTAAGGATCTGAATGATTGTGTATATGATATGTCAATCCTTGTGCAACATATTAGTATTACAAGAATCTTTATTAGTTCCTTCATTGGCAACCAATCGGCAAATGATCTGCTTGAAACAAAGGGCCATAACTCCCCCACAGAGGAATTTCCCGCTGGGAAATCCCAACAATCTCATTGGTCAAGTCTACCCCAGGAGGGTGTGACTACTACCAGAGCTTAAAAAGAGAGACGGCTCAGATTCTCTCTCTCTTCTCTTCTTCCTGGCTGAAACAACACCTCATCTCGGCCAGCCGGCCTACTGGCCAGATAAGGCCTCCACACACAGCCTCACGTGTATGTGTGTGTGGGACAGGAAACCAGATACCAAACACAGCCAGCAGGCCCAACTCACAGCTTGTGCAACTTTCTCAACCTCGATGGAGTCAAAGCAACCATGCAAGTTTACGGTCTTTCCTTCCCTCATCATGGAAGAAATCGATCGCAACTGCAAAACCCTTGGAAGGAAACATCAAGACTTTCTCCTGCGATTTCACCTCGGACGGTCTTCTACAGCTCAGGCTAAATTCAAGTAAAGTACGAAACAGAAATCGCTGTGTAGTTAGTAAAACTGTTACAGTTATATCAAATATGGTTTATCAAAGATGGTTCTTCACAAAGTTTAGACTCTGCATAGCTTCATCCATCTGTTCTGACCCTTTTCCCTCCATCCACTTTAACCTTGCCTCTTACCATGTATATGTTTTGTGTATGCATGTCTTCTGTCAGTTTCAGTGTTTCCCCTACCATTGTTTTGGGGGGGCGCCCCGCCCTCCCAAAACGACCCCCCGCCCCCCCTGAATGAATGACAAAAAATATTTGTCATTACGGTCGACAATAAGAATTGCCCGATGGTCCAGTGTGTCCAGTCCAATTTCTTTATTGTGAAAATGTCAAAAGCGGTACCAATAGTAGTCCAAATGACGATGTGTTGCAGTCGGAGTCCTCTCTGGCGATATAGAGAATTTAAGTTATTCAATTTAAGCTTCACTCCACTATTTGAAGGCGCGCACGCGTTTGGTTTCTCATTCAAACACTAAAACACGGCATGTCGCAATTTGTGACGAAGCAGGCGAGAGCCAATGAGCGTTTGATATCACTGCCGTAAAACAAGATTTTTAAATTCATAACGTGTGCGGGATTTGTTTACGGTCGCTGTTGAACATAAAGATGAAGATCGCTGGATAAAGATCATCGTATGGATTCTAAAGATGTGGATTACAGCGAACAAATTAAATTGGTGTATTTTGTGAATTTATGTTGCGTTTTGGTGTACTTTCTAGTCATTGTGTCCCACGGCAAACAAAATAAGTATTACATGATAAATAATGGTTAAATGATTACAGAAATGTTTTTCATTTTAGAGTTTTAAAGTGTAGTTTTGTTTAACGTAATCCTTTGAACCGAGTTTGCAGCAGAAGTCACAAACAGCGAAATGTTTAGTGATGTCAATGTTGTACGTGTTAGATGAATGTAAACCAGACATTTTACATAAAAATTCTCGTGAGATCACGTTGCAGAATAACTGCTAAACAAACCAATAGTGTAAATAAGAAATTATCTTTAGAACAGGGGGTCAAATTGCCTTTATTAGTACTGTATTAATGGTAGTTAGGCTTAATTAATGGCTTATTCTGGTTAATAAACTTAAATATCACTCAATATGTGCCATAATTAATGAAGATAAAACTTTCACTTAAGAATAGGGGGTCAAATTGCCTTTATTAGTACTGTATTAATGGTAGTTAGGCTTAATTATTGGCTTATTCTGGTTAATAAGCTTAACTATCACTCAATAAGTGCCATAATTAATGAGGATAAAACTTTCACTTTAGAATAGGGGGTCAAATTGCCTTTATTAGTACTGTATTAATGGTAGTTAGGCTTAATTAATGGCTTATTCTGGTCAATAAACTTAAATATCACTCAATAAGTGCCATAATTAATGAGGATAAAACTTTAACTTCAGAATAGGGGGTCAAATTGTCTTTATTACACCATTTTAGCAATTTATAACAGCAGTAATTTAAATTCAGCAGTAATTAAACAATTACTAGCTTATTGTTCAGTTAACTTAACAGAAAATACACAGAAATATAATTACATCGCTACACAAAAATAATATATGGCTTATTAAGTTGTAAATAATGGCTAATATGCCCTTACTGTAATGTTAAGTTAATCATTAATTACTAGTGTGTTCGTGCTTAACTAATGCTTAGTTGTGAACAAGTTAATCCTTAATTAATGCTTAACTAATGCATTATTCTGGACCCTTAAAATAAAGTGTTACCGAATTTTAAATATTTGGACTGGAAACAAGAAAAAATACCAAATAAGAAGAGCATTTTTTGCAGTGTAGTAAAATCTTTTGATCATTTAAAATATAATAGGCCTTTGTTGACTACATTCCAAATAAAATAAACTACAAAAAAGTATATTTCCTTTGCTCTGTTGCTCTCAGTCACATAGGCCTACCTGAAGCTCATTCATTATGCAGCTCATTATGTGGGCTATTATGTTTTGTTATCTCAGGTCTTATCTCATCATTATTCATTAGATATCACGCCTCCACGCATACTGGCTTTGTGAAGAAAAACTGTCTTACAAAAATTTTAATCAGTGTATTGTTTTATGTGAATGAGTAGGCTCAATGATTCTCACATCAGTTTGAAGCAAAAACTCACTGCAAATACACTCATTATTCAAAAGTCTTGTGAACACATATCTATTGTGTATTTTGATGACTTCATTTTAAAACAATTTTTTTTGTTTTTTCAAAAATCATGCATAAACATTTTCTCTCAAAAATACAAGCATGTACATACATTTTGCTCCGATATTATGATATCCCAGTTTGTGCTGAATGCAGTGTAATTACACTTTTGCCATTAATATGTTTATAAGCAACTGAAAAAAAACCACAAACGTCAAAGCATGTCAAAACTTCGAAAGGGCCCCAAAACAGCTCAGACTCCTAGGGGTTAAACTCTTGTTAAGTAAATTTTTCATTTTACTTTTCTCCATTCTGTCAGTGATAATTAACTCAAGACACTGTATCTACAAACTTAAAACGTTTAATGAAACAATGACAAGCACCTCTGGAAGCCAAATGTATTCAAGACCCTATTCTGTTCTCTCTAAATTTGATCCAAAGCCTCCAGGAGTAGAAATCTCTGAAGTAGTTTAGAGGAAGTCATTCTGCACTTACACTTAATAATGTCCCTTTTTTTTCCAACCTTGTTCATTAAAAGCTTCTGTATACTTGTTTCAGAGGTTTCAGCTAAATTTAGATAATCTGCATTAGGCTCCCAATGAATTATAAATTCAGCAAATATCCAATACTCAGAAAATACCACAATTTATAAAGAGCAAATTTGTGCTTGTAGTCTAAATTATTATTTTGTACATTTTTCTGAATGTGTCTCCCAGCCTTCTCCTATTTCAACCGTATTCATTTTGCAGACAGTTTGTAGCCTTCATTAGTTAGCCCAAGGTATTCTGAGCGAACATTGATTTCCCACCCAGCCTCAGACAGGTCACACTGCACTGCAATGTTTTATTGGAGTCTCAGATTCTATTCCGTTTCCTATTTTCTTGGTCTTGAGGTTTGTCATATATCAGTTATTTACTCAATACCGGGGTTCATGTTACATACATTATGTTCCATTGGCACTTAATGTCAGTGACTGTGCATCAGTGACCAAGCAACTACTCACAAATTATGGCATTTTAGATTATTATATGAAAGCTATTTAATAGCGCCACAGCTCTCTATCATCTGGCTAAAAATACAACCGAAATGGCGAGGACAAAGGTGTAAAAGCGAAGACCAAAAGGCAAAAAGACTTGTCTCCAGCCCTTTCACAACAATTGATCGCATTCCGTGCAGCCTTTCAAAGACAAATCTCTGGGATGACAACAGTTCAAGATCTGACCAGTTTTTTGATTGTTGAGAACACCACACCACTGAATTATGTAGTTTTAACGACCTCTTTTCTCGTAATAACGAAATGTTATTGATGATGATATTTTCTCCTGGACATGTCGTATAGTGATGTGTACAAAACATGCCTTTATGTTATATTTTTAGATGTAGGCCTATGCATTATCTTTTATGTCATATTGTTACATTTGTTACAAACTAAATTAGAATAATAAGACACTGTTACTAATCAATTGAAAGCATCTTTGCACTGCAGTGGCATTTAGATGTAATTTATACAGATTTATACAGACTGTTTAATGCTGCTCAGAGGAGGCTTTAATGCATTTACACTGCATTTACAATTCCATGATGATATGGGATAGTTTTATTTTTAATTGAATATTGAGTATTTGTACTGGACTTTTTATATTCAACTGCCTAAAACAAAACAGTGTTCAAAACCTGTATAAATATGTTCAACTTGGTGCATTTATGCACATAATAAAGAGCATAAACTATATAAAATCGCATCTTGGTGAGATATAAGCCAAAATTTGAATCGCTTTATATAAATTTTTACATTTGTATCTTTAGATACATTTGATTATTTGAGTAAATTGAAACCCAATACTTTTAAAAGTGCAATCCGCAATTTCTCTCAAAAAATCTTGTTGTCACTACCGTGCAATGAATTCTGGGGTATGGTAGGACGCGAAGGATCCATCCATTATGTCCTTCATTGCCCGCAAAATGAAGGACACATTTCAAGGCCCCATTTTAAAGAGTCTTCGAACTAGGACAGCCTTCGATGCACCGCAACCTCGAATGCGGCCTTCGAAGGATACAGCCTCATACTCATTCACCCTAAATTAAAATAAGTAGGCCTATTAATTCAGTATGAAGCACCCATACAGACACACAAAACAGTACTGCTGTGGTTAATTTAACTATTTTATAAAATTAATGACATTTGCTATTGTGCTGCTATTCAGTAAAAACAGCACTCTTGCTATGATATTACTTAACTATATAATTTGGTATGAATATAAACAACAACTCATGGGGGGGGGGTGGCCCTGTGTATCTTGAATTTCAAGGGAATTATAACAGCATTAAAATGGGCTACATCATGCAGTAAAAGACCTTCTATTGTTAGATTTTTTTGCAACGCGAGTGACATACTCCATAATGTCCGCTTGCACCTCTTTAAAGCAATACTTGTGGTTATTACAATTATTACAGATGATACATATCACACACACCTTTGAATACTATGCAAGCAAATTGGGATGCAAATGCTCTTTCATGTTAACCTTAAAATGGTGCATGTGATAGAGACAGCATAGATATTGAAACTACTTTCATTGCTGCAATACCCATCATACACAGCGTGTTCTAATTTCACCACAAACGCTCAGTGGTGTTAGTTCTTTCTGTATACATTCCACGAGATCATGTGCCCACCATGCTATACAGAACCAAGCAATTACTGTGATTGAGAACAGATAGTACATCCTCATGAATAAAGGTACAAATAATGTTCCCTGAAGAACAGTTTTGTACCTTTTCTATAATTGTACCTTTAATGATACAGGAAAGACCTTTTAAGGTACAATTGAAATGGAGGTACATCATTGTTCTCACATCAAGGGAACAGTGATAGGCTACATTACTGTTTCATGCATGATTGGTTGCTGTGTTAAGTATTAGGCATAGCAACAAGACCCTGATCGCTATGGAATTTTCCGAACTGAGAGCGGGAAGCAGGCTATATATGATTGGAGCAAGATCATGGCTGGTCAACACTGGTCATGGTCATTTTAATGCAATTAAATAGCCTACTTTAGTATCACGTCATCGCAGGTACATAAACAATATAGCATTTCCGCTCCACTGCCCACTATAACTATTAACTGTTAACTTTGCTATAGGTATAGCAACATGAAACTGATTGGCCAAAACCGCTACTGAATTTTCAAATAAAAGAACTTAGAGGCTGGACTCGAAATTAGAAGATGAAGAGGTGTTTTAGAGAGGAAGAGGAATTTTAAAGGTGAGATTTGTTTATATTTAACCAAATCAAAATGTATAAAATGTTACAGCCACCCAACATGACATTAGCGAGTGTAAATTATGTATAAATCCAGTGCTATTAGCCATCTGCAAGTATATTTTAAAGCAATTAATTTTGTGTCGTAAGCCATGCGGGTGTACTTTACAACAGTATGTGTAGTTCACAATAGTGTATGCAGTTGTTGAACAACATGATTGAACACCACCTTAAAGCTTTTTTAGCTTCTTGCGTTTGAGACCCGCATTTTCAATACTCATCGGTTTTCTGTAAAAATGTTTTGTAATATTTTGCTGTTTTTGCAGCACCTAAATGCAAATATTTGAGCCACTGAACAACTGTCAAATACAACTAGTACATGTTCACAAAAATATCCATGCAGACAAACTGAGATACTCTTTCTATGTGATCTGCCTATCACTCGTTCTCTGGGTTTAAAAGAAGGCAGCGGCTAAGTGTAACAAGATTCTATTTACACAATGTGAAAATAGCATGTTTTCTTAGCGATACGCCTTACACCTACATTATTGCTACTGTTGACAATGCAGCTTCTTCCGTAATTTTGTCTAGCCCAACCAGAATTCAGTGGGTGGAGTTAGTGTAAATAGCCTCTGCCAACAAGGCGGGCTATTTGTAAATCTAGTGTGAATAGACACTCTGTTATAGGCATGTGAATACCTGATACTGCCCTAAGTCATATACATGTCTTTTATTTTATTAGCGACCCGCCCCCGCCCCCCCCTGAATGAATGACACAAATTATTTGTCATTACGGTCGACAATAAGAATTGCCCGATGGTTCAGTGCCAGCGTGAAATACACTCGGGCCAGTGCTGCATCTTCACAGAAGTTGATTTTTAAGCCTTGCCAATTTAAATATTCAAGTACACATAGAGGAGAAAGTGTGTCTATCAGTTTGCTACTCGCAAAGCGCAGCAACAACACACATAAGCACGGCGGCCCTGTGTCTCACAGCACGCAAATATTCACAAAAAATTATATCAAAATGCCTGTCTTGTTGAGCATCATCGTAAACATAGTCGGTTATGTCGTTAACGTAAACATGACATTTGCCAGTCACCGCCAGCATTTATGGTCATTTTCACAAGTTTCATGGCCCACAGAATATCTTGTATGAATATCTAAACATGCAATTTATTAAAAGAAAGAACAGACCCTCTGTTTTATTCTAGCTTCATACATTCTTTTTTTAATCAAAATTTTGAGGATAAAGCTTAGAAAATCACGTTTTTGTAAAAGACTACGTCCGAAGGATGAACGATGATCAAAACACAGATGGAGTCGATCGAGTTCATGGGCACAGTCTATGGGCACATTCACTCCCCAATCTACCGTCTCTGAGAGAGGTGGTACTTTGGCTGATGGCCAGGGTGACCTGAGGGCGGTGCTGTGGTATTAAGAAACCCGACAATACGTTCCTCGGGCCACGCCCCCCCTCGCACATCGCTTCCCGTGAGTGCTAGACTTAAACAGCGGCCCGTCTCTGACGTCTCGTTCGTTTCGTTCACACTCCAGATAGCATTGAGATGACGCTCGCCGCATCCCAAGGGGGGCTAGAGTCCTTTGGGGATGACGATTAGGTTGTGCTCCGCCTTCGGGTGTGCCAGCGCTGCCTGATCCGACCCAGAGTTGACAGCCATGTTATCTCGGGCAGCCGCGAGCCTCGCGCTGGTGTGGAACTCCGCCCTGTCGCGAGTGCTCGTGGTTGCACGATCGGTTTTTGGGGGCGGCACCCAACAGCGTTTAACCACCTCCACGGCGCGGCCCAGGTGAAGGCTGCTGCTGGGGCAGCAGCCTTCAGCGCTGCCTGAAGGCTGTAACATGTACTGCCCCAGCGGCTAGCTGCTGCACCCAGCCGCCGGCTCAGTCGCCTCAGTCCGCTTGCCGCCGAGGGCGCCCTCCCTCCTCCCGTCCGGCCCCAGCAGCAGCCTTCACCTGGGCCGCGCCGTGGAGGTGGTTGCAGGATGACGCCCAGTCCGCTCCCCAGCCTGGTTAAACGCTAGGCTGGAGGCTGACAACTCAGAGATGGGTCCCAGTTCTTTCCAGGGGATGGTAGCAGGGCCTCTCCTTCCCCCGGTGGAGGGCCGGGGGAAATCCTTCTGCTGCTGTCCCCCGGGCTGGCGGCACTTGGAAAGAACTGGTGTCCCCATCTCGGAGGTCCCAGAAACCGGTGATGGCAGTGTGTGCCGCCCCCCGGGACGCGTCGCTCTCGTCCCTCTCTGTCGCCAGCCTCCTCTCAGAGCAGACCCCAGTGGAACGTGCGTCCTTCCCAGGTCTCCTCTGTCAGGACGCAGCTGCTGACTGTGCCCCCACACGGGACGCTACGCCTCCCACGTCCGGGCCAGTCACGCTGCCTCGCTGCCCCACCCGGGGTACGTCTGTGGTTCAAATGACCCCGCTGGTTAGTTCCTGGGAGCCTGGCTAAAGCTTCAGGGACTGTCCGCTGGGACCATCAGGCTCGGCTACGCGATTCAGTTCGCGCAGGCTCCTCCCCGCTTCCGGGGAGTCCGCGCTCCAGGGTGGGGCCCAATAAAAGGCCCCAGTCATGCGTGCGGAGGTTGCCACCCTACTGGCGAAGGGTGCGATCGAGCCTGTCCCTCCAGCCGAAATGAAGTCCGGCTTCCTCAGCCCTTACTTCATTGTACCCTTGGAAACCGGTGGATTACGGCCAATCCTGGACCTGCCCGTCCTGAACCGATCCCTTCACAGGCTTCCGTTCAGGATGTTGGTAGTGAACGCCTCCTCGGACGCGTTAGTCCGGTAGATTGGTTGCAGCGATTGACCTGAAGGACGCTTACTTCCATGTCTCCTTCCTCGACGCGGACCATTCCTACGGGTTGCTTTGAGGGGCGGACATTCAGTACGCAGTCGTCCCATTCGGGCCAGCTCTGTCCCCTCGTGACTCCATGTAGTCTATCGAGACAGCCCTAGGCAGTTATTTCAGAGGCTCCTGGGGCATATGGCATCTGCAGCCGCGGTTATGCCGCTCGGATTTCTTCAGTGACTCGGGCCTGCCTGCAGACCCTCACCCCATGGCCGAACCTCATCTCTACGGGCCGGTGGCCCTTAGGACGAGTTTCCAGGCATATTATTGTGTCAACAGATGCCTCCTCCACGGGCTGGGGTGCCATGTGCAATGGATGTGCTGCCGCGGGCTCCTGGACAGGAGCAGGTCCTTCTGGTCGCCCTGTACTGGCACGGCCGGACCTGGTTCCCCAAACTCTTACTCCTTGCGACAGTCCCTCCCTGGCCTTTCCCTCTGAGACTCGACCTTTTCACTCAGAGACGGGGCATCCTTTGGCACCCGTATCCCGATCTTGGAACCTCCACGTGTGGCTCCTGGATGGGACATGGCAGGTTTGAGTACCCTACCATCTACGGTGGTGGCTACCATCACTTCCGGCATGCCTATGCGTTGAAGGGGAACCTCTTCGTCACCTGGTGTTCTTCCCACCAAGAAGACCCCTGGAAATGCCCGATCGGGTCTGTGCTCTCGTTCCTCCAAGAAGGGTTGGAGCGAAGGCTGTCTCCCTCCACCCTTAAAGTTTATGTGGCCGCAATATCTGCCCACCACGATCTCTTGGAGAACAAAAAGGTAAGTCAGCACGACCTGGTCATCAGGTTCCTGAGGGGAGCCAGGAGACTAAATTCTCCTCGCTCTTCCCTCGTACCCTCTTGGGACCTCTCAGTTGTCTTAGATGCTCTGCAGAGGTCCCCCTTTGAGCATTTGCAGTCAGTCGATATTAAGTTCTTGTCTATGAAGACAGCGCTCCTGACCACATTGGCCTCCTTCAAGAGGGTAGGGGACCTGCAAACATTTTCGGTTGATGAAGCGTGCCTTGAGTTCGGGCCGGCCAACTCTCACGTGATCCTGAGATCCGGATATGTGCCCAAGGTTCCCACCACTCCATTCAGAGACCAGGTGGTGAACCTGCAAGCGCTGCCTTTGGAGGAGGCAGACCCAGCCTTGGCACTGCTCTGTCCAGTATGCGCCCTCCGCGCTTACGTAGACAGGACGCAGTGTTTCAGGACCTCAGACCAGCTCTTTGTCTGTTATGGTGGAG
The DNA here is from genome assembly GCF_949357685.1 of Gobio gobio. NCBI lineage: Eukaryota > Metazoa > Chordata > Actinopteri > Cypriniformes > Gobionidae > Gobio > Gobio gobio. The sequence goes on along the minus strand of NC_137107.1, from coordinate 13,151,890 downwards.
AGCGGAAGGGAAGAGCTCTCTCAAAGCAAAGGCTGTCTCACTGGATAGTGGACACCATTGTTTTGGCTTACCAGCAGCAAGGCCGACTGTGTCTCCTTGGGGTTAGGGCCCACTCCACTCGGAGTGTGGCCTCCTCTTGGGCTCTGGCGCACGGCGCTTCACTAACAGACATCTGCAGAGCTGCAGGCTGGGCGACACCGAACACATTCGCCAGATTCTACAATCTCCAAGTGGAGCCAGTGTCCGACTATGTACTCGCCTCTACTAGTGGCCGGTAATGGGCTAGGCTCAAGTGCCATTCCACTCCATGGACTGGATACGTGCGATTATTCTCCTCAAGTTCCTCCAGCACTGTCTACGCCGACACCAGTAAGTCTTCCCTCTATGAGCCTAGACCCTTGTGTCCGGCCAGGTGCCCCGTGTGCATGGTTCCGCTCTGGAGTCCCCCACATGTGTATTTCCACCGTAAGCCTCCTTGAGCGGGTGTCTTTCCCTTGGCAGGTCCCTGCCACCCCTTGGGTTAAAAATCCACCTTCGGCTGGTACCCCTGAGTTCTCCATATGCAGCCCTTAGCGGGTCATATGTGTACTCTCTAAGTCCTCCCTACGGGTAGGCATTCTGGCATATCTCCACTGGAATATGCTTCCCAGTGTACCTTGGTATTCCTGTGTTAAGTGGGAGTCCTTCGTCTGTACTAGTCTTACGACAGGGCACTCGCACTTACGCAGGGCACTGGAAGACAGCCGAGTGGGGTGATTATATTGGGACCCCCTTTCGTTAGTCACTAACGTTACGGTGTTTTGACTGAACAAAAGGGAACGTCTCGGTTATGGATGTAACCCTCGTTCCCTGAGGAGGCAACGGAGACGTAACGTCCCTTTGCCACATCCGCTGTACTGCTGGAACGGCCGGGAGTTCAGTCTTGGCTCCTCAGCAGGTAACATAATGCGATATTGCCCACGTACTTCCTTATATACCCACACGGTGGGGCGGAGTTACGTATGCAAATTACGCATGCCCATGGCATTGGCACTGCCATTGGGCGTTTTTGAATTCTCGAAGAAGATTGGCTTCTAAACGAAACCCCCATTCGTTAGTCACTAACGTTACGTCTCCTATCCCTCCTCAGGGAACGAGGGTTACATCCGTGACCGAGACGTTTAATGTTGATGATCGCGTTATTCTGCATATGCATGCTTACATATGATATCGCACATTGCTGCTTCGTCTGTGTTTGTTTTGATCAGGAGATTCTGTACTCGTCCAGGAGATGCGCAATAGCGCCCCCTACCGTTTAACATTGAAAACATGGAAAGCCGGAAAATATTGTCATAGGCTATAAAAATAATATATATATATATATATATATATATATATATATATATATATATATATATATATATATATATATATATATATATATATATATATGAGTCATTCCACGAAACCAGTAGAATTTGAGTCCCTCTGACCTTTTTAAGTGTATTTTATCTATTGGGTCACCAAAATCTATTTTTAAAGCTTTTTGTATAAATTGAAATGTCTCCTTTAATAAAGTTTAAAAAACATGACATAAATTTTATCTTTATATAAGAAATTATCTTGTTTTTTCAGTTGACACCACCTATTTTGTCACGTCCCTCATGGCCTTCTATGAAAGTGTATTTGGGATATGAATAATAAAATTAGAAAAAAGTCCATACATTTTGCCAGTGCCATAAATATCTATCTTAGCTTTTTAGCTGGTAAGGTTTTTTTTCTAAGCAAAAATATGATTATTCATTAAAATTACATTTTTTAGTTCCGTACCTCAGTAACCCCTCAACCCCGTTACACACATCATTCTCCCCCCATAAAAATAATGAATTGATCCTTACGTGACATCAACAACTGGAAGTGACATCATAGAAGTCTTCTGAACAACACTGTGTGCAGACACAGGTAAATTACCACCTTCTCTTATAATTATAACTTATTTATATTGTGATATTGTGGTTGTCAAGCTTAACGACTCAACCCCGTTACATCAAATAAAGATGGAAAACTATTACTTGTGAAAATGAACTTTGTTATTTTAACAATATACATGATTTCTTAATATCATGCATGCCATGTGCTCTCCTGATATTCACTACATGTAGAGCAGTGGCAATTTTGAGCAAAAAATCACAACCCTGTTACACTCAACCCCGTTACTTCTTCGATAATAACGGGGTTGTGAGATTGTGATGGGGTTGTGTTTAACACTTTGGTTCTGAAGTTATCCAGTAATTTATATTAATTATTATATTTGATCAAAAGTATTTTACCACATGCATACAGTGAGGAAAATAAGTATTTGAACGCCCTGCTATTTTGCAAGTTCTCCCACTTAGAAATCATGGAGGGGTCTGAAATTGTCATCGTAGGTGCATGTCCACTGTTAGAGACATAATCTAAAAAAAAAAATCCAGAAATCACAATATGATTTTTTAACTATTTATTTTTATGATACAGCCGCAAATAAGTATTTGAACACCTGTCTATCAACTAGAATTCTGCCCCTCAAAGACCTGTTAGTCTGCCTTTAAAATGTCCACCTCCACTCCATTTATTATCCTAAATTAGATGCACCTGTTTGAGGTCGTTAGCTGCATGAAGACACCTGTCCACCCCATACAATCAGTAAGAATCCAACTACTAACATGGCCAAGACCAAAGAGCTGTCCAAAGACACTAGAGACAAAATTGTACACCTCCACAAGGCTGGAAAGGGCTCCGGGGAAATTACCAAGCAGCTTGGTGAAAAAAGGTCCACTGTTGGAGCAATCATTAGAAAATGGAAGAAGCTAAACATGACTGTCAATCTCCCTCAGACTGGGGCTCCATGCAAGATCTCACCTCGTGGGGTCTCAATGATCCTAAGAAAGGTGAGAAATAAGCCCAGAACTACACGAGAGGAGCTGGTCAAAGAGCTGAAAAGAGCTGGGACCACCGTTTCCAAGGTTACTGTTGGTAATACACTAAGACGTCATGGTTTGAAATCATGCATGGCACGGAAGGTTCCCCTGCTTAAACCAGCACATGTCCAGGCCCGTCTTAAGTTTGCCAATGACCATTTGGATGATCCAGAGGATTCATGGGAGAAAGTCATGTGGTCAGAGGAGACCAAAATAGAACTTTTTGGTCATAATTCCACTAAACGTGTTTGGAGTAAGAAGAATGATGAGTACCATCCCAAGAACACCATCCCTACTGTGAAGCATGGGGGGGGGGGGGTAGCATCATGCTTTGGGGGTGTTTTTCTGCACATGGGACAGGGCGACTGCACTGTATTAAGGAGAGGATGACCGGGGCCATGTGTTGCCAGATTTTGGGGAACAACCTCCTTCCCTCAGTTAGAGCATTGAAGATGGGTCGAGGCTGGGTCAATGACCCGTAGCACACAGCCAGGATAACCAAGGAGTGGCTCTGTAAGAAGCAGATCAAGGTTCTGGCGTGGCCTAGCCAGTCTCCAGACCTAAACCCAATAGAGAATCTTTGGAGGAGCTCAAACTCCGTGTTTCTCAGCGACAGGCCAGAAACCTGACTGATCTAGAGAAGATCTGTGTGGAGGAGTGGGCCAAAATCCCTCCTGCAGTGCAAACCTGCTGAACAACTACAGGAGACCTTTGACCTCTGGAATCGCAAACAAAGGTTACTGTACCAAATATTAACATTGATTTTCTCAGGTGTTCAAATACTTATTTGCAGCTGTATCATACAAATAAATAGTTAAAAAATCATACATTGTGATTTTATTCTATGTTATTGTGTACATTTATTGTTTTCCTGCAGTTGGGTTAATAAAACTCAGTTCAATTGCAGTTTATATCTGTTGTGTTATCTTTCTTGGTTACATAATGAAATAGTGTTTGAAGAAAATATCTAATTGAATTTGAGTAACTGAGTAACTATTTATATGTCAAACTGTATTTGTCTCTTCAACTCCGTTACCATATTCAACCCCGTTACCCCAGTCTCAACCCCGTCACACCTACATTTTCTTTCTTTTTTTCTTTAAGTGTATAAAAAAGTAAATACATTTTTGTTGAACTCAATCGGAAATGTTCAGAGTAATCATAACAATACTGATTTTAGTTAAAATTCTGAAGTTAAGATGCATCTTTGATAAAAAATGATGAGGTTCCTGTCACAAAAAGGGCCCATTTCAGGCTTTAGTATAGCAAAAGTATGACATTTTATGCAACTTTTATATTTTCAATTACTGAATTAGTGTGAGGGACATTTGATTAATAGGAAAATGTTGATTTCATTACAAATACATTTTATAATTGCATTCAGAGAGCTCCCATAGTGTCCATAACGGGGTTGAGGATTAATAGCGCCCATATCTTGAAAAAGTAACCAATAATAATAGGGATTTGATGCCTGAGATGGGAAAATATATTTTTCTGCAAGTTAAACATGTCATTATATTGTGGGGTGTTCAGAAAAGTAATACATTTTGGTAAAAAATTTCAAAATGTGTAAGTCCAAATCGTACCGGTTTCGTGGAATGACTCATATATATATATATATATATATCTCGAGATAAGACAAAAAAAACACTCACTGCTCTTGACTGAATAACTTTTAATAAGGGTTAATCCATATTTATATGCAGTGACATAATTTTATGCAGACTATGCAGTGATATTTTACATTTTACTATTTTTGTACCTGACAATCTAGTTCAGACCTACATGAAAATAACTGTTTATTTATTTTGTATTTTTGTTCTGCTGTATTTATTTGTGCTTTTGCTCGTAAATTGATTATTTCTTTTTTTTTACTAACGGTCTTTATATAAAAAAAATTATAGGAGTTAGGATAATAGTTTTTAGAGTCATAACCTTTTTTGTGGTGGGGCCAGTGAAAATTTTGGCAGGGCAAGTACAAATTTGAACCCCTGAAAAAAAGAGCAATGAAGAAAGGTGACAAACCTAAACAGGCAAAAATTAGGGTTTTCTTTTCTTAAAAGCAACAAAATCCGGAGAAACAACTCAAGCAAAGCCAACCTCTTTTGTATTGTAAATAGTTGTGTGATGTATAAATAAATTTAGTTTATATTTATTTTCCAAATTTACCGCCTATTGCGCGCCAAATCTATGACAACACCACAGATCCTTAACACTACCACTCTGCGACACTAGAAGTATCGGGAGGTCTACCACCCCCCCTGAAAAAAATCCTAGGGGAAACACTGAAGAGTGATGTCAATCTTGATGAAGCACAGTAAAACTGCACTTGCACCAATTAAATCTGAAAGTACTTACACTTTCCACACCATATAGGCAAAGTTTGGAGCAAAATGATCATTCAAATTTAATAATATAATAATTCAGCATTTCCTACACTAGCTTTAACATATAATTTAAACATACATTTTAAAGTTTTTTTAAGCTGCAAAATTGAAATAAAATGTATTACAGAAATGAGATATGTTTAACATGTTCAAGCAAATATTGTAGCAAAATGATCATTTAACTTTAACTAATACTTTGTACAGCTCACTCAGGGCAGGTCCATGCTGCAATGGCAGTGTCCGTCATCAGTCGTGTGAGGGGCCTGTGCAAAGTGACGTCACTTTGCCCAGAATCTGCAAACAGCTTGTTCTGAGATAGTGCTTATGATTTATGGGGATTAAAAATAAATAAAAAATCACTGGGTGGATTATCATTATAGGGTGGTTGTGTACACACACTGCCAACACACATTTATGTTCAAACACCATGTAAAAGTAAAAGAATTTTGCATAATAGGTGCCCTTTAAGGTACAAACTGGAATGGTACAAATATATGTTTATTTATGTTAAGGTACAATTCTGTCCCAGTAAAAGGTACAGCCCCAGTGACAATGGTTTGTACATCCGTTAGTACAAAACTGTACCTTTTTTATGACTGTAGAGATGCACCAATCTGTTCACACATGCTGGTCTAACGCTGTTGAAAATGTAGTGCGACCCTTGCCTTTGTTTTCTGATAGACAATAGGGCTGCACGATTAATCGAAATCGAACCCCAATCGCGATTTGGCTTATGTGCGATTATGAAAGTGCAAAGGCTACGATTTTGATTAGATAAATAAAAAGCGTGTTAGTGCTCTTATAACGTGCGCTTGAAAAAACAACACGTGTCAAACAACTTCACAAAATAGTAATGTGAAGTGTTCATACACCTGTTGTCCAACAAAATACGTTTAATAACACGCTTTAACTCACTTCATATGGTCAGTCGAGTGTTTGTGAGCTGACGTGGCTTCTTATCACAGAATGAGGCAGACAACGCTTTATTTTATAGGCAGTGATAAAGTCTATGTCAGTGGTTCTCAAAGTGTGGTACGAGTACTACTCAGGCTGCCTCTAGTGGTACGCAGAGGAATCACTAAATAAAGTAATGTTAAAACCTACAGTCTATGGTTAAAACCCTTAAAAGGGTACAAGTACAGTACAGTTTTAATTAAATAATTAACCTGTATGTAAGCACAGTGCAGTGTTAATATACAAACTGTGTATTTACAATGTTAAAATGGTTGACAACAATAAATTCTTATTAGGAATAAACTGCCTCGTTTTTTAACTGTGCAGTAGGGATCGATACCACAATTTTAGCTTCGGTACGGTACCACAATCTAATACCGAAGTACCGATATTGAATCGATACCATACAGGGTCTGAATTTTGGCGCGGGTATTGCGCATAATTTTACTCACTCTCGCAGGTTTGAGGTTTGAAATTAATGCAAATGTTTATTATTAAATGAATCAACAAAGATTATCAAATCAGTCATTTGGAAACTTTCTTGAGCAAAATAATTTCAGCAATACTCCCTTCTCTAGCTCTCAAAATGAGCAAATTGCTTCTAGCTTCAAAAGACATCACACATGCACTATAAAAGCAATCTGCGCGCTCCGATTCAAAACTTATGCTTTGAAATAAAATACATACCGGTATTTTCCCAGTACCGGTATACCGCGCATCCCTACTGTGCAGAGATGTAGCTGAATAGTTAGGCCTACCACGCTAGTTTAATGTTGGTCATTATGGTGGTACTTGGAGAGCAAAATATTTTCTGAGGTGGTACTTGGTATAAAAAGTTTGAGAACCACGGGTCTATGTCAATTATCACTGCTTTATAATTATGAATGTACCTGAGAAGGCTTGAAGAACTCAAATACACCATATCTTGATGCAGTAGTGTTCATTGTCCTCATGTTTAATCAGTCAAAGCGTTTCTATCTTTCTTTTATTCAGCCTGCAGCGCTAGCTTAGCTTCAATATTAGGGATTTCCAAGGGGGTAATCCAGCCCCCGGAAAGTGTACCTTCCATAGGGGCAGCCATTGCTAACCAAGCCATTACCTGCTGTTAGCATCCCACTGACTCCCATTCATTTTGGCCTCATTTTGACAGCGAATATCTTTACATCTGAGGCGTTTAAAGACTCCATTTGTCCATTGTTTATTTCTAAACAAACACGACAATGTATAAAATGTTCCATTACCATGTATCTTACACTATCGCCCCGTAGAAGCCGTTTTTGTAAAACATAGGCTAACAATTGCTCCGTCGCGCTGTACCATATAGACCCGAGGAGAAGCTTGCAAGCAATATTTTACTGTCTATGAGGCAATCGGGGGGGGGGGGGGGGGGGGGGGGGGGGGAGGCATAAACGCAATTCACTTTGCACAACTACTAGAAGACATACAACTGTCACGTCACATCTACGTCGTCAAGCTCAGTGTGAGGCTGCGCAGTACGCTCAGCCATCAGTAAGTGAGTGCTTCTAACTGACTTCAATTTTCTGCGTTGAAGTCTATGGGGTCGCTGTGTCCATTTCTTTTACTGTCTATGGGGATTTCCCATAGGGATTTCCTGAAAACAAACAATAACTTCTCTAACGCAAATGTGGAGTTTCAGCTCGAGGGCGCCCTCTGGCCTCCAGTATGAATGAAACTTTTTTGGTAACAAATGAGAAAAATACTTCTCTCTAAATAAATTTATGACAATCCATATGTTTTTCTTAAATATACAGGCGTTTTCTTCCCCACAGTGGATGCATAAGAGGCTCATATTTCATATGAAAGACATAGACTTTAAGAAATTGATATCACAGATAAAAGCACAGATTTTGAAAAATAATTTTACAATAAATCCTTAGACCTTTCTAATGATTTTTAGTCAGGCTGTCTGCATATTAACAGGTAACCCAGCAGTTTTTATTGTAAAATAAATTGTCTGTAAAATATAAATATTATTATTATTATTATTAATAGTAGTAGTAGTATTAGTAGTATTATTTTGTTATATTCATTCTTAAATACTCTATTTTTAATAATGAAAATGTTATTGTAACAGTAATATTTCTTATTTTGTTAAATATTTTTATTTTGCAATAATAATAATCATAATTATTAGTCCTATTAATATATAAACACAAAATGTTATATACACACACATTTCATTTGTAAAAAAATTAATAATAATAAATAAAATAAAAATCTCAATTTTAACCAGAATAATCGCAAGTAGATATTTTCCCCAAATCGTGCAGCCCTAATAGACTATGGCAAACCTCTTTATCAGTTCAGCTAAGCCTCCTCACGTTTGAGTGTCAGACACATTTATCTTGAAGACAATGAGGAGTAATTTCAGGAAGGGCAGACTGAGGAGGACAAAATTTCAAAAAGAAATAAAACAAAATTTCCATGTGTTTTTTGTTGAGTTCCATGACTTAGACTTTTATGGCTCATATAGTATAATATAGTAGAATGGAGGAGAATCTGAAGTCCTAGACTGAGCAAAAACATGCAATTTGGTGCAGAAGCTGATATTTATATTGCCAAAAAGTTGGATGAAAGTCTGATAGCTTGTAATGGAAATTAATAGCAGACTACTTTCATAAACTGCATATAAATATAAACATATAATGCAATGCAATACAATAATGATTGAAAGACAAACGTTTCTCAAAATCCTAATGTATCATATTTGATATTCGTGTAAGATGAATGGATAATAAAATAAAACGTGATTTTTCTTTGCTATTTGTATTTGTAGGCATACTCCAAGATGTACAAATTTAAGCTCTCTCCTCAGGCCACTAAACCATTTATGGTTTAAATCCTTAGAAATACATGAAAGTTAATGTCAGCAATCAAAAGAAAGCCTGTGTCTGAACAAAAATGGACATGTGTTCAAAACAGCACAGCTGTATTAAACCTGTGATTTTCCCTCAGTGCAATTAAGAAGCAAATCAGCGGGGAGGATTAAAACATCCACAGCTGACGGTCCAATGTTGACAGGCGCTCCCGAGCTCCACTACACATTTATAAAGTCCTGCAGAGTCCCCTGGAGAAAACGCACCACGAATCAAGTATACTTTAATACTGTACCTAAAAAAACAACGCTCAAAATGTATTGAAGGGTACTTGAAAGGTTGGTAACACTTTATAATAACAGCAAACTATTAAATATCCTTTGTAAAAGCTTTATGAGGCGTAAATAGTTCTCACTTTGGATGAGCTCACAATAATTAGTTAACTGACAACTACTTAATGTTTTATAACTACCTCAATCAATCATTCATTACAGTAGGAACCACTGACAACTTCTAATTAACTGGTTTGTAAATAATGTAGTATTTAATTTAGAAGTGATAAATTGATCATTAATAAATAGGGGTGTAACGTACACTCGTGTCACGATTCGATACCATCGCGATACTAATCTCACAGTACAATATTTATAGCAATATTTTAAGCCAATATTTACTTTTTTATTATTATTGAAATACGATTATTGTTATTATATTATTATTAGAACACACAAATATTCCCCCATTGCATTACTATACATAACATTATAATCAACATTATATAGTAGTTTAATGTAGTAATGTCACTCAAAACTCCATAAACTTACATTTTTTCCCTCGCGCCATGCGCACACAGCCTCTCCCGGTGTTCGCTATGTTCCGCCATTCCTGCTATTAATGCAAATCTAAAACGTAAAACGCTTGGAATAATCATACTACTAAAACTACATGTGATATGGTGATTTAAATTATGTTTGCGCTTTCACTATGAGGAGTGCCGTTCCGGCAGCGCGTGTGCTTCAGATGATCAATTCAATCAGTCACAGTTCTAATCGCAAGAATGCATTTACTCACTCTCATGTTGTTTTCGCCCGACACGCAAGTATTTGTACGTCCATGTTTACAGTAGGCTGTGCACGTCGTTGTAAATCTGTTCATCATATAAAGCCATCGTCTCTTCAGAAGATTTGGATAAGACCACTCGATTAGTTATTTTTATGATGCCCTTAGTAAAATGTTGGGATCTTTTAAGTTTAAGGGGAATGGACTTTAAATGGAGGTACAGAAATCTTTGTCTGGTTTCTTGAAAAATATCTTCATTTGTGTTTTGAAGTTAAAAGAAAATCTTATGGGTTTGAAACAACATGAGAGTTAGTACATGATGACAGAATTAAAATTTTTGAGTGAATTATACCTCATAATTACAGTAAGCTGAGCCTTGGATAAAACAATATCGTGAATCATATCGTTTACGTCAACGATAATATCGTCACATTTTTATATCTCGATATACGATGTATCGCTACATCCCTATTCATAAAGTATGAAAATACAATTATTAAACACATTATAGATATGAATAAAGCATTTAAAGCTGTATTTATAAACTGCTTATTAATGTCTATTAATGATTTATAAATGATGAATGAACTATTTACTAATGCTTAACTAATGCTTAATAGCGTGCAGTTATTCTAAAGTGTTACTGAAAGGTCATTTTCACTATTCATATATCCTGGCCACTGACAGAGTAGGATTTATGTTGAAACATGCATCCTTTTATACCTTTTTCCTTTTGTGTGAACCAAACACGTGACATGTAAAATCCTTCTTCAAAATAAAGGCTCATGTATCAGCTGGGATGAGATAGTGTTCTTTCCATGCAGTAGGATGATGACATTGATTTCCTCCATTTGGCCTGCAGCCCTTCAGAAATACCCTCCGCTAGGCCAACGGGGAGTGTAATCAGTTTCCCACAAAGCCAGCTGAGACCATCAGCCACTTAACGTTTCTGATGTTGACAATGCTATTACTCAGTTTATCAACAAGTGTAGAAATGCTACAGTGACACAGGGAAGAATATACTAGCGAATTAGCATCAGCATCAGCAGTATTAGAAGTATCACAACATTGGAAACGTACTGTACATGCTACTTGTAATAGACAAAGACAAAATGAGTCTGGGTTCTGGAATTAAATAAAGGACAATGTTTTTAGGAGTACTTAGTGTAATGTTCACTGTAGTGATGCAACTGCAAATCCTGATAAATTACCCTGCTGGAGGTGGCGAATGTTGAAACCCTTGCTAAGTGATGCATGCTGAGAATTGCTAAGTGGACTCCTGCCCCTCATCTACCCTTTCCCCGCAGCACATTAACCATGACAACGTCACGCCAGCCATTGACAGCATGTTATTTGTTGGCTCGGTCACATCTGATGAGTGCCACCCATTCCTTCTGAAGCCTGTGAATAATACATGCATCAAGAGCCGGAGGGAGAGAAGGGCCGGAGTGGCGACAAGTTCAGAGGTAATCCATATGGAAGGAGTGCAGGACTGGCTCTCTCCCCTTTGTTATTGATTTTATGTCACTTTGGACAGTTGCATTGATACTGATTCCAAACAAAACAGACAACAAAAGAGGTTCGAGCTATCTGCAATCGTTAACCCAAGATTGCACCACATAGGGGTGGGGTGTGTGTTTATGTGTGAGTGTGACGGAAAAGAGGTTCTGTAGCACTCCGTCGGGGAGGTAAAACACAAGCGGCTCATTCATGTGTAAAAGATGGATTGTTGTGAATAATAGTTTCATCAAACCCTGCCTATCGGTGCATGTGCGCACAGCGAGGGAAAGCTGCAATGCGTAGAGTGACATTAGCTAATATGGAAGATTTGTCTGTGACAACTTTATCCATTAGCAAAGTCTTCGGCCTGTGCTGTTGCAAAGCTGATTTGGAGTCGTGTGATAGTATCGTAGAGCATCAGCGAGCCTGCAGGACTCGTGGAGCGACAGCTGTGCTGATTCGGAGAGATACTCATGAGGTATAAGCACTCTGCTGCTCTGAAGTCTAAAGGGATTATGCCTAAACTTGGTCATGGGTCTTCCGGGCTCGACATTTTCGAGGAGGCACGCAAATATCCTCGGATATGAGCCATCCACACAGATTGTTTCTCTCTGCTGCATGGGAGAATAAAAGAGTAGCTAGTCGAAGCTAAAAGCGTGTGATGAGGTCAACGTCAAAGAGCCACACTCTTGTTTTTCTTGTGATTGAGGTTGCCTTGTTAGTATGCACAGAGGGTTTCAGCTGGTTTGATCTGCCACCCAGAATGGACTAATATAAGGACCTGGCAGTCAAAGTAAGAGTGTCAGTAGTCATTGTTTAACAAGATTTTTGTAGCTCAATCAATCTCCAGAAGCTTTACAGGCAAGTATCTTTGAAGCTGGGGGGCAACAAGAACACAAGATGCGTTATTATCATGTTGTCTCCAGTAGTGTCTCTGATATGGCAGACTGAGTGTGATGATGGAGATAGTGGGTTGCTGGAAGAGTGCTTTCACCATTCTCAAATGCTTATTAGTATATGATCCAATTTTCAGAAGCTTGCCTAAATAATATCAAGCACATCTAATCTGCACTACGACATGTTGGAAATGTCTTTTGTTTGTTTTCCCCTGACAGAAGACCAACTTTAATGCTAACATTCATCCTTGGTCCATTGTCTCACACCGCATAATTTCTTGGATACTTTGCTCCCTTTTTTTTGTCCAAGGTTTTATTTTGTACATGACTCGGAAGGCTAAAATTTAATTTACTTGGAAAGAGGCTAAGCAACAAAGGGTTATGGATCATAATAAAAGCTTATCAAATTCAAAGAACCCTCTCTGACTGTAAGGGAAATGGGTCAGCTGAATAAACAGCACTATTTAAGTCTCTCACTTTAGTCAAAAGGAAATGTATTCAGCACAACAAAGTAAATAGCACGATGAAGCATGCTGTAACAAGGCCCTAGTTTGTTCATTTAATAGTCTTGTTTATTTATTTTTTTTCAATCTATGTCAGTTATTTACAACCAAATTATGATCTCATGTTTCTGGGACAGACCAACAAGCAGATATAAAATTCTTAATGAAACAACTCCCAGAGAACTGTATTGCTCAAATTCTATTGGTCAGAGGGTGTTCTGAGTAATAGAACAATCTATTGTTCAATCTAAGTATCATATGTTTCTCTTGAAATTGCTTATAGCACTATTCCTTGTAGAGCTGTAAAATCAATGATGATATAGTTCAGATAATTTGTTCTTCATACTGAAAGGGATGCACCAATGTAGCAACCACCACATGTATGGTGTTATACTGTATGTCAACCGTCAGCTTTTTTCTGTTTCTAATATATTATAAGTAAATACCTACCAAAATAAAGGAAATCTTTAAAATGTAAAACATGTTGAATGTTTTGCAGAGACAAAGATGACATGGAAATGGATGGGACCAGTGGATATGGTATACCAGGAAACATTTCATCCATTTCGTCAAAATGCAGGTTAAAATTAACTGCATGTATTTATGGCTGATTCTCATTCCTGTAATTACATCTATAATTGTTTTTAAAAAAGTGTTTTGCAATACAATATGAATAAAATAAGTATATGGTACATTATATTTAATTTTATTTATTTATGTTTTGATGTATGTACATAGTAGTTAAAGACACATAGGGCCAGATTTACTAACAGCTTACACCAATGTAAACCCTCTTTTACCATTAAAAATCTACTGTAAGGATTTACTATAGACACACATACCCCTTTTCAACCAAGGCAGTGCTGGTGCTAGTTCGCAGCCAGAGCCTAGTTTCAAATCCGTTCTTTGTGTTTCCACACCCAAAGCACCAGCTCCGCGCCAAAACATTCCTGGGCTAGAAGTAAGAACCGATTACGTCAGGCGCTGGGGGCGGGGTCAACAAGACGAACACAAACTTGAGATCCGCCATTTTTTAAATAGCAGCTAATGGAGCTAACACCTGCTGCTCGTTTGTAATCTTCGTCAATACAAATTACGGCAAGCTGCATGAATGCGTTGGATTCGCTGTGTTTTCGTTATGTTTTAATGCCGATGTAGGATCGTAAAGCCATGTGAATCAATAGTAACAAAACGTTTGCATTGTTAATGGAAGGCTTGTTCGCAGCGGTGCTGTGCAGACCGATCGCCGTATGACAACGAGTCCAGCGAGAGCATGTGACTCCTTATGCTTTTGATTCACTCATGTGTTTTATTTTAAATCATACGTGGATCGGTCTGCGCAGCGCCGATGCACCTCGAACAAGCCTGGTTTGTTTGTGTTTCCCGCTGCCTCACTAGCGTTGCAAAGAAAGATGAGACGTATTCAGTGACGCAAGACCTGGCTCTGTTGTGGCTCTCAGCATGTGGAAAAGCAAACAGTTCTTAGAAGGCTCCACAGTCGAACCAACTATGAACTGGGATGCTAATTTGCGCTGCTCTTGGTAGACTGCGTTGGTCATTATGGAAAAGATCCGGCTGCGTCTGTGTTTTGTAATTTGGTTGACTGTTTAGTCACTAGCTTGATTTACCAATGCATAAACAGCAATAAACGTTTTTGAAACTATATAGTACAATGGCATCTTATATGTTAAAAGATCAAAGGAAATGCAATCCCTTTAAACAGAAAGCTCTATTTGTTTGCCATTTATTCTCATAAGGTAGAAAAAAGTATCTGTTTTGTGATCTGAGCCTCGGTTACATATGTAACCCTCTTTCCCTGAAGGAGGGAACGGAAACGTATGTCGGAACTGACCGACGAATTGGGATCTATTTTCAGAGACTAATCTACTTCGAGTGTATTAGAAAAGAGCCAATGGACATTGGCATGTGGTTCACGCATTCCACACATTCCTAGTTGGAGTAGAAGTCAGGGCTCCGGGCAGGGAAGGTCAGTCACTGCTGTTCCTGCAAGACCCACTCAATTACTATTGGATGACGCTGGGAAAGCCTGCCCGTCTTGTAGAGATGGTACGCCGCGGAGCCACATCCTTCAATGGAAGAAGAGGTGGAAATACACATAAGGACTAACCTATCAGGGTAGTACAACATATGGAAGTCTCTGGGGTGGATCCAACCTCGTCCCAGGGGGGAAAGAACACACCCAGAGATGACAGAGAGGGGCTCTGTCCAGGGAAAGACACTGTGCTAGCCAAGTAGGGTAGTTGATACCGTGGAGAATACACATATGGGGTAGCCGTTACGGGACCGCAACATATGGAACCCAGCCTACACACACGTTCCACAAGCATACAGGTGTAGGCCTAGAATCAGATGGCCGCAACGTCTGACACCGAAAGGGTGTCTACCACTGCTGCATCACAAACTTCTAACTCCACAGGAGGAGATGGCGGGCGAGCTGAAGCATGCAACAGGAGCGTAGACCACCATGCTGGTTGATGTACGCAACGGCCGCCGCAGTGCTGTCCGAACAGACCAGTACGTGCTTACCTCGGAGCGGCTTCTTGAACGGACGTACCGCCAGTAACTCTAGGCAATTGATATGCCAACGCAGTTGGGGCCCCGTCCACAGACCCGAAACTTTGTGCCCGTTGTACGTGGTCCCCCAGCCCGTGGATGAGACATCCGTGAAGACCACAGCATGCCTGGACACCTGTTCTAAGGACACTCCGGCCCGGAGAAACGGGTTGAAGGTTTGGCAACAGTAAGGAGTAACTGAGACCCGGCACTTGCCGCTCTGCCACGCCCATCTCGGGACTCGGTCATGTAACCAGGGTTCAAGCTGTCTCATATGAAGCAATCCGAGCGGCGTTACCGCGGCTGCAGATTCCATATGCCCCAGGAGCCTCTGAAAGAATTTCAGTGGGACCGCTGTCCTGCCCTCGAACGTATTCAAACAGTTCAACACTGACCGGACTCTCTCTGGAGTGAGGCGCGCAGTCCGGTTGACCGAGTCCAGCTCCATACCGAGATAAGAGATCCTCTGCGCGGGGCAGAGTTTGCTCTTCTCTCGGTTGACCCGAAGGCCCAACAGGCTGAGGTGACTGAGCACAATGTCCCTGTGTTCGCACAACTGATCCCGAGACTGGGCCAGTATGAGCCAGTCGTCGAGATAGTTGAGTATCCGAACGCAGCGTTCTCTGAGCGGAACAATGGCTGCCTCCGCGACTTTCAAGAAGACGCGAGGCGACAGGGACAGCCCGAAGGGCAGGACTTTGTACTGATATGCCTTCCCCTCGAACGCAAAGTGTAGGAATGGTCTGTGTCGAGGAAGGATAGAGACATGAAAGTATGCATCCTTCAGGTCGATCGCTGGGAACCAATCTTGAGGACGGATCCATTCGAAAATGCGTTTCTGCGTTAACATTTTGAACGGGAGCTTGTGCAGGGCCTGATTCAGAATGCGCAGGTCCAAGATACCCTTTCTTGGGTACAATGAAGTAGGGGCTGTAGAACCCTGACCTCATATTGGCTGGAGGAACCGGCTTGATCGCGTCCTTCGCCAGCAGGACATCGATCTCGGACCGCAAGACATGGGCATCGCTGCTCCACACGGTGGTGAAGAGGATGCCCATGTACTTGGGAGGCCGGCGTGCGAATTGAATCACATAGCCAAGTCTGATGGTACGGATGAGCCAGCGAGACGGCCTGGGGAGACCTAGCCAGGCCCCCAAGAACCGAACTAGCGGGACCAACGGCACAACAGACGTAGTTGCATCGCTACCGCCCGCTCCACTGGGGAGACCTCCACGTAACCCTTGGCCGCGCCACCATCGAGGGTAGTGAGGATGGAGGAGTCAGTCGATCGGGCGCGAGTGCTGTAGGGCACTGACCACGACTTTGTGAGCTCCTGATGCACTTCCGGAAAGAAAGGCACTGGGGCGGGGTGCTGAGAAGCAGCACGGGCCGTCCCAAGATACCAATCGTCCAGCCGCGAGGGTTCGGGACACGGTGGAGGGTTCCACTCGAGCCCGACACTTGCGGCGGCCCGGGAAAGCATAGCCGGGAGCTCTGGATCAGACTCGGGCACCGTTACCGCACCAGAAGGGGGCAACGGAGCCGAATCCTCATCTCAAGAGTCTATTAGCTCATCCTCCGATGCAGCAATCGAAATCATGTCCTCTGTCGGAGCCCCGAAAGTAACGGCTGGCCCCCCATGGGAAGGACCAGGACGCTCTTCCGGAAGCTCTACCGGCGCAGCAGAGGGGCGAGGGGCCAGAGGAGCCTGTTGACCCGGCGGGAGTGCCCTCACGGTGACCCTCAGGTCTCCACCAAAGGCATCAGCCAAAGTAGTAGCCCTCTGCTTTGCAGCGGGAGGACCACTAGATGGGGGGATGCGCAATGGGACTCCACCCCGTTTGAGGTATTGGAGCCTAGACTGTAATACTGCAATGGTCATGTTCGCGCAGTGCGGACATGACTCATCCATGAAAGCCACCTCATCCATGAACGCCCAAACACGTGAGACAGCGATCGTGTCTGATAACTGAGGATAGATAACGACGGCACCCAGAAACACACGGTTTGAATGACATCTTGAAAAAGACGCAGGGCTTTTAGCTCTTTTAGAAAGGAAAAACTACTCTTTTAGCGCCGAAGCGCATCTTTTTCAAGATGTCATTCAAACCGTGTTTCTGGGTGCCGTCGTGAGCTGTCACCGAAGCGCACAGCGAAGGTGACACCGTCGTAAGCACTCAATGGAACACCCAGCGAGTTGTGAAAACAGCTGTTGTTTCTCTTTGGCGGCAATTCGCTGTAACATGCCGTGACACCCGCACTGAAGAAGCAGTTCTGGAGTTCCTTCCTCGAGCAGACTCGTAAGTAAACACTCTTGCAGAAACACAGATAGGCTGATAACAGCAGTGTTCGGCTCCGAAGTTGAAAGCGATATGCGGTACTTCCACTTCCGTATTTATACCCGCGATGCGGGGCGGTGCATGGAATGCGTGAACCGCATGCCAATGTCCATTGGCTCGTTTCTAATACACTCGAAGTAAATTGGTCTCTGAAAATAGATCCCAATTCGTCGGTCAGTTCCGACGTTCGTCTGTCAGTTCAGACGTACGTCGAACGTGACCGACTGAAAGGGAACTTGATTCTTCTTGACAACATTTGTGGGAAAAAAGGGAAAATGGGTGTTAAATGTGTTTCTGTTAGCATCATCTACAGAGCGAGCAGTACGTCAAACTTGTGCCAGCCTTTTCAACAACTGAAATCATCTTGTGAAAAAAAGGTGGTGTTATTTTTAATGGTGATAGATGTTCTAGGAGACTGGTGCTGTGATGTCACACTGAATCAAATTCAGTACATTTTCAATCTGCTGACATAGTGGAAAATACATTTCTGCTCCCAAAGCAAGGACATCACATTCAGTGACCCCTACTGCATATTGTGTGTGTGTGTGTGTGTGTGTGGTGGGTGGAGGGAGGGGAGGCGGCACTAAAATTAACGTCTGCTATCCTTCCGCTTTCATCTCAGATGCTTCTTTCATCCTGCTCTCTTGTGCATGTGTTTCTCTTTTGCTTATGTTACTGGCAGATGGAATTGGTAGATTCCAATCAATGTTCTTCTTTGACTAATTACTCTGACAAAGATGGTGAGGATCCAGATGAATAGATGCCTGCTGAGCATATCTGGCAACACACACGCTGTACTAAGGAAATGCCAAATATATCTTCATAAGCAGCTAGAAATCTGCAGTATAATGATTCTCTATTAAACACTTACCAAGTTATGATCTGGTATGATGGCTCTGGATTTAGGCCTCAGTTAAGGGCCTGATATACTCACTGCAAAGTTCTTTTTGTTCTTCTCTCGGGGGCTATATAAGTTTGATATACTGATATAATGATATTTGGGCACTTTTCAAACTACTGCAGTGGAGCCCTGCGCTTCAGGCAATAATCAAAACTTCCAGTTCAGCTGGGAGGCGGGGTATTTAAATCGTGTTTTGATGGTGTTTTGAGTCAGTAATGTTTCAATATTTGCTAACGTTTCAATATTTTCGTGAATGTAAGTGAGCTATGCTAATATTAAGATTTTAAATTGCAATTTTGGCAGCTCCTGAAATGGGTCATACCATTGATATTACCAGAGCACTGAGTAATATCAATGGTATAGTATGGTATTACTATATGTGGCACTGTCCACCGAGCGTCCAGTACCATCGCATCATTCGCATGGCACCGCGAGGAAGATCCTCTCGGCTGGCTGAGGACCGAGCAGCAGTGTGTCTGGGAACCGGACCAAAATTATTATTTTATTTCATTTTTTTCTCCTCTCTCCCCTCTCTTGTCTCTGTCGCTCCTCATGCTTCCGGCTCCTTTTCTCTTCCTTTTTGTTTGTTTTATTGATTAAAGTTGTCAAACGGTTGCCGGTTCGCACCTCCTTCTTCCCATAATGACATACCCCGTTACACTATAGTTTATTTTGTTATTGACTCTGCATTAATAGTTAAATTAAATTTGACTGACTTTCATTCATCTTCGGAACACAAATGAAGATCATTTTTAATGAAAACTGAAAGATGTCTGTCCCTCCATTGACAGTCTAAGCAACTACCACTTTGATGCTTCAAAAAGATCATAAAGAGATTGTAAAACTAATCCATACAAATCAAGCAGTTTATTCCAAATTTTTTGAAGAGACTTGATCGTTTTATATGATGAATGAAAGTGTTACGGGTGAGTTAGGGTGAGTAAATGATGACAGAATTTTCATTTTTGGGTGAACTAACCCTTTAAATGTAATGACTTACTTTTGATTTATTCACCCAAAATTTGACAAATTCTGATATCTGCATTATACAGTAAATTCTTAAGATTTTTAAAGATTTTTTTTAAGACCCGTGGAAACCCTGTAGAAAACTCGGCTCATACAAGGACGCACTTATTGCATTGGAGCAAGAACATAATGCAAGTGTCTAAAATGCATGCGCACACTTTAGTTGAATGGTAAAGCTTGCCCTCTTTAACAATGCGGTTAAACTAAATGTACGAAGCAAACATTGCACAAAGATGAAATAACCTCAACATTAACAACAGCATTAAAATAAGAGTGCATGGTTTATCTGTCAATAATATGCATGCACGTAAAAGTGCAGTTTGTTACTATAGCAACAATGGACTCCCAATGGACTTGGTAGAACAATGGACTTGGTAGAACGAAAAAAGAGTATTTTATTTAAAGTGGTCATGGACTGCATTTTTTTTTATAACGTTTCCTGGGGTGCACTTATAATGTTAATATGATTTTTCAAAAATTGAAATTTTCTACCATAATTTTAGCCCTCTGATTTGAACGCTCTGTTGGAAGGGGCGTGTCTGCTGTGAAACTTCAATGTAAACGCCCACTGCTATGATTGGCTAACATCTTTGCATATTAAATAAGTTTTACATATGGAACTCTCGAAAACTTTTTGATTACAATTTCAATTTCAACTATAAAGCAGCTCTCCAGTGTGTTCATGTTTTTATTCGTGTCTCACCTCGACGGGCTGGACAGATAAATCTGAAAATATTTCCACTTCAAAGAAGGTGGAGCCCCAGAGAACACACTCCTATTTTTTGCCATAGCCAGCGAACCACCCAAACAAAAACTCCAAACAAACTTCAATTTGACCACATTTTGTTCTAAATTACATTATACCAGCTTATTTTTGATTGAAGTATATCAAGGCCTTTAGGATTGCACACATAAAACACTTGGAATCGGGCATAACAAGGGGTCATGTGTAATTTAAAATTGTATTTTACTTTTGGAAGACCATTAGCTCTGGCACTTGATTGCAAACACAAAATCCCTTTTTCCCAAAATCCCTGTCTATATGTACCTTCACAATTCTCACATGTACGAGTGAGCTAATGAGCAGTAAAAACCAACTGGCATCACTGTAATGCAATCTAGGCTAAACTCGTCTCGGAATCCCACAGGTTTTTCCAGCATCAGTTTCTTTCCAGGTTATTGAGTCACACTTGTAACCAAGCCCGCTCCGCCACCGAAAATCCAATTCATGGCAGTTTGTGCGAGGGATTTACAGCCAACTACGGTTGGCTCCGATGGCATTTTGAAGATCGTAAAAGACCCTGCACAGTAATACAACCTTATTAATGAATGTATTAGCTGCAATGCATCCCTAGAGCCTGCAACATGGGAAAAAGAGAGAAGGCAGAGAGTGCGACTAGATGGGGAGGGTTGATGAGTCATCCTACCCGGTTTGCGAGCTGGGGTCGAAAAGCATGAGGAAGATCCACATGCAGGGGACGCGTGCTGTGAGCTTGCGGAGAATGGCAGCCATATCACTGAAAGCCCTGTCCTGAAAGCCTGCAGAAAGAAGAGAGTAAGGTTGGTGAGAACAAGCAAATTAGTAAAGTGGAGAACTTTGAGAATATGGCACACAAGCTCTGTCCCTCTGTCATTGTGAGAGTCAAATACGAATGATGCTCTGCTGCCCGCAGGTAATCTGTCTAAAGTATTAATGTGCATAGGAATGCACAATGCCATTTCTTAGAGACCAAGTACAAGTACTAATATTCTTTTTAGTATTTGCCGATACAATACCAATATTTTTAGTAAAGCTGATTTTTTTTTAAAATATGGTACTGTGTAACAGTTCTCAATAATAATAAAAAAAACACACAAAAAAAACATTAGATAATTTAGACAATTAGTCCACTCATGGTAGTATGCATTTGTAACTGTGGTTTAATGACACATCTGGAGCATCAGGTTTAAAGAACAGAACAAAAAACAAAAACAAAGTCTCAAATAGACCAGCGGAGTTACAATCTTTGCTCATGTCCCTGTGCTTCTCAATTGTGCTGTAGACCAATATGCTCCACCTGTGCCTCATGTTAGTCGTGTGAATCCTTCCTTTTTTTCTGCACATTTTGGACAGTGATGGTCAAAACAACAATGACAAATCAGTTACTGTTAAGAGTCATTTCTTGAAGCAAGTGCTGTATACAACAAATATACAGTAGTATATAAAAATAGTATACATAAAATATATATTTTTTATATTCTAGTCAAGTCAAGTCACCTTCATCTATATATAGCACTTTTTACAACACAGATTGCTTCAAAGCAGCTTTACAGTGATACTATGAAATTAATTTTGCTTTAGAACAACGCTAAAGTAAGTTTTTGATTGATTAATTTCTGTTGTGAAAAATGATCAGTTCTTCAATTTGGCGCCATTTAAACAACACCATCCTCAGCTAAAACAGAAAAACCCCAATGCGTTCCGGACGCCCATCCCCATGGCAACAGCACCTGGTGGCTGGAGAACGCAAACCATGAAATAGGTTTTGAAACAATACCACCACCATCCCCGCGAAACCCCAAAAAGGTGAATCTGCGAAAACAGCGATGGCATGTACACAATGATTACGTGTTTAGCCTATAGGCAAGCAAGGTCGAATACGTATGTGTGAATATTTGTTTTTATCTGTACAGAGGAGAAGGGAAGGAGGCCTTCACAGGGGAGAGTCTAGTTGACACAGTCTACAGTAAACCTCAGGATAATCAGAGCGTCTAACACTAGCATAGACGCCATTCTACATCAGGTGTTATGGGAAGTGTTCCCAGTTCCAGCAGACCTAGTTAATGCAGCCTAAAAATCATTTAATAGAAATTTATATTGTTCTAAGTGTATGCCATAGTAAAGAAAGTTGTTTTTAGTCTAGATTTAAACTGACAAGAGTGTGTCTGCTTGCCGAACAATGCTAGAAAGATTGTTCCAAAGTTTAGGTGCTAAATAGGAAAAGGATCGACCCCCTGTAGTTTATTTTGATATTCTAGGTATTATCAACTGGCCAGAATTTTGAGAGTGCAATAGACGTGAAGGATTATAATGCGTTAAGAGCTTGCTCAAGTACTGTGGAGCTAAACCATTTAGTGCTTTGTAAGTGATAAGCAAGATGTAAATGTGTGTGATGTTTAATAGGGAGCCAGTGCAGTGTTGATAGAACTGGGCTAATATGATCATACTTCCTGGTTCTAGTAAGAACTTGAGCTGCTGCCTTTTGGACCAGCTGCAGTTTATTTATTAAGCGAGCAGGGCAACCACCTAGTAGAGCATTACAATAATCTAGCCTTGAGGTCATGAATGCATGAACTAACTGTTCAGCATTTTGCATTGAAAGCATGTGCCGTAATTTAAATACATTTTTAAGATAGAATGCAGTTTTACAGATGCTAGAAATGAGGCTTTCAAATAAAAGATTGGTATCAAAGAGCCCACCCAGGTTCCTAACTGATGACGAGGAATTTGCAGAGCAGCCATCAAGTGTTAGACATTATTCTAGGTTACTACTGCGTGTGAAGGTTTTTTTCCAATAATTAAAAATTCTGTTTTTCAGAGTTAAGTTGTTTATTAAATTACTAGTCATCAAATTTTTTATCAGCTATGCATTCTGTTATGGTAAATGGTAAATGGACTGCATTTATATAGTGCTTTTTAACAGACCTACGGCCATCCTGTCACAGTTCACGGATTCCCTGTCTCACTCTTGGGTGTGCATTGTATGTTGTCTTGGGCGGAGCCTGGGATTGGCTCATCACGCACCTATGGCAGGGCCATCAGCGCTCCAGCTGCAGCTCATCACCTTAACCCTATTTAGTCTCTCTGTTTCTCCATTGTCTTTGTCAGAGCGTTGTTGGATGTTCCCTCTTGTGTTTCCCCGTCGTCTGCTGTTCCTGTGTCCTCGGTGTGCGTGGATCCATTTCCAGACCTCCCTTGCGGTTCTCCCGAGTCCCAGCTGCCCACAGCCTGCCCGTGCTGCCAAGGGTCCTTACACACGGCATCATCCTGACGCTGTCTGTTCCTGCGACTACCTGTTCTGAGACTTTGTCTTTACCTGCGATCTTCTAGTCAATAAAGACTGAGTTTTACTTGCTATTGAATCCTGCCTCTGAGTATCCGTCACAGAACGCTCTGACCAAGAATGGATTCAGCAAGTGCTTCTGATATCAACGCCTTCCTGGCCAGCAGCAATGCCAGAATGAACCAACAAGAGGCGAATCTGACTGCTAGAGGACAGGAAGTTCAGACCTTGGTGGCACGGGTGTCCGAGCTGACCCAACAGATGCAACAAGATGCCAGTCCCGCTGTGCCCAACCCACCGCCAAGTCCCCCCACGCCATCTACACCACGGCAACCGGAACCACGTTTACCCACACCAGAGTGTTATGCCGGTGAGAATAATTACTGTAGAGCATTCTTGACAAAGTGTTCCCTGTTTTTTGCTCTACAACCTCAGACTTTCAACACGGAGACATCCAATGAGGCGTTCGTCCTCACGCTTCTCTCCGGAGGAGCAGCGTTATGGGGGACGGCGGTGTGGGAAAATCAACATCCTTGCTGTTCCTCGTTCCAGATGCTATCGGCGGAGATGAGGCGTGTGTTTGACCGAGAGGTGGCAGGAAGAGAAGTGGCACGTCAACTCGCCGACCTCCGTCAGGGTAACCACTCAGTCTCGGACTATTCCATCGAGTTCCATACACTGGCCACCGAGTGCAAATGGAACGAGGAGGCACAGTGGGACATGTTCCTGCATGGGCTGGCTGACCGCATCCAGAAGGAGGTCTTCACTGTCGAACTACCTGAGAGGATTGATGGTCTCATCGAACTTGCGCTGAGGGTGGACGCTCGTCTGAGTCGGCTGAGAGATCGATCCAGGATGGAACTTCAGTACGGGAGTGTCGAATGCCCTCAGGCCAGCACTTTGGATGCGGTCAGTTACACTTTCGATCCGGAGCCCATGCAGGTCGGTCGAGCTCGGCTCTCCAGGGAGGAGAGAGCGAGACAGAGATCCCGTGGTCTTTGTCTGTACTGCGGCGGAGCTGGACACCTGCTAAACTCCTGCCCGGTAAAAGACCACGCCCGGCGGTAAGGAGAAGGCTACTGTCGGGCGGGATCTCCGTGG
The DNA here is from genome assembly GCF_949357685.1 of Gobio gobio. Lineage (NCBI taxonomy): Eukaryota > Metazoa > Chordata > Actinopteri > Cypriniformes > Gobionidae > Gobio > Gobio gobio. Next base: position 13,126,831 of record NC_137107.1, on the reverse strand, counting down.
AAAAGACCTCATCCTCCACTATCCTTCCGGTGAAACTGCTGTGGGCAGCCCAGAACTTCACTGGGCAAGCGCTTCTTGACTCGGGAGCGGAAGGTTACTTTCTAGACTCTGCTCTTGCGCTCAAGCTCGGCATACCCACCATTGCACTCAAGAACACCTTTGCTGTCAACGCACTTAGCGGACAAATACTCCCTGATATCTCATTCACCACCGAGCCACTCACACTCATCACTTCAGGCAACCACACCGAACTCATTTCCTTTTTCATCCTGGACTCCCCTCTGGCTCCCGTTGTCCTCGGTCACCCCTGGCTAAAGTTACATAACCTAAGGGTTGATTGGGGACACAACTCTGTGTCTTCGTGGAGTAATAAGTGTTATGAGTCTTGTCTTGTATCTGCTTGTTCGTCTGTGTCTCGTTCTGTTTTTCAGAGTGAGGCAGTGAATCTGTCTAACGTGCCTCTGGAGTACTTCGACCTGAAGGAAGTGTTCAGTAAGTCCCGTGCTGCTTCTCTTCCTCTGCATCGTCCCTATGACTGTGCCATAGATTTACTTCCAGGTAAGTCTCCACCTAAGGGCAAGCTTTACTCTCTTTCTGTTCCAGAGAGGGAGGTCATGGAGAAATATATTTCTGATTCTCTAGCTTCCAAATTCATCTGCCCTTCCTCTTCTCCAGCTGGTGCAGGGTTCTTCTTTGTGGGGAAGAAGGATTGTTCTCTGCGACCTTGTATAGATTACCGAGGGCTGAATAACATCACGGTAAAGAATACCTATCCTTTGCCGTTGATGTCTTCAGCTTTTGAGAGGTTGCAGGGAGCATCCATCTTCACGAAGTTGGACTTGCATAACGCTTATCATTTGGTTCGCATTAGGGAGAGGGATGAATGGAAAACCGCATTTAACACCCCCAGGGGGCATTTTGAATATTTGGTGATGCCATTCGGGCTGTCCAACTCCCCAGCGGTTTTCCAGGCACTCGTCAATGATGTGTTGAGAGACTTGGTTGACCAATTCATATATGTCTACCTGGATGACATTTTGATTTTATCTTCGTCTCTCCAGGAACATGTTCAACACGTCAGGCGAGTGCTTCAGAGGTTGCTAGAGAATGGGGTTTTTGTCAAGGCGGAGAAGTGCGCGTTTCATGCACAGTCTGTTCCTTTTTAGGGTACATTGTGTCATCTGAGGGAATGCGCATGGATCCTGACAAGGTTAAGGCTGTGATGGATTGGCCAAGTCCAGATTCCCGTAAGGCCCTACAGAGGTTTCTGGAGTTTGCCAATTTCTATCGGCGATTTATTTGCAACTTCAGCCAACTAGCTGCGCCTCTGACTGCCTTGACCTCTCCCAGAACGACGTTCAGGTGGTCCGATACAGCTGAGGCTGTATTCGCTAAACTGAAAAGTCGCTTCGTTTCGGCTCCCATCTTAGTTGCCCCTGATCCCACACGTCAGTTCGTGATAGAGGTCGACGCATCAGAGGTGGGGGTAGGAGCAGTTCTTTCACAGAGCTCTTCCTCGAATGACAAGATGCACCCGTGCACGTTTTTGTCTCATCGTCTTACACCTGCCAAACGTAATTATGACATTGGTAACAGAGTTGTTGGCCGTCAAGTTAGCGTTGGAGGAGTGGCGTCATTGGCTTGAGGGGTCGGGGGTACCTTTTATTGTATGGACGGATCATTAGAACCTGTAATATATTAGATCTGCTAAAAGACTCCAGGCAGGCTCGGTGGGCACTTTTTTTTGGACGTTTTGATTTTGTTCTCTCGTACCGCCCCGGGTCCAAAAACATCAAACCCGACTCTTTATCTCGTATTTTTGATTCCTCCGAATGCCCGGTTACTCCCAAGTGTATTTTGCCAGAGAAGATAGTTATCTCTACACTCACATGGGAGATCGAATCGAAGGTCAAGGTGGTCTCCGCCCGGCGGTCCACCGAGTCGTTTGTTCGTTCCGGAGAAGTTAAGGTCCTCCAATGGGGTCATTGTTCCAACATTGCTTGTCAACCAGGAGTAAACCGCACTAGCAGTTTAATAAAGCAACGATTCTGGTGGCCATTAATGGCTCACGGCATTCGCAGTTTTGTTTTGGCTTGCTCGGTCTGTGTGGTTGGTAAGACATCTAACCGACCTCCTGATGGGTTACTTCAACCGCTGTCTGTTCCTTCGAGACCCTGGTCCCACATAGCGCTTGATTTTATCACCGCCCTCCCGCCCTCTAATGGCATGATGGTCGCTTTGACCGTTGTGGACCGATTCTCGAAGGCAGCACATTTTATTCCCTTGCCCAAATTACCCTCAGCCAAGGAGACAGCGGTATCTGTTGTAGATCACGTCTTTCGGTTACATGGCCTCCCGATGGACGTGGTCTCCGACAGAGGTTCCCAATTTGTGTCCAGATTCTGGCAGGAGTTTTGTAAATTACTAGGAGCAACAGGAGCTTCATCCTGGAGCCAACAACTTTCTATGGTTGAGTACGCTCATAAATCGTTACCAGTGTCATCCACGGGCCTTTCTCCGTTAGAGTGTAGTCTAGGTTACCAGCCACCCATTTTTCCTAGTCTGGATTCCGAAGTTGCGGTCCCCTCTGCTCACGCCTTTATCCAGAGGTGTCATCGCACATGGACTAGAGCCTGTGAGACTCTGCTCCAGGTGGGAGCGCGCGCACAAAGGCTAAAGCCGATCGCCACCGGTCTAAGCCTCCCGTTTACGTCGTGGGTCAAAAGGTGTGGCTTTCTACCAAGAACATTCCGCTCCGCTCCGTATCTAATAAACTTGCTCCCAAATGTATCGGCCCGTTTACTATCACCAAGATCATTAATCCGGTGGCAGTCCGCCTCAAACTTCCTCCGGCGTACAGAAGAATTAATCCCGCCTTCCATGTATCCAAAATAAAGCCTTTTTTTCGTTCCCATCTTAATCCGGCAGTCCCGGTTCCCCCACCGCCACAACTCGTAGATGGGGAACCTACTTATTTGGTAAATCGCATTCTGGATTCAAGACGGAGGGGACGCGGTTTCCAGTACTTGGTGGACTGGGAAGGTTACGGTCCGGAGGAGAGAAGTTGGGTTCCTGCTAGGGACATTCTGGATCACTCCCTTATTGATGATTACAATCAACAGGTAAGGTCGGCTGGGAACGTCAAGGGATGCTCCTAGGGGGAGGGGTACTGTCACGGTTCATGGATTCCCTGTCTCACTCTTGGGTGTGCGTTGTATGTTGTCTTGGGCGGAACCTGGGATTGGCTCATCACGCACCCGTGGCTGGCCATCAGCGCTCTAGCTGCAGCTCATCACCTTCCCCCTATTTAGTCTCTCTGTTTCTCCATTGTCGTTGTCAGAGCGTTGTTGGATGTTCCCTCGTGTGTTTCCCCGTCGTCTGCTGTTCCTGTGTCCTCGGTGTGCGTGGATCCCTTTCCGGACCTCCCTCGCGGTTCTCCCGAGTCCCAGCTGCCCACAGCCTGCCCGTGCTGCCAAGGGTCCTTACACACGGCATCATCCTGACGCTGTCTGTTCCTGCAACTACCTGTTCTGAGACTTTGTCTTTACCTGCGATCTTCTAGTCAATAAAGACTGAGTTTTACTTGCTATTGAATCCTGCCTCTGAGTATCCGTCACACATCCAAAGCGCTTTACATTTGCCTCACATTCACCCATTCATACACTCATTCATACACCGAAGGCGGTGGCAGCCATGCAAGGCGCCATCCAGCTTGTCGGGAGCAGCTGGGGTTAGGTGTCTGCTCATGGACTCCTCGGCACTTGGTACGGTGGAACCGGGGATCGAACCACCAACCTTCCAGTTTGTAGACAACCTACATGAACCACTGAGACAATGCCACCCCAATCGTTAATGTTAATCTTGTGAATTGGTAAGTTTCGTCAGCGTTCGAAGAAATATAGAGCTGGGTATCGTCAGCATAACAATGAAAACGAATGCCTTGCTTCCTAATGATATCTTCCAAGGGTAGCATGTACAGGGTGAAAAGCAACAATCCTAGCACTAAGCCTCGCGGTACTCCATACTGAACTTGTGATCGGTGTGACATCTCTTCATTTACTGCTACAAACTGATAACGGTCAGATAAGTACGATTTAAACCATGCCAATTCAATTCCACAAATGCCAACATAATTTTCAAGTCTATTCAAAACAATGTTGCGATCGATAGTGTCGAATTCAGCGCTAAGATCAAGTAACTGTAATAGAGATGCAACCACGATAGGATGATAAGAGAAAATAATTTGTAACTCTAATGAAAGCAGTCTCAGTACTATGATACGGTCTAAATCCTGACTGGAAATCCTCACAGATACCATTTCTTTCTAAAAAAGGAGCATAGTTGTGAGGATACAGCCTTTTCTATTATTTTTGACAGAAAGGGTAGATTTGAGATTGGCCTGTAATTGACTAATTCTGTAGGATCAAGTTGCGTTCTTTTAATAAGTGGTTTAATAATAGCCAGCTTAAAATGTGTTGGTACATATCCTAATGACGAAGATGAATTAATTATATTAGGAAGAGGATCTATGACCTCTGGCAGCATCTCTTTCACTAGGTTAGTCAGTATGCATGTTGAGCTTGCATGTTGTTGATTTAGAGGATTTAACGAGTTTAGACATTTCTACTTCGCCTATAGCAGTGAAGTAGTGGAATTTTTCCTCAGTAACATTACAATGCACTGTCTGATGCGATACTGTCGTAGATGGTTGTATAGTTATAATTTTCTCCCTAATAGTATCAATCCTACTAGTAAAGAAGTTCATAAAGTCATTATTGCTGTGCTGTTTGCAAACATCAGAAGTTGAAGCTATATTTCTTGTTAATTTAGCCACTGTTTCAAATAAATACCTAGGGGGGAGTTTGTTTTCTTCTAAGAGAGATTCTAAACTATAACTATATATTTTTTCCTAAACATAACCAAATTCATGCCCATAAAACCATGATCAAAACAAGAAAGGTTAACCATTACATATAAAACTTGAATGAACTGGTAAATAATGCAAATATACAACACTATAGCTGATCACCAGAATGTAATTAATTGTTTGTTTGAATAAAAACAATGAATTGTGTTAAAGACTATATATAGCAATAATACCAGTTTAGTCATGACACCTCTCGGAGGGCTTAGCATGGTGATGGATATGACAATGTTAATTTATTTGGTATTGGCGGAAAAGATCTGCTACGCTGCTGTTAATAATAGCTGCTGCTGCACTTATAAAATACAAAATAATACCCCTAACAAAGCAGGGCACACAAGAAAATGGACAATAGAAGCCTATATATGCATGCTGCTGAGTGTAAGAAAACAAGCTGCTGCATCAGCAGACATGCATAGGTCTATATCACCACACATGGGATGACAATAAACAGGTCATGACATAACAATATTAGGCCCCCAACAAGCAGGTCTACCATAAATCTAGTAAAAAGAACCTTCAACTATCTTAGATTTTTAAGAGGAATACTCAAAGTGCCTTGTAAACTCTTTCTGATTACATGCAAAACTGCATACAGCAAACACAGAACCAAACTATTTAGAGGTTAAACCAATATTATCTGCCTGCAATTCCGGAGACTGCACTTTTAGGACCGCCGCAGTTTCAGGAATGCATTTCTAGGACCCTAGTTTTTTTTTTTTTGTGACAGCGCCATCTAGCCAACTGTACTCCCAACAGAGGAGACCTGATTCAACCTTTTTCCACCTTATTTTTAACCAAACAGCTGACACGGTCATTTTAAACTTAATTATTTAAATTAGTTTAAATATTTCAACAGGGTTACCCATGGGTAGATTTAGAGCTAGGGTTTGGTTAGGATAATATATCAATTAAACTTGAAAATTAGCCTGTGATTTACTCACCCTCAAGTCATCCTAGGTGTATATGACTTTCTTCTTTCAGACAAACACAATTGGGGTTATAATAAAAAAAATGTCCTGGCTTCCAAGCTTTATAATGGCAGTGAATGTTGCTCTGATTTTAAAGTCCATAAAAGTGCATCTATATCCATCATAACTGCTCCACACGGCTCTGGGGGGTAAATAAAGTCATTTCTGAAGCGAATTGATGCATTTGTGTAAGAAAAATATCCATATTTAAAACTTTAAAAAGTAAATTATCTAGCTTCCGGCCGATCGCCTTCCGTATTCAATTTAGGGAAAAAGTGTAGCACCTGCGCCTCTTGCAGTTTAAAATGCTTTACGCTACGTCTGACGAACTGGTGTGCATTGTCGTCAGACGTAGCACGTAAGCATTTTGAACTGTGAGAAGCGCCAGAGCCTGTGGAGCAGTTATGATGGATATAGATGCACTTTTATGGACTTCAAAAACAGAGCAACATTCACTGCCATTATAAAGCTTGGAAGAGCCAGGACATTCTCTATTGTAACTCCAATTGTGTTCGTCTGAAAGAAGTAAGTCATACACACCTAGGATGACTTGAGGGTGAGTAAATCATGGGCTAATTTTCATTTTTGGGTAAACTAACCCTTTAAGTTTAATTGATATATTATCCTAACCAAACCCTAGCCCTAAATCTACCCATTGGTAACCCTGTTGAAATATTTAAACTAGGATGACATGAGGGTGAGTAAATCATGGGCTAATTTTCATTTTTGGGTGAACTAACCCTTTAATCAATTAAACAACTAAATCATTGCTAGGTCCTACAAATGCGGTCCTGAAAATGCAGCCTCCGGGTTTGCAGGCAGATGCTACTCAGTTAAACAGGGAGCTCATTGTCTGCAGAATCAGATCATGTTAGATTAAGTAATTGTTTGCTGTTGCATTAAGAACATATCAGATCTATTCAGATCCATATCATATCATCTATCATTTCATCAGTTTCCTGACTGAACTATGATGTTTATATATTACTTTGGTAAACACTTATTTATGCCTTTTTTAATCTGTGTCATTGTCATTTTTATGTCTAACAATATATTTGGTAAGAACTTCTATATTGGATCAATCCCAAGACATGTCAGCGTGAGAATGCAACCTGTTTGTGACAAGTGTTTGATGGAACCTACTGTGCAGAGGAGTACTGCAAGAATTTGATTAAACTGTCTGGAGATTTTTTTTTGCTCTGATAGCCTGCCAAATGGCAGCCTGCAGTCACATTTCCTCTGTTAACTTTGCAGAACTTTTAATGGATATGTATCTATATCTAAAGCTGCTAGGGGCAAACATGTCTCTGATAGGAGGCTTGAAAGTGTTTTCACTTGTAAAATTTTGAGAGAAAGATTAATATGAACATTTATATGCAAGTTCCTCTAAGTGCATTGAGAATTAGGAGCAGACTTTAATCTAATTGCAAAGAGACAAAAACAGAAATGCAATCCCTTTGCAAAGCAGCACTTTAACTCAACAAACACAAAGTAATTTATTTAACAAAAGTAATCTGCAGTAGGCAACTGCAATCAGAGCAGGCTATTTTTCTGCCAGTACTTGCAAAGCCATTATTGCTATGTTCCTAGTGGCAACACCTGTGTATGCTGAATACATTTCAATGGATTAATGAAACTCTCGCACACACATACACGTCCTTGTATACTTTGATACAAGAAAAAAGAAAGAGCTGAACCGAAGTCTCAGCACCTTTGACTGATCGATGATCAACAACGAGGAGAAATTAGATATTGCCCATGTCGGCGTCCCACGCTGTCCCGCTGCTATGGCTTATCTTAAATTAAAAGGTGAAAACATTAGGTTCCAAGGTGCTTGTGGTTTTTGCAGCAGTATTACCCTTGATTTTATAGTCTGCTGCCAGACATACACAGTAGAACAGTATAAGCACAAGGGTAGCATGATAAATAAATCCTTCATCTACCCTATTGATCTGTCTTTCTTTTCTCAAAGCTGTAGCACTTTTACACATCATGTTCCATATCTACAGCACAAGTACAGAACAGCAAAAATCCCCTCTCTTGTTGTATGATTTTTCCTGTTAACTATAATCTATATTAAAGAAACAGTTCACAACCCCCCCACCCCCCAAAAAAACCCTCATTATTCGACCCATCCTTTCCAGTAGAGATCTGCACTCCCGCATGACTACCACGAGACCCACGGCAACAGAGTGCAAGATTTGATGGCCAAGTGCGGGTGGTAAGGTACTTGTGTGTCTGCGGGTTACGGCAGAATTAAATGATTTGCGGGACTTCCACTGTAAGGCTAAACTCCACGAAAGACGAAGATGATAAAGTAAAATAACAGGATTTATTATAAACTCAAAATGACAAGCCAACATGCATGACAGACAAGCACTAGCAATAACCGACCCTGAACAGAACATGGGGAGGCACTAAATACACAGTGAAGATTAACTAAGACGAACAGATGTTTAGGAGTGTGTTAGTGTCCATGATGCCTGATGAGTGGAACCATGCACACAGTAGCCTATGCTTGCTTTTATGTTAAATGAATGAATAGTGGTTTGTGAATGTTGATGCTTTAAAGGGATAGTTCACCCTGAAATGAAAATAAAGCCATCTTTTACACACCTTGCTGTTGTTCCAATGCCCTATGATCTTCTATCTTTTTCGGACCTCAAAAGCAGAAATTTAAAAAATAGTCCTGTACGTGCTCCTTCCTATAATGGCCGTAAATAGCGACCAGGCTAAAACATTTATAAAAGTTATACAAAAGTATCACGTAATGATACAGTGAGACGCACGCCATCTACAGAAAGTGTTCAGGAGGCATACTATAAGGCTTTGACAGAAAGAAATCGTATTATTCAGTCAAAATACTGAGCTGCCCATTACTCTGTGTCCCTTTAATAAAAAATAATGGTTACACTATATTTTAAGGTATCTATATTACTCTACTGTGCAATAATAATTAACTACACAAAGGCCTACTTATTATAAAGTTAGGGTTAGGATGAGGGATTGGTTTAGGGTTAGTTGCATGCAATTATGCATAATTTACTGTTATTACTACAGTAACTACATGTAACTTGTAACAAGGACACTGTAAAATAAAGTGTTATTGCAACGTGGACGCGGCAGACAAAGGATCCAAGGATCCATTGGATCCAAGTGCAGTCCAGATTCTGGTCAGGGGCTGGGGACCAGTGTGCAAATACACATGATGGGGAGTACAGAGGACAAGGGAACAACCTCTGGGATGGACAGTGCAGACACCGGCAGGCTTGAAAGCTGAGGCCGATGGGTTAGATGGCACTTGTCTAGGGATGTCCTCCAAGCTGAATGCCAGTCTTTCTCGCATAGGGACCACCTTAATGGCTTCATGAGCGATGTTAATGACGACCAGGAACTCTGGTGTAGCGTCCGTGTTGGTTGGAAGTTGTGGCATGGCAGCCATGTTGGTTGAAGACTCAGGCGTGGTGGGCATTTGGCTGAAGACTCAGGCGTGGCGGGCATCTTGGCTGAAGACTCAGGCATGGCGGGCATCTTGGCTGAAGACTCAGGCATGGCGGGCATCTTGGCTTGAGACTCAGGTGTGGCGGCCATCTTGGCTGGAGACTCAGGTGTGGCGGCCATCTTGGCTGTAGACTCAGGCGTGGCGGCCATTTTGGCTGGAGACTCAGACGTGGCGGCAATCTTGGCTAGAGACTCAGGCGTGGCGGCCATCTTGGCTGGAGTCTCTGGCATGGGGGACATGTTGTAGATAGGCTCTGGTGTGGGTATAACCGGACAAGAAGGTACTGAAAGCACTGGACTAGCAATTCTCATAACTGAATTTGCTGCCATCAAATTTGGAAGTGCTGGAGACTGTGATGCGCCAAGCTCCGTGGCCACTAAGCATAGTCCATGGATTGTTCTAGAGTCAGTTCATTCTTTCCCCTTGTTATACATGACTTTATGGGCTCAGCTAAGCCATGACAATACAAGCCCTTAAAAACTGTATCCTTCCATTTATCTGGTTAGCGAGAGCACAGAACTGTTCTGTATAGATCTCTGTAGAACAGGTACCTTGACATAAAAACAGAAATCCTCTACTGGATCCATGTAGGTCTAGCATTCTGTAACATGGCTGCTGTAGACAAAAGGGGAGTTGGATCCAAGTGCAGTAAAAATGTATTGAAACAGGATAACATCAGAAATCAGAAAGAGCTTTATTGCCAAGTGTGCTTGCATACACAAGGAATTTTTCTTGATGCTGAAGCTTCCAGTGCACATATACAATACAAACACAACAAGAACATAGTAATACAAATTCTAAGAATAAAAATATGAAAATAGCATTAAAAAATATTACGTCACAGTTACGTTTAGTCAGAATAAACATTTACAGATTATAAACATATTTACAGTATGTGAGTAGTATGAATAAATATAATATAAATATCTCCTGAGTTTAGAAGATATTGCACTAAACAGTGGGAGTATTGCACTTACAGGCATATGCCTTGGGGGGTGGGGGGGTATGTATTTTAACTGTTCAAGGGGGAAATGGCCTGTGGGAAGAAACTGTTCCTGTGCCTAGATGTTCTAGTGGCCAGTGATCGGAGTCGCCGTCCTGATGGTAACAGTTCAAACAGGTGGTGTCCAGGGTGAGTGGAGTCTGTGATGATTTTCCCTGCTCTCCTCCTCACTCTGCAAGAGTACAGGTCCTGGCAGGGAGGCACCAATAATCCTTTCTGCAGTCCGGATTGTGCGTTGTAGTCTCCTGATGTCAGATTTGGTAGCTGAACCAAACCAGACAGTGATGGAAGTGCATAAAACAGACTCAATGACAGCCGAGTAGAACTGAATCAGCAGCTCCTCAGCTGACGAAGGAAGTACAGTCTCTGCTGGGCCTTTTTCACAATGGAGTCAATGTGATTGTCCCACTTCAGGTCCTGAGAGATGGTAGTGCCTAGGAACCTGAATGACTCCACTGCTTCCACAGTGCTGTTTGTGATGGTGAGTGGGGGAGAGCTGGGCTGTTCATCCTGAAGTCCACAATCATCTCCACCGTTTTGAGCGTGTTGAGCTCAAGGTTGTTATAACTGCACCAGACAGCCAGCTGTTCAACCTCCAGTCTGTAAGCAGACTCATCACCGTTTTGGATGAGGCAGATGATAGTGGTGTCGTCTGCAAATTTCACGAGCTTCACAGAGGGGTCTTTAGAAGTGCAGTCATTGGTGTACAGGGAGAAGCACAGTGGGGAGAGAGCACACCCCTGGGGGGTGCCAGCGCTGGTAGTGACAGTCCTGGATGTCAGTTTCCCCAGTCTCACGAGCTGTTGTCGGTCTGTCAAGAAGCTGGAGAGGGGAGGAGCGGGGCTGCAGGAGGTGATGGGGGACTTGTGAAGTGCACATCAGAGCGGGTGTGTGGTGTGAGACTGGGCTTTTCAAACCTGCAGTAGAATGCATTCAGATCCTAAGCCAGTTGTTGATTCTCTACAGAACGGGGGGATGGTGACTTGTAGTTGGTAATGTTCCTCAAGCCTGTCCAGACTGAAGCCGGGTCGTTTGCTGAAAACTGGTTTCTCAGCTTTTCAGAGTAGCTTCTTTTAGCAACTCTGATCTCCTTTGTCAGTCTGTTTCTGGCCTGGTTATACAAGACTTTATCCCCACTTCTGTAAGCATCCTCTTTGGCATGACAGAGCTGTTTGAGTTTCCCAGTAAACCATGGTTTATCATTACTGAATGATAAGAATGTCCTGGTAGGATTGCATGTATCCTCACAGAAACTGATGTATGATGTTACAGTATCTGTGAGCTCATCCAGATCAGTGGTAGCAGCTTCAAAAACAGTCTAATCAGTGCAGTCGAAGCAGGCTTGTAAGTCCAGCTCTGCTTCATTAGTCTATCTTTTTACAGTCCTTATTACAGGTTTAGCTGATTTTAGTTTCTGCCTGTAGGTCGGTATAAGATGAACCACACAGTGATCAGAGAGCCCAAAAGTTGCCCGTGGGACAGAGTGATATGCATTCTTTATTGCTGTGTAACAGTGGTCCAGTATATTACTGTCTCTGGTGGGACATGTAATGTGCTGTCTGTATTCTGGCAGTTCACGGGAGAGATTTGCTCTGTTAATATCCCCAAGAATGATTAAAATAGAGTCTGGATACCTTTGTTCAGTTTCAGCTATTTGTTCAGCCAGCTGTTGTAGCGCCGCGCTGACACACGCGTCTGGAGGAATGTAAACATTCACGATAATGAACGAGGAAAACTCCAGCGGCGAGTAGAAGGGTTTACAGTTTATGAAGTGCGCCTCTAGATTAGGAGAGCACATCTTCTTCAGCGTTGTTACATAAGTGACTTCAGACAAGGAACAAGATAAATCCAGGAATACATAGCTGCAACAAATGCACACAAAATAACCATATACTGGCAACGCTAGACAAGGAGCAAGAGAAGCACTGGGGTATAAATACACAAAGGAAAACAAGGTTAACTAGATAACAAGGGGGAGTGGCTAATAAGCAACACCTGGGGAAAACTAATCAACAAGAAAAACTACAAAAACTACAAAACATGACGCAAGAGAGAAAATAACAAAAGAGTCCCCAAACACAGGGAATACATGACAGTTGAGATGAATGTTGAGGGCGGGAAAAATCTGTCATGTGCCGGTCTCTACTTTTTAGGTCTTGAAGTCCCTACTAGTGATCTGATGAGCGGAATCGGGTGGTTTTGAAAAGTTTAAAAATGGGCACTGTTGGTGTGCGTCCAGGAAGGGTTGGAAAACACTACTGTATTCAATGAAAAACTATTATAGTAGTAGGGGTGTAATGGTACACAAAACTGACAGTTCGGTACGTACCTCGGTATTGAAGTCATGGTTGGGTACGGGTTCATTACAGCAGCTTTACAAAATTGCTTTTTATTTATTTTTATTAAACAGTGGTTTACTGAAAAAAAAGTGTCTGTCCTTAAATTAATTAAATTATAACTAAAAGTTTATTGAAGATGTTGCTGTAAACTATATAGTGAGCCCTTACTTGCACATTAATATTAAAGGTTAACAATACAGACCAAACTATTAGCCTAAATTCAGTTGCTATTTATTTTTAGGTATAATAATCAACACTCAAATAACATAGTAGCCTACGCAAACATGTAAACTTCACATAAGGCAGTTTTTGCAATAACTTCTAAATCTAATTATAAAATAGTTTTTTCTCCAATTCATTGTTGAAATATAATCATTTATACAAAGTGTATACTGTGTTAAACATACATGAAATAATCAAGACATCACTAACAGGTTAAGTAGAATATATTGAATATACAGGCTAATATAGTGCATATATTTAGTGAAAGAGCTGATTTCTCTAGTGAATACAATTCTGTGGACACTGAATGACTGCCTGAGGTAAATGTGATGCTACATGACATTGTTTAGTTTACAAGCAGTTATATTGTCTTTTCGCTGTTGAAACACTGATTGAGCGATTACACCCCATATGATACATGACAGTAAGTTGTAATGTATCCTCAACATACCTTCAGATGTCCATTCATGTTTATTCTTTAGGAAGAGATGATCGATCGCGTTCACAGATGATCGCGTTCATGTCGCGTGGCCGCGTGAACTGACGCGCCTATACAGTGATTAGTCAGGCCACATTAAAGAGCGTCAAAACGGCATTTATCGTTTGAATTTCGTGATAAATTGGACTGAATACTTAATATGTTCATGTGGGAACTAGGATTGAAGTGTGTTCCGTGCTTAAAACAAACCAACTATTAACTCTTAAAGTACATGCTTACATGTAACCTAACATAACATAATTTGTTGTGGTATCGGTGATATTTCCGATAGTAGTACTAGTAACAACTCTAATAATGCTGACCAATTATGCAAGCTTGCTCATTCCGCTCAGGTCCGCTATCACCCAGAATACCCTTTGTGACATGCTGGTTCAAAAATATGTGAAATAAGTAAGGCTGCGTTTTTTTCTACTAGACTGGTAGTTGTTCATTTAAGCCATTAGTCGAAATTACAATTAATTTAATTACATGAATATATATATAGTTTTTAATGGTTTCGATATTTCGAAAAAATACCTTTCAAGCTTTCTATTAACATATTTCTCATGTCTGTTAGGCAAGTAGCCTGCTGAGTTTCGGTTCATTAATGAGACGCGCTGTAGTTCATTGACGCGCTCCAACATTGATTAAAATTAAGATACAATTTATACCAAACGAAATTCACTTTAAAAGAAAGGATTTCTACATGAAGTGGTCAAAATAATTTCTTCACTTTTCATAACCAATATATATTATATTAAAAATAACATAATATTTAAACATGAATATGACACTAAATACCTTTTTAATGGCTACAACAAGTATAGTAGGCTAGCCTACAGTATAGAGCAATTTGATGTCAAACATCCATTTAAGCATGCATGTTTATTTTAGTATTTCCGTCAGTGAAACAATATACTACAGCCTGTAAAACGTTTAAATAAATATCAGGAAATAATGGTTATATAAATAACATAAGAAAGTTACATTTTAGTTAACCCCACAGAGGTGCGTCACATGCCGCTTTGCGCTGAAAGGGATGTGGGACACGAGCAGGAAAGAGAGCATCACTTTTCTAATATCTTCATGTTTCTCCTGATGTTCCAAAGCTAATACTTGTAGAACAATGTGTGAAGAACGAATTTATCTTCCGTAGGGGTCAAGAACTTTGCCTTTGTTTGATTATGCGCTGCGTAATAATAGCCGGAGATTTTTGATAATCTCCGGCTTGTGTGAAATGCGCTATTCACATAAACTTGACACACCTTAAGTCTAATAACAAACACAAACTGTGTTAAATAGAATTTGAAGTAAAATGTATCTGCCCTACAGCACTGTTTTCTACTTTACCACAGTAAATGGTGGGAATATACTCTACTATACTAATTAAAAGCAAACAAAAGGAAGAAACGTTTAATCCCCTGTGAGAGATGTAAATGAGCATTTGGGAAAATAAATAAGAGATTCCATGTCCAGTAGAATAAAATGGAGTACGCCTATTGTTAAATTTGTGGAAAATTGGGTGACCAGATCGCAGAATGCAGGCAAAGCTTAAATTTGGCTCACCTCACAAACAAAGCTCTCTTGTTCGGCATGAATCCATGTTTCCATAGCTGCGATGTAACATTTAATTGCAAAACTATTATGTATTTTGTAAATAAAGCTTTGTGCTTCACTCGTGTCATGATATTCACGTAAAACAGCTTTCACATACAAAAAAAGTGTTTTGGCCGACCAACGCCGGTAATGCTCAGCCACCGCGGTTGTTTACCCGCACAGCCCTACTACTAGTATAAAATTACTACTACAAGTAAAATACATTTTAGATGTTGCTGCTATGAATGATACGATAGAGATGTGACCTTTCTTTACTATAAATCATTTAGTCACAAAAACTGTTCTCTCAAGCAAATAAGCATTTTCAAGCTTATGGCTGTATATGCACTTATTGTACATTGTTGCTATTTGAAAAAATAGATAAACTGTTTATAAATGAAATACATGATCATATGACTTTTTGACACATTTTTTTTTAATTTACAGAATGATATCGTGGTATATCGTGGATGATTTTCTTTAAATATATCTGTCACAGATTCGCTGGTGCTGTGAAATATCGTTATTGTGGGCAAAATATTGTGACATTATCGTATCGTTAGTTAACCTGTGATTCCCACCCCTACCACCCATTGTGTTATATTGTGTAGTGCTTACCAGGCTTCCAGGCAGTTTACTAGAGGAACCAGCTTCTTGAGGCTGACCTCAGCTTTAATTGGAGTAATAGACTCTGTGCCCTGAAGCGAATTCACGGCAGGGTTTAACCAAATCTATATTTGCCCCCTGGCTGCAGCCCAATGGGACTTATGACGATGAGAGATAAACCTTTGGAATGCTGCAGCTTCTTTCTTGGCCTCCTGAAATATCTTGATGACCTTGGCTAAACCGTTGCTGAAGAGACCAGGGAGCCACACACCTTCGCCCTCGTCTAAGTTGCAAGATCGCCATAGTATGAAGACAAGCGCCTGCCTGACCTGCTGCAATATGCTCCTTGCCCACTAGCAAAGATGTTGTACGGCAATGGTTAGTGGGCAATGTCAGGGCTTTGAGGGATGACGCAGCTTCAGGGGAGAGATAAGCTGCCAACGGCTTCTCAACCCTTTCATCGCGTATCCGTTCTCTTTGAGCCCCACGACAGAAGCGTAATTATGCACCATGGGGCTTAAAACTCAAAATGAATAAGGCTTTCTCCAGGATCTTGACATCTCAGTGTGGAGATCCTGAAAGAATGGCAAGCCTCAACGTGGAGATTATGGTCCAATGGTGCTTCTTGGCCAGGCAATCAATGTTGGCGAGTCACCCAAATCACTTGCTTCAATGCTGAGCACATCCAGTTCCTCAGAGCTGGACAGACCCAGCATCAAGTACTCGCTCAGGGAGGAAGAAGCCATGGAGCGGTTATCAATATCCTGAGTCAAAACGCTGGAGCTAGCAGTTGACAGCTGAGAAAGGGCCAAAGTCATCTCCTACTCCTTCGCTAGCTCCATCTGCGATCCCCATGAGTGAATTCACAGGGAGCGCAGAGCAGGACGCTTTGATCAAAAAGCGCCAGACAGGAGCATTCTCAAAGGAAGATGCTCACAATGCTCGCAGTCAACCCCCTCGAGGGCTGACGGAGCGTGCTCCGCTTCCAAGCAGCTTACACACATATTGTTTGTATCCTCGCCTGTAATGAAGCGTGGGCAGGGAGGAACACACTGTCTAAACTGTTGATGCTTGCTCGCCATTTCTAAAGATATATTTGAGTGGCCAATTGGACAAACAAACACCAAATAGGACTCACACATATAACGCTTGTTGAAGATCAAAAAGCTGTTGAGGCTGTGTTGCCGACTCCCTTTGTAGCTTCTGTGTTACGCCGTCACACATAACAGGACAACGCAGCACCAATCAGAATTGGACTAAGTTGCACACATGCTTCAGGCGCTGTCACGCTGAAGGTGTTCCCCAAAGTGCCGTCATACCATGCAGCATGGGAACTGAATGCTTTTTGCATTCTTCTCGTTTGAGCTGTTTGGACTGTTTATCAGCTTGGAGCAATAATACACAGCGCAAGCTCATACACAGGCTGATCTTGATCACGCAACACCATTAGGCTACTTCACAGCGCTAGGAGAAACCCCCGCCCCCCTTAGTTATTGTTGCTAACTCGGACAAACAAACGGAGTTGCTAACTGTCTTACAATGACAGCTGTCGATACGAAAACCTTATCCCAAGTTGTTTTTGGACACAGAATGTAGCGGACCCCCTCCGATTGATGGCCAAACTTTACTGATGGTTAATGAAGTTTATTGCGTCCCTTTTCACTCCCAAAAAAATTACTGTAAGAGCTGAACAAAGCAAGCATAAGTCTGTTGCGTTATCATTAACATACACCGCAAATTACACAAAAACACTCATACAACTAACAGTAAACAAACATATACAGACCTATGCCATTTCTTGGGGTGCACTTGGAAAAAACTAAACAGGGAACAGCTCGGGTTATGACTATAACCCTTGTTCCCTGAGAAAGGGTCTCGTCGCCACACCTCGTCACGCCTGGAGTGCAAGCTTCATCGTGATAACTGACATTACTATGCGCCGGCCCCCCTTATATAGCTTCCGGGTATGCTGTCACATACTACATCATGACGCAACACCAATCAGGATTGGATTAGTTTCATTCATACTTCAGATACACTGTTGCTAAGGGAGCATCCCCAAATTCGTTGTTCCGACGCAGTGCTCGTTCCCTCGAAAGGGAACCATAGATATCAGATCAAACAGCGCTGGCATGGAAACCAGGAGAAACATTGTGCCATGAACGAAGTTCAGGGGTTTCAGTCCACAAATCACCAACAATCACCATGGAGATAATGTAGTAACACCACATAGTATTGTGGCAGAAATAGTCAATATTTTTTTTTTACATTATTCATCTCAGGGTTCGTACAAACCTTTTGAGAGTGAAATTCAAGCCCTTTTCAAGGGTTTTCAAGTGCTTCACACTTTTCCCAGCACGTCAAAGCTCTAAATATTATCAAACTTTTATATTATTTATTTTAATGTGATGATTTGTAAACCTAAAAGTTTAAAGATGTAGGAAAACTAACACGTTGTGGCAAACAAACACATTTTTTTAATGAAATTACCACTATAACCAGTAGTTGGCGCTAATTTTATTTTTAAAAAACTGAAATTACCACTATAACCAGTAGTTGGCGGTGGAGGAGCACTTTCCTTATTTGACTTATTAGCCATTTCCTCTCCCCTTTCCTAATATATGGAAAACAGTAGGAAGTCTCATGAAAAACAAAAACGTTTTCTTCAGATTGTAACTGAATTACACAGAAAACAAGTAAAGGGTGCTCGTTTTATAATCACTGAAGCTCAGTGCTTCACTGTTAAATTTCCAATACACACGTACTATTTATTAGTAACTGCACTTAACAAAACAATGTAAAGCAATATTAATTTTGTTATAAAATTTTCCTCCAGCACCACCAAATCAGGTGCTGGTGCCACCATCTGTAGAACTTAGTGGTGCTGGTGCCACTCCTCTCAAATGTTAGTCTGGAGCCCTGCATATTAATAAGGGATCCGAATTATAGCTATAAAACTGTGAAAATGTAACTATATAAATATATGTATGATATAAAGGAGTCGTATATATTTTTTTTTTATATAGCTGTAAATAGAGTATGTAATATTGCTTATGTGTTATATGCTGTCAGTATTTCATCATCTAAACGACATACAAAACAATTTACAAATACCTATGTGTAAATAATTAGACCAGGCCGGGAAAAGAACAGCCAGGACATTTTGCTAAATTACTTGGAGAAAATAATATGCCGGGTTTGGAACATAAGGGTGAGTAGATGATGACATTATTTTCATTTTTGTGTGGGCTTTGCTTATAAACTGTGAACTTCTCATCTAGTCTAAAGAAGATCCATAATTCAATGCCTACAGTAGTTCATGGCTGCGTTCACACTGCAGGGCTTAATGCTCTATTCCGATTTTTTGAAAAAATGCGATTTTTTTGCAAGGCCGTTCACATTTCCAATTAAATGCGACCTTTTGTGATCTCCTGTGTGAACGTGAAATGACCCAGAAGTGACCCGCATGCGCAGAAGAGTACTCAACGGCTACCACGCTCGGCCATTTAGCTGGAAATGTTAAGAGCCCTCGAGTTTGGCCTGAATAGAGCTGTCCCCCCAAATATTAATTAACTCCGAAATCTCGCTTCCCTTCCACTGACTGGTCACAGCATCGTCCGCCATAGTTGTTTATCTTCTCATTCCCGCCTACTTCAACGTACAATGATGACGTTTGTCGCGTATCAACGACGTGCGGGTCGGATACATGTGACCTGGCAGTTCAGACTGAAGACGCATTTCAAAAGATCGGATATGTATCGGATTTGGACCACATACCCAAGTGGCCTGGGTTGCATTTGAAAAGATCGGATCTGTGTTGTTCAGACTGTCTTTGCCTGTAAGGGCAAAAAAATCGGAATTGGGTCGTTTCAGCCTGCAGTGTGAACGCAGCCCATGACACCACTGACAAAGTCAGTAAAAAAGTTAATATACCAAGACTGGCTGATGCAGCTACAAGTCCACGAAAAACAAGCAGACAAAGGAGAGTTATGTGTAGCTGCTGAAACTGTCAAAGCATCAGCAAAAGGTCAAAGACCTTGACCAACTTTACATACATGCCAAGCTGTGTCAGTAATTCTGTGCTGTTAGTTTGCTGTTAGTCTGTCACTGTCCTCCAAAAACTCATACACATACACAAACACACGATAGTCTGTTGTGTGCAAGGCTAATTGAAGACCATTAAATACACATGGCCTCAGGAGCATTGCTAGCATGGTGGATATTGAATAATTTAAAAGCAGTTCATCTAAATGGGAAATTCTGAAGGCTGTTGTTCTTAAAACATAATCAACAATGTCATGTTAGTTTTTGCATCCTTATTAGCTTCCCGCAAAAATAACTAAAACTGCATAAACAATGGCTCAAATTCACAGTGATTTAGAACTCTAAAATTCTCTTTTGTTTTGCTTTATTCGTGAACAAGATGAGCAAAATCAGTGACGAGTGCAGGAGATGCAATGCTTCCTTGAGAAACACGTACCTCAGAGTTGGCATTAATTATTACAATATGTCATACGACGCGGAAGTAGCCTAAACAAAACAAAATATTGATATTGTGAACAATAAAACCCCCAAAATTTACATTTGAATTCAAAATTATGAAAATGATTAATTTCTATCACTTTAAAAGTTAAAAGTGAAAGTTAAAAGCAAACAGAGAAAGTCGAGTGATTAACTTTACACTTGTTTTCTATCAGCTGTTCTGTGCTGCAGATACAAAGAAGACTGATTTATTTAACAATCTGAATGTATACCCTGCTTTAGTGACAAACCTAATACAGTCTGAACAGTTTTGAAAAATAGTGGTTTTACTAATGCTACAATATCATAATATATACAAGAGCCAGATTACACCAGCAAAGCATAATTTTTTTTTATGTTTTTATTAATGAGCCAACATTACAACTAATTCTGCATCATTAGTAGAGACATTATGTGAGCTATAAAAGCTGTGGGACACCTGCCTTTTTCAAGATGCAGAAATAACATTCCCATGGTCGGTAATGAGAGACGATATTGCTATTCTTAATGTCATGTCTTCCTCCATATTCAACGGTAATGGTAATGTGCAATGGTACATTTTTAACAAGGTCTAGCTTGTATGCCGATCATTACATCAAATCTTCTACTCTTAAATTTCAGTGAAGAAGCATCACAGTGATGGAATCCTCACAGATTTAATGGATGTGCAATAATTACAAGGAGTTTACATGATGATGAAACAAGATATACCAAATATAAGAGTGTATGTGCCTAATGACACTGTAGATGCAGTTGGCATTTGCTGGACTAACATAGCCATCTTGAATGAATGATTTCTGGTGTCATTTTATTTTGGCTCTGAATATCTTGCACATTTATTAACAGCGACCATTTTTTCTGGATTTTCTAGTTATCATCTGTAGGACCATGTGGATTACTATGGAGATGTTAACATTTGAAGATGGCATTAGGAAAGCAGTCAATAGCCTATTGAATTTCACCAACAAAGGTCAAACTGGCCACTATATTGCTGCTACATGCATGCAGTCACTTATTATGCTACATGAATACAGAACAATAGTGACTGTAACAGAATTTTGAAACAACAAATCTGAGTAATGTTGTAGACCATGGGTGCCCAATCCTGTTTGTAGAGATCTACCTATCTGCAGAGTTCATATCCAACCCTGATCCCAAAACTTTCTTCAATCAATTAGGGCTGGGTATTGACACAAATTTCACAATTTCGATTCACAAGCTTGCAAATCTGATTTAAATTCCGATTTAATTCAATATAAATTATTTTGGACATACACTCACCTAAAGGATTATTAGGAACACCATACTAATACTGTGTTTGACCCCCTTTCGCCTTCAGAACTGCCTTAATTCTACGTGGCATTGATTCAACAAGGTGCTGAAAGCATTCTTTAGAAATGTTGGCCCATATTGATAGGATAGCATCTTGCAGTTGATGGAGATTTGTGGGATGCACATCCAGGGCACAAAGCTCCCATTCCACCACATCCCAAAGATGTTCTATTGGGTTGAGATCTGGTGACTGTGGGGGCCATTTTAGTACAGTGAACTCATTGTCATGTTCAAGAAACCAATTTGAAATGATTCGACCTTTGTGACATGGTGCATTATCCTGCTGGAAGTAGCCATCAGAGGATGGGTACATTGTGGTCATAAAGGGATGGACATTGTTAGAAACAATGTTCAGGTAGGCCGTGGCATTTAAACGATAAGGGGCCTAAAGTGTGCCAAGAAAACATCCCCCACACCATTACACCACCACCAGTAGCCTGCACAGTGGTAACAAGGCATGATGGATCCATGTTCTCATTCTGTTTATGCCAAATTCTGACTCTACCATCTGAATGTCTCAACAGAAATCGAGACTCATCATACCAGGCAACATTTTTCCAGTCTTCAACTGTCCAATTTTGGTGAGCTCGTGCAAATTGTAGCCTCTTTTTCCTATTTGTAGTGGAGATGAGTGGTACCCGGTGGGGTCTTCTGCTGTTGTAGCCCATCCGCCTCAAGGTTGTGCGTGTTGTGGCTTCACAAATGCTTTGCTGCATACCTCGGTTGTAACGAGTGGTTATTTCAAAGTTGCTCTTCTATCAGCTTGAATCAGTCGGCCCATTCTCCTCTGACCTCTAGCAACAACAAGGCATTTTCGCCCACAGGACTGCCGCATACTGGATGTTTTTCCCTTTTCACACCATTCCTTGTAAACCCTAGAAATGGTTGTGCGTGAAAATCCCAGTAACTGAGCAGATTGTGAAATACTCAGACCGGCCCGTCTGGCACCAGCAACCATGCCACGCTCAAAATTGCTTAAATCACCTTTCTTTCCCATTCTGAAATCCAGTTTGGAGTTCAGGAGATTGTCTTGACCAGGACCACACCCCTAAATGCATTGAAGCAACTGCCATGTGATTGGTTGATTAGATAATTGCATTAATGAGAAATTGAACAGGTGTTCCTAATAATCCTTTAGGTGAGTGTATATATCAGGTATAACACATGGCAAATTTTCTCAAGGAAAATAAATCTCTTAACTAATGCTGTAAACTAAGGGAGTCAGAGGTCAGCCTACTAGGCTACATTAACCTACAATAATATTGAAGGTCAAAATTATCTGATTTGTATACAAACACTTAAAAAATTGCACTCAATGATGTTTTTTTTATAATAATAAAGTTATAATATTAACTATTACTTACATATTTATACTCCAATTAGTTTTTTGAAATATAAACATTTAAATGGTGGCTGTCATAAACACTTGTCAGAATTATTCAAACAGGCATTAAATATTGAAGAACATTTAAAATTATAATGAATATGTAACATGGGTCATATATTTATCAAAATGCTTCTCTCTAGAGTTATTTTTTCTAGCTGACTAATGAGTTTATGGACACTGGATATGGTTTTTTGACATTGTTTACAAGCTGTTTTACCGTCTTTTCACGATTGAAACACTGATTGAGCGATTCCATGTGACATAAAACGGATTTCGGTAAGTTGTACTCTATCTTTTAACACACTTTCAGATGCTGATTCATGTTTATTCTGTGCTGTAACTGGTATCAAGGTGGAAGAGAAGATCAGCTCATGTGCCGCTTCTCTTGACCTGAGCTGCACCAGAGCGAGCTCACGCTATAACGCCAAAACAGTATTTATGTTTTTGAATTTCCTAATAAAATAGACGTAATTTTAAATCTGAGACTTTGTTTCATATCAATAGTAACAAAGTACAAAGGATTTATTATTGGGATTTATTGGATGGGAGGCGCGCTACAAAGTTCCATTCATTCATCAACTAAAAACAGGATGACTAATCCTGATGACGATTCTTGGGATTTAAGAATCGATATTGGTTCGTAAAAATTAGAATAGATTAAAATCGAGAAATCAATATGTTTTACCCAGCCCTACTATCAATGCTGTACTTGCTTTAGCTGTTATACAGTCAGCACTGTAAGTTGCATTTTTTAATTTATCTAGTTTAAAGCTCCAGCACTCGTCTTATGCTGCACTTATTGCTGTTTTTTTGTTTGTTTTTTGAGTGTCCCACCCTGACCATGACATTTTGGGACAGCATTTCAATTAAATTAAAAATAGGCCTAGTCCAACTTTTGCCATCCCTGAATTGTTTCATTCCACTGCAGTCTGTCTAGCTGATTTTCAATACAGGAATAATGTCTGAGAAATCAGTCAGACAATACGTTTGATCAGGGGCAGGTAAACCCAAAACCATACTCAATTTGTCAATTTGCTGTGCAGGCAACCCCCTGTCATTTTGGACATCCCTAGTCAGCAAAAAACACCTGCTACTGTAACTCAAGCTGGCATCAGTGCTAAGTCACCATTTTGGCACAGCCGACACCTCTGTCAGAGTAGCAGCATGGTGGTGGTGTCCTTTCCAATGGCGCCTGCTCCTATTCACACCGACAGGTCCCGGGATCAGACAGCACACGCAGTACTGTCATCACTGGCATTTCAACTAAAGAAAAAAAAAACTGATAACCAGATAACAATGAGACAGGAGCCACACACACACACACACACTCCGGCCAAACAGGTGCAGGCAGCTGACAACAAATAATGAGCCTGTAGGCGACCTTGGTTCCCTTAAGAACTGATTTGCATGTTGGGAGCTGAAGTGGGTTCCAAGGTGGACTGCCTATGTTCAAAAGCACATTGACAGTCAGAAGTAGTGTGGAGGATGGAGAATGTAGTGTCAATGACAGCGTGGGCTTTGTTGGCACATTGAATGGTAAATGAACATTAACCACCGTCACTGCAGCCCATTATTCATTTTGAGATATGTCAGACATATGTCAGAGGTGTAGAGCTATAAGAAAAGTAGGATTATAGGATTGTGTGAAAATATTATTTTTTTCTCTAGCATTTCTCTTTTTCTTCCTAATTTGTTCTTTCCCAAGAATGAAAAAAAATCTGAAACAGTAAACAATCTACATTATAGGCTCTTTTTCCATTTCACTGAAATGGGATATATAAATATGGGATCCATTAATCATTTCTTCTGAAAAGCCTGACACAAACAGAAGCAGCTCTATAGATAACATTCAGTGCTTAAAATGTAAAGTTTGAATACAGTCTAGATATTGTCAAGATATTGAATCCTTTAATTTCCTGAACCTGAGGCAGAGGTTCAGAGAGTAAGATAACAATGTGTACATGTTCATCCAATTGTTCATTATACTATAGTGAAGTTTTAAACAAATGCATGTACCTTTGTTTGTAGATGTACCAGGGAATTATCTATGGTTAAAAGCAGATCTAATCGTATAGAGTACTGAACAGAATACAGAAAGAAATAGGCTTTATATATACATATGAAAAATGGGCAAGTGTAAGGATTTGAGCGAGTTTGACAAGGGTCAATTTGTGATTGCTAGACGACTGGGTCAGAGCATCTCCAAAACTGCAGCTCTTGTGAGGTGTTTCTGGTCTGCAGTGGTCAGTATCTATCAAAAGTGGGTTAGCCCTAACTGGCGACAGGGTCATGGGCGGCCAAGGCTCATTAATGCACGTGGGGAGCGAAGGCTGGCCCATGTGGTCCGAACAAACAGATGAGCTACTGTAGCTCAAATGCTCAAGAAGTTAATGATGGTTCTGATAGAAAGGTGTCAGAATACACAGTGCATCGCATTTTGTTGCGTATGGGGCTGCATAACCGCAGACCAGTCAGGGTGCCCATGCTGACCCCTGTCCACCGCCGAAAGCACCAACAGTGGGCATGTGAGCATCAGAACTGGACCACGGAGCAATGGAAGAAGGTGGCCTGGTCTGATGAATCACATTTTCTTTTACATCATGTGGATGGCTGGGTGCATACGTCGCTTACCTGGGGACAACATGGCACCATGCACTATGGAAAAAAGGCAAGCTAGCGGAGGCAGTGTGGTGCTTTGGGCAATGTTCTGCAGGGAAACCTTGGGTCCTGCCATCCATGCTGATGTTACTTTGACACGTACCACCTACCTAAGCATTGTTGCAAACCATGTACACCCTTTCATGGAAACGCTATTGCCTGGTGGCTGTGGCCTCTTTCAGCAGGATAATGCGCCCTGACACAAAGCAAAAATGGTTCAGGAAAAGTTTGAGGAGCACGAGTTTGAGGTGTTGATTTGGTCTCCAAATTCCCCAGATCTCAATCCAAACGAGCATCTGTGGGATGTGCTGTACAAACAAGTCCGATCCATGGAGGCCCCACCTCGCATCTTACAGGACTTAAAGGATCTGCTGCTAACATATTGGTGCCAGATACCACAGCACACCTTCAGGGGTCTAGTGCAGTCCATGCCTCGACAGGTCAGGGCTGTTTTGGCAGCAAAAGGGGGACCAGCACAATTTATAGGTCATAATGTTATACCTGATAGGTTATATATATATATATCAATTATATTACTGTTTTGAGGTCAAATAAAATAACAGCTTTATTAGAAATTAATTATTTTGAAGAAGAAGAAAAAGACGAAGCTTATTTGTTCAAAACTGTCTGCCATGATGCTAGGGCGCTCTGGGTGGTTTGCCAGATGTTATGAGAAGTTTTTAGCTTGTTGCTATGGATTTGTTAGGGTGTTCTGGGTGTTCACTTACTGACCCTAGCCAAAGGAACCCATCTCCAAGTCTTAATGATATTCTGGTCCCTAAATATGTTTCAGTCCTTCTAATAAAATGTCCTTTTTTTACCCATTTTATCATGTGTCAGGCACTAAATCCAATCATTTAGAATAGTGATAGCACTACTCTGTAAAGTGCTTTACTGTAATATTTTATTATATTATATTAAACCTTAGTGCTAAGGTTTAATGTTAGCTTTATTCAAATTAATTACTATTAGTATAAGCAATATTAACAGTGATGCCTGTCTCAGCAAGCACCACCAATTATGCAAAAGTATATGGCAATTAGGATTAGGGATGTCACGATACCAAAACTCTAGTAGTCGGTACCAATACCATTAAAATGCTATTTTATTAAAGGGGTGGTAAACCACGATTTCACTATTCCAACTTTAGCTAACGTGTAATGTTGCTGCTTGAGCATAAACAACATCTGCAAAGTTACAACGTTCAAAGTTTAAAGCAAAGGGAGATATTTGCTTTTAAAGAAATCAGTTTCTAAGAACTACAGCAAACGGCCAGTAGGCGACTACACACATTCCTCCAGGGTTGGTGACATCAACAGGCTCAATATTTACATAAACCCCTCCTCCGAGAATATTAAATAAGGGGGGGTGAGGCCATTTTGTATCGCGGGGCTGTTGTGGTATAGTAGGCTGGAGTGTTGTTGCCGCGATGCCGAGGAAACGCTGTTATTTTCATCCGGATTGCAGGTCTGGGGTACTTGCTCTGTTCAGCCTTCCTTGGGACGGGGGTGCGTTGCAGAGCGTTTAACATACAGCATGTTATATGCACGTGTGTTTGAGTCAGCGGGGAATCAGGCACGCGCAGGACTCCCTGCAGAGGAGATCTAACATCTAAGCACATCTAACAGAGGAAAACATCCACCGTCTTCGCGATTTCAATGCCAGATTTGCACAACGTCAGCTGCGTGAAAAAAACACTGCCGGTGCGTGGATGCATGACGCGCGCGCTGCACATTTCACGGAGGACAACACAAACTTCCACAAACTTCGCGAGTTCAATACAGGATATGCACCACGGCTTGTCCTGAAAGCTGGATTTACAAACAGAAGCTGTTCACGGGCCACAACCTGTAAGTCTGATTTATTTTTCATCGATGTGTTTTCCTGTAATAGGTTGTAGCAAGGAAGTAAACAGATGACAACGCTGTTCTGCAAACCAGTCTGTTAAATGCTCATTCATACTTAACGTTATCCGACGAACACCTAACGTTACAAACACTAACGTTAAAATCTCAACAGCGAACCTGGCATTAGTGTAAATGATTCTTTGATTAGAGCTTTTATGTATTGTTTATCTACAGGCATGCTAAACATGGTTCTGTGTGTGATTTGGCTAACTTACTAGTTAAAGCCAGTGCTTAGTGTTTGTTTTGGGTTAGTTCTTGCGACAGATATTTGGCTATAATCGTTCTAAAAATACAAAAGTTAAAGTGCCATTCAGTAGCGATCATTATAGATCCGCAGTCTTTACTCTTGAGGACTGAACAGGTTCTGCTCGATCATCTTCACTCAAATGTTCTGGGTCTGATTCGGGCTCAGATTGGTATGGTTTTATTGACGCCGTTGTTTCTAACACTGACCAAAGTATAAAGTCTGTTCAGTAACCGACTTTTCATTTTGTGTTCATTTATTTCATTAAAAGTTTGTTGTTTATTGTTCGCCGGTTCCCGCCTCCTTCTTCCCCGAACCTACATACCTCGTTACACTGGTGCCGAAACCTGGGAAAGGAAGAAGACCAGAGCCGCCACCATGCAAGTCCCGTCCACGACCGGTATGCCATATGCGGAGATAATCCAGTCACTCGCGGGCCTGCACCAGGAACACCACCAGACGATGCTGGAGGTTAGAGAGGAGCAGGAGCGGCGGTTCCAGGCGCTCCTCCTGACCCAGCAGCAGGACCGCGAGCTGATCCGGAGCTGAATAGACCGGGAGGTTCCGGCCGGGGGAACACTATCGACCCCGGCCCAGGCCACCCACATGCAGCTCAGCAAGATGGGACCGCAGGATGATCCGGAGGCTTTCCTGGACCTCTTCGAACGGTCCGCTGAAGCGTGTGGGTGGCAGCGGTTGGACTGGCCAGTTCGCCAGCTGCTGTCAGGGAAGGCACAGATCGCCGCCCAGCAACTGCCAGTCCAGAACCTCCTGGTATATGACGACCTTCGACGGGCCATCCTCCAACGGGTCGGTCTTTCCCCCGAACAACATCGTCAGCATTTCCGATCGCTGACCTTGGGGGAGAGCGGCCGGCCCTTCGTGATGGCCCAGCAGCTCCGGGATGCTTGCCGCAGATGGCTGATGGCCGACCAGAGCGACGTTGACCAGATTGTAGAACGAGTGGTGGTGGAGCAGTTCATTGCGCGGCTGCCCAGGGAAACCGCGCGGTGGGTCCAGTGCCACCGGCCGGCGTCGCTGATGAAGGCCATCGAACTGGCGGAGGACCAGCTGGTGGCGTGCCCGGGGGTCGGCGAATCCCTTCCGGCGGCTTCACTCTCTCTCCCCACCCCTTCTGTTTCTTCCCCGTCTCTTTACAGGCCGGTTCCGGCTCCCAGGACGAGGGGGGGCTTGCAGAACCGGGGTGCAGCTCGGGGAAGGGCTGGAGGTTTCCCGGAGCGGTTCTGGGGAGCACGAGCGCCACCCAGGGGTGTGGAGCCGACGGAGCAGCACTTGTCTGCGGGTCCCGTTTCCTCCCTCTCTCCACGCCAATTAATTGATCCGCTTGCTGCCACCGGGGCGGCGGGGAAGCCTGGGCCGGCCTGTTGGCGCTGCGGGGACCCGGGCCACTTCATAGATCGCTGTCCAGTGATGGAGGTGGGGACGTTGATCCGGGTCCCCGACGCGCCACAGGCTGCCCTCGATCGAGACGGGCTGTACCAGATACCAGTGAGTATCCAGGGGGTTACCTATCCGGCTTTGGTGGATTCAGGATGTAACCAAACCTCCATCCATCAAAGCCTGATACAGCCGTTGGCATTGAATAGGAGCCGCATGGTTAAGGTACGGTGTGTGCACGGGGATGTGGTGAATTATCCGCTGATGACTGCCGTCGTTCAATTTCGGGGACAAAAGCATAGAGTGGAGGTGGCGGTTAGCCCGCACCTCCGACATCCGCTGATTTTGGGAACTAATTGGCCGGCTTTTAGAGAATTATTAGGGGTTTTATGTGCGGATGTTTCTTGGGGGGAAGAAGGAGGCGGGAACCGGCGAACAATAAACAACAAACTTTTAATAAAATAAATGAACACAAAATGAAAGTAAAAGCGGCAGCCCCTCACGGACGACTGCCGCGCACATACATAAATAAAACGTAAACAAAATACAAATTAAAGTCCAGGCCTGGTCCTCTCTCGTCCTTCACTGTCGTCGCTCCTCCTTTATACTCCCGTCACTCCTCCGTGAGACACGAGGCCAATGCGGCACGCAGCTGGCGCTCATCATCATAATAATGACCGCGGCCTCGTCCCGTTCTCAAGGTCCCTCAGCCTCGCAGCTCGCCACACTGGCATTGTCACATTTTCTTGTGCCACGAGATCTCACGATATTAAAACGTGACAATATTTCTCGTCAAGGTGAAAAGCTGTATAGCGATATCAGCATGACTGAGTTGACAAAACCTTTTGTGGCAAAACCTTTTACAGTACTTGCATTAAATTTTCCTGTATTTTACTGCATATGAGAATTAATACTCAGAAAGTAGAATGGAAGTGACATTCATTAAAAAAAGATTAGTGTAGGGGTGTCACAATTCCTCGATTAAATTCGAGTGCTCGAGTTGAAAAAATCCTCGATTGCAAATTAATCGGAGGTGGCGCATTCCATATACGAAAATCTAAACCGCTTTATTAGATCACTTTCTAAGGCTGCACGATATATAAAAAACATTTAAAGGTGTCATGAACTGACTTTTTTTAATTTTTTATACTGTTGTCTGAGGTCAACTTATGACGTTTGCGTGGTTTTTACATTCAGAAACATCATAATGAATAAGTAATAGGCTATTTTCTGCCTTGGTTTTGAGGCTCTCTGAAAAACGGTCGGTTTTGATGGGCGTGCCGCACTGAAGACTTGGAAGTAAACGCCCATGGCTAGGATTGGATAAGATTTGCATATTTAATGAGCTTCTGCTCCCCTGTCAATCAGTACGTTTACATGAACAACAATACTCCGATATTAACCCGATTATGACAATACTCTGATTAAGAAGCTACCATGTAAACAGCGATTTCTAATTACCTTAATCCGGTTAAAGTCATACTCGAAGTAAACGCAAATCAAATTAAGACATGTGGAGTATGCCTATTTTAGTCACATTATCGGAGAGCATTACAGACATGTACACACCTTAATCTAACTATTAACGTTGTCTAGGAGTTTTTGCCGTATTTTGTGACAGGACACATATGCACACCTATGATGCACACCAGGCAAGTGCAGAGGGGAGGGCTTTGGGGGCTCGAGTCTGCCCTTTTTAAAAAGTAATCAAAAGTGCCCCTCTCAACAATCATCAATAATATAGTGGCCAATAAAACAGAATTTGAATTATAATTAATATAACAACGCGTACAAAACAGTTACAAAGCGCTCAAATGTCGGAAAATTCCCGTTTATCTTTTATGTATCTGTCAGTCTGAAATGTCGTTGCCATGACATGTTGCTATGGTGCGCGTGTCTTTCTTGACTGCTCATTTTGACACTGCCTCCTCTATATTTTTTTCTTTGTGTTGTAATTATTCTGCTCATTGTAAAAGTAAAATACAATAAGTTTGTATCTGTAATCCCATATTCATAATTGTGACCAAACTGTCTGCTTACCACAGCGGTCAGGAACCTCTAGGCTCGCAAGCCATTTGGGTCATTCAGTGAACGCCTGTGGATCGACGGCAGGAA
Organism: Gobio gobio; assembly: GCF_949357685.1. NCBI lineage: Eukaryota > Metazoa > Chordata > Actinopteri > Cypriniformes > Gobionidae > Gobio > Gobio gobio. The sequence goes on along the minus strand of NC_137107.1, from coordinate 13,095,628 downwards.
AAAAACAACCCAAACAATAACGATTTTGAAACCTTTTTCATCATTAATCAAAGCTATTATTCGAAATGTAGGCTGTCAAGAAGGAGGCAAGAGGGGCAGTGTCTCTTCAAAAAAACTGAGAGACAATATAATATTACAAAAATAAAACAATGTAATATATAAATTACATAAAGTATAAAAATCACTCGTTTTTCTAAAGAAAAACTGTCCAACAGCGACAACCGCAGGTAAAGTTACAGCCGGATGCCTGAGCCCATTGAATTTTAACAGATCTGCCAAAGTCGCGCTATGATTGGATGTCGGACAGCGTAGCGTGGCATGGGGACATAATGATGTGCAAATTAATCAAGCTATGTTCTACAACATGTAAAACGGGAACATGAACGGAATATTCTAAAATCAACTCATGTAAACACCTTAATCAGAATATTGTCTTATTCAAAATAAGGTCAATAATTGACCTATCGGTAAGCCCCGCCCCCCTTAGTTACTGTTGCTAGCTCGGACAAACAAACAGAGTTGCTATATCTTACAATGTACAGCTGTCAGTGTGAAAACCTTATCCCAAGATGTTTTTGGACACAGATTGTAGCGTATATACCGTCCAAATGATGGCCAAACTTAACTGATGGTTTATCAAGTTTATTGCATCGTTATTCACTCCACAAAAATCATCGTAAGAGCTGAACAAACAAAGCATAAGAAGTGCGCATTAACGTCTCATTCACAAACTATCTCTCTCCGTTGCATTACCATTAACATACACAGCAAATTACACAAAAACACTCATACAACTAACAGTAAACAAACATATACACAGACCTTATGCTTTTCGAGGGTGCAGTTAATAACTGGTAAACTTTGTATCTGCAAAACAACTCCGATAAACTGCGTGCGAGCTCTTCCTTTCGCTACCCGGAGACTATGATACCCATCAAAATAGGAGTCCTCCTTAGTAGGACAGATAATGTAGACCTTAAACATATCTAAAATGAAATTAATTTACATATAACCAGTTTAATATGGAGAGGCACTGAAATGTAGACCTTCGTGTTTTTGACCTACAGTGTTACATGACGTGAGAACAGTTAGTTAGTAGGTTTGTATGTTAGCAGGGACTTTAATCGTAACTTAACGAGAGTATGACAAACAGAAAATCCTCTCAGGACACCTGGAATCAGTGTTACAGTACCCCAGGCACGACATTTTAGCATTTTTGTAGAATAAACACCATCAAACCGATGAGAGCTTCGGATTTTCCAATGCATCTCTATGGCGCTGACACCTAAAGATGTCCGAGTTCCGGTCCCAGCGCAACTGATACTCAACTGCTATTGGCTCATCTGCGTTCGAGGGGAGGGGCTTACCGATACGTCAATTAGATTACTGCTGTCCATGTAAACATAGTCAGTGACAGTGTGTGGCAAACGGCAACCGGAATGAATCGCCCAGCCCACAGCCAGGGCTCGCAAAATGTCTTTATCAAACAAACACAATGATTCATCTCTCATCCACCCGCGATTGATTGGAATGTTATTTCTGTATCATTTCGCCCGATCATCAGTGAATATAACTGCGAACCGCACACACACGTCGGCTGGCTGGTGATAGACTGTCTGAAAAACACATAGCCCCGGGGCTTTGCGAGCTGGCATTACAAGTCCGAGTCTTATCACCAATGAACCAATAGCACCTTCTCCAGCCTGTGACCGCGTGCTAAGGTATGTAATCAATAGATATCAAACAATCTGTAACAATGCAATACTAACACATATAAAAAAAACATGTTTTACTCACATAAGTGTGTTGCACCGTTCCTGTCGGATCCAATATAGAAGGCACAGCATTGTGTTTTAATCTCAATATGTCTGCAAATCCAGTCTCGACCTCTATCTTGTTTACAATCGATTCCACATCGTTTAGCTCCACGAGTCAGTGGGCGGGCTTGAGGCGGTGCTTCTGCGTCCTAATATGTCAATGGTCGACATATTGTGAGAGCTTTCGTTTTCTGGGCCTGGTGTCTATAAAAGCTTTTCTTTGAATAACAAGGACGTTTTCAGCTCTGAAACTTACAGGATATTCTTATATCACAATGACATTTTATATACCAAAGGCTCAAAGGAAAGTTGATTTCTCAATTCATCACTAGAGGTAGGCCGATAGTGGATTTTACCGATACCGATAACTAGGTTGGACCGTACTTGCCGATAACCGATAGTTTTTCAAATGGATACTGGATAAAAAAACAACAAAAGTAAAACAGTGCTGAACTTTATAACAAGAAATTAAAAAACAGTACTGATCCATGAAAATGTGCTAAATTAAAAATATGAATATTATAATGAGAAGTTCAAACAGAACAAATTCTTCAGAAAATAATTTAAAAATTTAAATTTTACATGTCAAATTTGTTTCTTTACCTATAACCTAGAAACATGCATGTACATTTCATAGGTAACACTATGCAAGTCCCTATGCATCAAGAATGTATTAGCTTACATTAACTATATGCATTATGCAATATACATTTTTACAGCATGTATTAATATGAGCAATACAATTGTACCTTGATCATTCATGTTAGTTCATAGTGCATTAACTAAGGTTAACAGATAAAAATACAAATTCAAACTCAATTTAATGTTGAAATTAACATACTAACAAGGAACAATACTTCCAAAGTATTTATTAACCTTAGTTAATGTTACAAATGGAATCTTATTGTTACCATTTCACATAAATCCAAACAGTCTGCTTTTTTAGAAGGCGATTATCTAATAAAAAAACTAATGCGTTTCTGCTTTATTTATGTTTCTGTCGGCAGCATGACGATACAGTTTGCTTTCTCACATCACTAATTTTATATATGCAACATTTGGGTCGGACTTGCGTGTGTTTTTATCCCATTGCTTTAACTGCTTGAGGTGCTGCTAATGTTAGCGTCCTCTCAGCCTCGTTGACAAACATACACACTGCTGTTCTTTACCTGTTAATGCAGCATCTAGTCAAGAAATTAATTACTTTATAATGATTTGGAAACAAGTACTGTAGTGTTCTGTATTCATACCTTTTCGCTGTCGTGTTTAAACGTGCATCTGATGTGTCAGCGCTCTCTGTGCAGCGCAGCCTCACGTGTGAATGTAAACAATACCAGGCGTCAGTGAGTTTTTTCTTTCGCCTATAGAGGCAGCTCTCGTGCTATATAATGCCAGCAGACCCTTCTCAGAAATATGCCTATAGAGGCAGCTCTCGTGCTATATAATGCCAGCAGACCCTTCTCAGAGCTCTTGTACTGTGTAATGACAGCGCACCCGTCTCAGCCGCTCCAGCAACGGACGCAAACCGGAAAAACTATCGGTGTGGATTTTAGCCGATAACCGATTGTTCCACCAATCAGCTATCGGTGCCGATTAATCGGCAAAACCAATGAATCTGTCGACCTCTATTCATCACCCCTTTAAAAATCATAATATAGGATAGGATAGCGCTGTCATTTATATACCAACACTAACGCAGGAGAATACATCAGTATGTTTCTAAATATGTGAACTGTAGTTTACCGCAATTTCAAAATAAAAGTTTAAACCCTCGCTCTGAGTTTGCATATTTTGATGTCCACATGTTCTTGTTCAAGAAATTACAGTGGCTGGTGCATTTCTATCGTAAAGAAGATAGAAATATTAACATCTGAATTAAATGTTGTTTGGATGATATTAAACAGGGATTTGATCTGCTGTAAAGTTTAATAACAATCACCAGGACGTTGGCGCCCTCTGCAGGCATTTGTTATAATACACAATGTACATAAGTTGATTGTTTATAATATTATGTATATTACATGTTAACAGTATATTACGTATATTATATTATGTATATTACATGTTGTGTATGTTAACAGTGTTGTTCAATAAAACCATAAAATTACTTGCTTTGTATACTTATAGGGCTGCAACTAACGGTTATTTTGATAATCGATTAGTTGGCCGATAATTTTTTTGGAATCGGATAAAAATCGGATAAAAATCCAATTTTTTATTTTGTTGACAAAACTATTCCACATCCTGCCCAATGCTGTCCTTCAAACAAACATGTCAGCTGAGTGCTATAAAAAGTGCTACATACATTACTTTCATGCGTTTAGCAGACACTTTTATCCAAAGCGACTTACATTGCATTCAAGGTAGAGCTGTAACGATTTGACCAAAAATAAAAATCTTGATTAATTGAACATTTTACCTCGATTACGATTAATGAACGATTATTTTGCTCTTCTTCTTCTTCTTCTTCTTTTTTTTTGCTTTCCTTTTATGGTTTTATGAACAAAACAAACAAAAATAATAATAATAAATAAATAAATAACAGGGTTATTGTAGTTATTCAATGGTAATTGGTAACCACAAATGAACCATGGTTTTGCTTCAAATCCATAGATTAAACTATATGGTATTTGTGTGGTTATACAAATGGTAATCAATACGCCAAAAAACATTGTTTCACTATAATAAAAACATGGTTTTAGTATAATAAAAAAAACATGGTTATTTTTATAAGGGTATGTTTGTACTATACATTATGTGTAAAAAAAAAAAAAGTTACTAAGCAAAAGGAGTTTAAATCCCTACATTAAAATTATATTAAAGAAAAACAAAAAAACACAAAAACTGAGTGTTACCAGATTAAAGGAATGTTCTGCAGGAACACACACATTCGCTATGGACACAGAAACCTGATATTGTCCTTTCTTTATCCTTCAAATAGGCTATAAGAAAAGTCTTACATTTATATTCAATTACACTCTGTTATCCCTTTACAGTTACTACTCTCATAAAATACTTGAATTACATGTTAACTTTTAAACCTAAATTTAGCATCCTAAAGCAGATATTTCAGCTAAATTAATGCTTTTGAGCTTGATATTAATTGTCTCCCTATTGACTGCGTTCTGTTTGTTTGACACACATGCACGCACCCGCTGGCGCTCGTTCAGTGAAGTTTGAAGCTTAATGCAGACTGTCAGGACGCTTTCATACAAAATGGAAATAATCGTGTGAATTAGTAGCATTTACAAATGAGGATATAACTACTGTTCTCTATATAGATCAGTGGATATTACCTGCGCTGAGGACGCAGACAAACACACATCTGTCAAAGCGCATGACAGTATGTTAAAAGCTAATCCTTGAAGCTTAAAATAAAGACTTCTCATGTTTTGGGCGCTTGGATCACACGCCTTTCACGCAGTAGTTTCCACTCAACTATTTCTAGATGCATAGAAATGCGTTATTCAGTGCTGTAATTTAGTGCGACTGGTGGAACCTTACACCGTGCACAGAGGGCAGACCCGACTAATAGATCATGAGAACCGTTGTCGATGATTTTTTATTATCGATTATTATCGACTAGTGGTTGCAGCACTACTCTATTTGAACCAATCATTATTGCTTCGTTGTTATTATATAACAACAAAGCAATTCGTTGACATGTCATCCTCAATAAACCCGTCTCCGGCGTGATGACTCAGATTTTTCGAATATTGCTATTTAATAATTGTTTAATCAATACATCATCCTCAATAAACCCGTCTCCGGTGTGTTGCCTCCGATCTTTTGAATATTCCGATCTAATATGACCGATTAATCTAATATGAATCGATCAATTGATCATCTGATCTAATATGACCCCTGACTTGTAAAGTTGCCAGAATAATAATCATGCTCTGTTTTTTAATTGGCCAGAGGAGAACTGGGACCCCGACTGAGCCTGGTTTCTCCCAAGGTTTATTTTTCTCCATTAGGCCACCTGATGGAGTTTTGGTTTCTTTGCCACTGTCACCTTTGGCTTGGCTTGCTCAGTTGGGGACACTACATTTTCAATTAAATATTCAAATAAATGTTCAACTAAATTTCTGATCTGCCCACATTGTCACTGTATGATAGTTGAAATGAGCTAGATGACATCACCGTTTTCTCCGGAGCAGCTGTACAGCCGAATAACATTCTGTAGCATTATTTTCCTGTTTAACACTGTGAAGCTGCTTTGAAACAATCTGCATTGTAAAAAAGCGCTATATAAATAAAGTTGACTTGACTCTTTTTTTATTAACACAAAAAAATATTATCCAATAACTCAATTACCAAAATAATTGTTAGTGAAAGCCCTATGTTAAAATGCACCTGAATAATAATGAATAATAGACAAATTTTTCCATTCATATTTTGTAATTTAATATTTCTTAAATATAACGTTTCTTAAACACGTTTCTTGTGAGCCCAATATCGTGTATTGTTTCGTCTCGTGAGATGAAGTGTATCGTCACACCCCTACTAGAGACCTGTAGCATGCTGCTATGACAGGTCACACATAGATGATAATGATGATAACATTCATCATTACAACTGGGACCAGCTGCAAGTGCAATGCCAGCATGCCTAGTGGGTGAAACCTGTCCTAATGCATTACTGCTCTGTTCTGAAGATAAAATGCTACTACACCACTGCCACCTGTGCTTTTCGCTAAGCACTCTTATCTGGTTATATGCTTTGTTACCACATATTTGTCTCCCCACACACACCAATGATGTTTTTGTATAGGCTGTGGTCCACTGAAATCATACAGCTAATTTCAGTTGCACATGAGAGCTCTCTGAGGGTACTAATAATGAGATTTATCAATAGGCTGGGTGCCTGCATATCTAGTAGTGGTTGTCTAGGTAGCAAATCCACATTGGGAGAGAAGTGATTACTTTCTGTCAATAAAGGATGCTGGGCTGAATAGAGATAACTGGATATAGACCACCAATTGTGGCAATCCCAGCGGAATAAGTAAAGGTTCTCCCAAAAATGCACATTTTGTTCATTTACTCTCTCTAATGTCATTTCGCATTTCATTTCGTAATGCATTATGTAGAAAAAGTGGATGACCATTCATACTGTCAAGCACCAAAAAGTGACTACATAATTCCATAAAAGCTCCATAAAAAGACAATTCATACAATCTGTGTGCTGTATTGCAATAGATAATTATTAAATCTGTTTATAGCTTTAAATATAAAATATTAAAGCTGTTTGAACCAAATTATGCATGAAATGTCACCATCCTCTTTAACTGTGCTTACATGTGTAAAGACTTTTGTGGTTATACAGATTTTCATTAGGGTGATTAAATTATGACAGATTTCTTTTTTGTATAAAAGGGGACCTTCAGAACATATTTCTCAACAGCAAGTTTTTTTTATTTTTATATTGAAGGTAACGTTCAATACATAGTAGGCCTATTATATTGTTTTAAGAATATTCTTAGATTAGAGAAAAGCACCAAATAGAAAACTACACACCTCAAGTTCACTTTGCCATCTTCTGTTCTTTGAAGAAAACAACACTCAACACACTATTGTGTTTTGTTTTCAGTCCCCAGACTGAAAAACATAAGAAGTGCCTACTGGAGCTGAACAGAAACGACTTTTCGACTTATCACTGCAGACAAGAAGAGGAGGGAAGGAATCTCATTATAAATTGTGTTTTCTGCGCATTAGTTCAGAATGGTTCACACTTCATCACTCCATCTCTATACATGAGCACAACTACCAGCTGATGCTAATGCTGTTTACTCTGAGCACACTCTTCATCTGAGTAACAGGGAATAACATTGGGAAATCCAGACCCTGTTGTGTGCATTTTGCTAGTGTTTAGAAATAACATTATCATTCTAAAAGTCCATTCATGCAAGTCTGAAACAACAACAAAATAAACAAAAAGTTTCTAGTAGATTGTTTGTCTTCGCTCATTTTACACGCAACAGATTTTATAGCCAAATAGTTTTGTGTTTACATTTGTAGCTCTTCTTTCATTGTAAATGAGAACACTTGTGCAGTCTTTCCATCTTTATGTGAAATATGAACAATGAATGCTGGGATAGGCTACAGCATACATGGCACAAGCAGTTTGAAAAATGGATAGATGGATGAATGGATGAACAATGAAACAATGTCAGTGTCTTACCTGGTGTGGTCTGATGAAGCACAACACTCATTTAACATTAATGACTCTTAACACTTAAACACTAAAAAAGACACAGTTTTCACTTAGAAATTTCTAGTACATTTCACAAATAATTATAAAGAAATGGCAAGTAACACATTGAAATAAACTGGCAATTTAGGTAGAAAGACTGAAATAGTATTTTCTGTAAAACAAACTCCAATAATGTGTTATTTATAATTTAGAAAAATCTTTTGTTTAGAGTGTAATCTTGTCTCCTGGTGTATCATTAAGAACACCTTAAAAGTTAATAAAACCTTTGCATCATACTTCATGTTGAGGTTTTGAGAAATACTTCCTGATAGCATGGAACGCTCTGGCAAGGAGCCATTAAGTAGGACAAGAAATTGTACATGCACATTAGCTCCTTAAAAATGATTAATTATGGCACACCATTAAGGTATCGCAGAATTTTAAATGATCAGGGGAAACTGATGATGCCAGACTCTGATGTGAATTAAAATGTCTTGAGTTTATGTAACTTACAAAACACTTCATTAGATGGTAAAGGACACACAAAAATGAATAATGTAAAACAAAAACAAAAAAATATATATAGGTATATATATATAATTATATATAATAAATATAATTAGGGCTGGGTAAAAAATATTGATTTCTCGATTTTAATCGATTCTCATTTTTATGAACCGATATCAATTCTTAAATCAAAACAATTGATTAATCATCCTGTTTTCAATTGATGAATGAACGGAACTTTGTAGAGTACCCCTCCCAACCCTCGCCCCTAAAAAAAACATTTTATTTAAAAACAAATATTTTATTTTTTACTTTTGATATGAAACAAAGTATCAAATTTCAAATTATATCCAGTTTATTACATATTTTAAAAATAAATACAATTTTGTCACTCTTTAATGTGGTGTGACAGATCGCAGTATCGCCTCAGATGGCGTGCAGTTCACGTGAACTGATCATCTCCTCCGCTTTAATACCAATTACAGCATGAAATAAACATGAATGAATGTCTGAAGGTATGTTAAAAGATACAGTACAACTTTCCAAAATCCGTATCATGTCTCATGTACTCGTCCAATCAGCGGTTCAACTGCGGAAAGATGTAAAAAAAACTGCTTGTAACCAATGTCACATAACATCGCATTTGCCTCAGAAAAACCATATCCAGTGTCCACAAACTCGTCAGTCAGCTATAAATGAACTCTAGAGAGAAGCATTTTGATATATATATGTACCACATTACATATTCATTATAATTTTTTATGTTCTTCAATATTAATGCATGTTTGAATAAATCCGTCAAGTTGTTATGACTGCCACCATTTAAATGTTTATATTTAAAAAAATATATAATAATTGGAGTAGAAATATAATCATGTAATTGTAAAGTTAGTACTATAACTTTATTATTATAAAAAACCTCATTGAGTGTAATTTATGTTTATATTTAAATCAGTTAATTTAACCTTCAATATTACAGTAATGTAGTAGCCAACCTACAAAAATCTGAATAGAATTGAAAGCTTTTTAATGGAAATAGAATCAAATTGTGAAATTTGTGTCAATACCCAGCCCTAATAATTTTTATCAGGTAATCTTGTTTGTATAACTACCTATGATACCATTTTTCACAGCCAGAAAATGACTGTATTTGAGCGAAGTCTCTCTAAATCATGACACTACACTACTCTGATGCACCAGTACACCATCCTGTACTGTAACATCAAGTATGTCACAACTTCTTTGCTTGCAGTTTTTACGACTGAGCAGTTTCAGTAGACAGACTGTCAAAATCCTTCATTCTTACTAACCCATTCACACAAGCACTGACACATACGCAATTCTTCTAGGGTACAAAGACAGTCTAATAAATGGAGATGGCAGAAAGGGCAAAAGCAATTCCATTATAAAGAGGAAAAAACAGCATTGCCAAAGTTCTCCAGAGGGCAGCACTTTAATTTTGATACGAACCCAAACTTGTACATTGACAAGATGCATTTACACCCGCCTGAACATGTCTGCATGAAACGACCTATCGACCCTGCCACATCAGCACTGCTTCATGTGAGTCACATGCGAGGGATGACAGGCGGACGGATTGAGGGCGAATGGGGTTTTATGGCTTCTCGTCTCAAATGTCAAAAAGCACATTTATGATACACTTGCTCCAGTAAAGCTCTCTCCAAGGAATGCCGGGGAGCGATATTGGTGCTCAGGCAAGGCCCCATGGAACACAAAAGAGGTTCCAATAAGATGGATAATCAAAAGTCCTCCCATCCATGTGACAACTGTAAATGAAGTGATGGCTTGAGAGTAAACATCTAGGTAGGTAATGAGGTAAGTAAGAGACCTTGGCTCTACACAGAATTGGAGGTGGAACCAAAAGTTTACCTACCTGTATGTCTCAAGATAAATGAAGATGTGCCTAATATATGTGTGGTGGAGACATCATAAATCATGTTCAATCTCTCAGATAAAAACAAGGGTTGGTTTCCGAGACAAATACATTTTTATAAGTGTTATAATGTTCTGCAGAAAAATAGTGCCTATGTCTCTTGTTCAAACTGTTGACCCTCCTCTAAATTGGGTAAATATACTCATGCACTCCAGTCCTGAGGATTCTAGTAAATGTTTCAGTCACACCTGCACATCTCAGCTTATTTATAGATGCATGGCACACTGCCAAAGAACGGCTCTGTCAAACAATGATCAGATGTGATAGCAGCAATGCATAATTTTTTGATGCTTTTTAATTAAGCAAAATACATCTAGTGAAATGCATTTTTGATGATCTATGTTTGGAGATGGGTTGTCCACATATTTAGATGAGATGTCCACAAATGTAGCACCATAAACACTGAAAAAATAAATGAAAGGTGCAGTAGTGCTTTAAAGAGGATGCATTTTAAAGGTGTCCCGCTTTAAACAGCACTTTAGCGTGCTGACACTGTGCTTGAGACCATTTACATGCCTCTATTCTGTTGTGTTCAATCTAGCTGCTGGACACAATCCTAAACCAGCCTAATTATACAGTACAGGATTTCTTCAAGGGTGACTAGTTTTCAGACAACCAACCAATCCTCTGGGTCAAATGCAGATACGTCACAAGGTTATAAGTGGTCCACCACCACAATCTGGATTTTATGAGAATTATAATTTTTCTTCTTTGTATGCATAGCAATTCAGCATATAATGATGCATTTAATGAATCCCATTATAATAAATGAAAAAAAATCTACACTGCAGGCTTGTCGATTATAATGCAGTATGAGGGGCCATTCACACAGGCCACGTTCTTGCATTTCTTTAGCTTTATTCTTTCATTGTTGGTCTATAAACACATGCACTACATGGGCAGTGTGCAGCATTTTTCTGTTTTTCTGCTTTGCATACCATGGTTATTGTGTTTTTAAGATGCAGTGTCAAGTTAAAATTAGCTTGACAAGCAGAATCAATGTCAGTAGTAAAACAATGGACCAACTAGATGAGGTTCTGGGGCTGGCATAAGCATCTCAAGTGTGTATTGGAGATAATGTGCTATAATAAACATGACTTATTTTCAATTACATTGCACTCTGTCTAGCTGTTTTTAACACAAGAACACAATTTGTGTGAACTTTGTGTGTCTTTTTTATTACAACTGGAGTGTTTTTGTTGTTGTGCAGTTGTACAGTTAGATCTAAGAAAACTTTGATTTAAATTACATTTAATAGAACAGGTCCAGATTAACTGCAGTTTAGAATTCAATTTTAGAATGAAGTCAACTAGAATATTTAAAAAACTAAATAATCCTGAAGTATCAGTATATATCAATTCCATCATTATTGACTGCTGAGTTACATGTTACACTCTGAATATTCAAATTTAAACTATATGCATTAGGGCTTGGCGATACCTAAAATGTGATATCTCAATATCTTTCAAAATTTTGATTGCTATATATCTCAATATTTTTGCATTTGCTCTAGAAATAATTTTAAAATGTGATATAAAAGAACAAAGCACATTCATAATGTTTAGTGTGAAAACGCAGAGTAAAAAAAAAAAATAGACTTAGTGACCACTTGTGAACCCTCCTGTTCGAACCACCCACTCCAAGCGGGACTTGAACCTGTCAGTTACACTAACCCCCCTTAACCTCACTCCCATCCGGATCAAGGCACCAATGTAACCCCTCCTGTTCAAACCACCCGCTCTAAGCACTCTAATTCAATGGTTTCTGAATAAAGAGATGCTCTGTGGCATGACACTAAAAACACTTTCGGATGGTTAACTAGTTTTTGGAACACATAAGTACTTGGGTAGTTTTGCAGATTGTCCTCATGGATTCTCCACCACTGAAGTTGATTTGTGTCACTGTCAGCACTTGCAGATTGCAAGTAGCTTTCCAGTTCCTTCTCAATGACCTCCCTCTGGGACAAAGCCCTAGAGGAAGAGGATAATGTGTCTTTAAAGAAGCTCAGGTGGATCTTCTGCACTTGTTTTTGGAATTACAGGAGATGTATGAGTTAAATTGCCTATTGGTGCCATCTTTGGCACATTAATCTTTAAAATGAATCTTTAATCTTTAAAATTCAGCAATTTTCGATATTATGTAATTTTATAATATTTAATTACTGTGAATTGCTAATATTTGATTTATCGCCCAGCCCTAGTATGCATTTCATGTAACAGCAAAGATGTGTGATAACAGCAAATATAAAAAAGTTTAATAATTTTTTTTTTTTTTTAAACAAATCCCAATGGAGTGAAAGTTTTCTTTTTTCCATCTTCCCAATTACTGCACAATCACTTTATGTACTGGCCTCTAGTCACGCTGCATTTTCTAAAAGCTGCCTGGGCTATAAAAGTTGAGTATCCCTGGTCTATTTGCTTTCGAGAACATGTAGTTTTAAACATCCCTAGTCAAGCTTGGCTGTCTCCTCTGAGATTTCCAAGACTTTAGTGTTCCCTCTCGTAAATCCTCCTGGAGGAGGAACATTTTGTGGAATCTGTCAGGTGTAACCGCAACTGAAGAAGAGAGCCATTCTAATGTTTTGCCTCACAGATGACTGTCACCTAAAGGGTAAACAAAACGCAAGATGCATGCACTCTGGTGGGACTCATGACTTATCAATACCATCAGTCAAGTGCCATGTGCGTCACTGTGCATTATCTCTCCTGCCAAGGCATTGTTGCCCATCAGATGTGACAGGTTTCAAGCTCTCTGCTCTCATCTCTACACACTTGGTTCCACTGTGTAAACAATGTGTCTGTTAGCAAACAGTTAAGTGACATCATGTCACTTTCAGATGCCTTAATTTGATAACCTGCTGCCCTTCCATTGACCGACCGCATTTGATGCCTTAGATTTGATCAATAGCTAATGCAATCTAAAACTCTATCCCTCATACTGATTAATGCCAATTGAAATCATAATACCATTATCGTTCGCAATCTGGATCACCTCCAATCCCAACTGACTCTACATGAAATAATGAGTCTGGAAATGATTAATAGGGAAGAAATGGAAAGTAAAATGTTGACTGGGCTCCGGCAGGCAGGAGAAAATTAGTGTGGTTCTGTCAACGCGTAGTTAACAAGGCTGGTGTAGCCACAGGACCCTCTACCGAAAGGTAGAGAAATGACCAAGGTCTGAGTAATTGTCCCAAATCAGTGCCTGGAGCCCACTGTGGTTAGAGGGTTGAATTCCTATGGACGAGTCCAGGTCATTATATGCTTGTGAGCAGGCAGCCACCGAAAAGTCTGGGAAGATGATAAGCAGTTAAGCTGTAGGGAGAATGTGAGGCTGTGACCTCGATTTTTTTGACCTAAAATTAATTCTGTCCTTATCTTTGACTTTGCAAGTCTTCGCTTTTCCCTTTTGTCTCTTCAACTTCCAAGTTCAGCTGTCAATAAAAAGTTGAACAAAGAAAAAAGGCCTTGCTTAATGAGAGCATGTCCCCTACAGACTGGTCTTATCAAACAAAGTTGATCAATATTTATTCTAGGCAGTCGTAGCATTATCACATTAGTACATTATCATGCCTTTAGAAGATAAGTGTTGGTAACTGAAATGTAAATTCTATGTACTGGCAGGGAGCAAAGTACTGTAACTAACTGGACTGATGATTTTGCCTTACCTCACAGGTGAATTACACTTGAGATTGTTTTCTTGCATAGTACATATATAAACAATTTGCGTGTATAGTGAAGTTATCCTACTAGATACATTTAGTTATCCTACTAGATACATTTCTACATTTTATAAATGCATTAAATAGGTGCACTCTCAGAAAAAAAAGGTACAGTGGAGGTACAATTTTGTTCCTTGAAGAACAAAACGTATAACTGTACCTTTAAAGGTACACCAGGGCTCGCCATTAAGCCTGTTCACGTGCTTGTCCTTCGGACAAGTAAATCTGTCGTTCACTTGTCCGAGTAAAAAAATTGCTTGTCCGGATTTTTTTTTTTTAAGTGTTGAAAATATAATTTATTCTGAAGCAATATTCTCACCAGTGTTCAGTCAGCTTTGACATATTTAAATCTGCATATTTGTGATATTTTTACCTTTTATAAAGGAATTTTTTCCATAATCGTATTTATAAATGTTGGAAAGAACGTTTAAACATGAATCTAAACTGCCAGTAGGTGGCAGCAGGTGACAGTCTGAATGAGTGAGTCATTGAGTCGATTCGTTCAAATGGCTGATTCATTCAAGAATGAGGCAGTCGTTTATGAATAGGTAATTGAATCTTTGATTCAATCGATTAATTCAAATACGCAGAATCATTCAGTAACACACTGTTGCTGTGAGATGCGCTGTGGTTCTGCTGTGATCTTTGTTTGGAAATACTGTATTTTCGCTGCTGAAATAGAACAAAATGTAAGTGACTTAATGTTCATTCATTTTATTATGGAACTGAAATCAATGTCACATTTTCAATCGTGATGGTATTCAGGAAAACAGCACTCTTGGTCGTGTGATGTTGTTTAACTGTATCGTATGTTATAAATATATAAAAATCTGTGTGAACTGCGCTCATTTGTTTCGATTGTTTGATTTCTCCTCGTGAGGCAGCGCAAGCGTCAACAGCACAACCTTGTTATCGTCAGTACACTAGGCTATATATTATATTATTACCCACTGTCGATTGCCACTTACACTAAATTAATGCAGAACCATTATTGAATTTTGGTGATTCCCTAGTTATTTTTTTATTGATGTTTTAATCAGGATACTTGTCCGGTCAGGCAAGTAAAATTCTCTTTCACTTGCCCCTTCAAAAAATCCACTTGTCCCGGACAAGCGGACAAGCGGACAAGCGTTAATGTCGAGCCCCCAACACAATTGGTCCTAAGGGTACAATTAAACCATTGGCAGGCAAGTTCGGTCCTAGTGAGTCCTGCAGAGTTTGACTCCAAACCTGAAAGATATCTATAGAAGCTCTTATTGAGAATTAACAGAGGTTTAGATGTTGGTTTTATTGAAAATATTTGGTCACCATTGTGGTAATGAGTGTTTTCTTTAGTTGGGCAGTTTGACTCTTAGATGTGTATGCGAGTTTGTGGTTTTTGTTACAGAGTTAACAAAACACAAAATCTGTTCAAATCAAAAGAAGATATAAACAAAAATTGTTATGAAGAAAAATGGTTGACTAAACTCATCACTGACTAAAAATATCAATAAATAATATTCACCAACAATACTTTCTTGCCACAGATCAGACATTCTGAATTCTGATTTTTAAATACATTCTAGGGAGAAAAAAGTTTAGACGCACACAGATATCAAGAATCAGCATATGAGTCTCAACAATGGTGAAATACTTAATGCTGGAATGCATGCTGGGAGCCATGAGTTTTATAATGTGGTGGCTTAGTAGGGTTGGAGCTAAACTCTCCAGGACATCAGCTCTCTAGGACCGAACTTGCCTACCCCTGACTTAGAGGTACAAAAATGTACCCTTAATGGTACCACCCCAGTGCCGGACACTTGTACCTTAAAAGGTACAATTTTGTACTCTTTTTTTTTTGAGAGTGTGCAAATAAGATTTTAATTTGCTAAACCAAATCAGTGATCTTAGATGCAGCTTATGTACATGAGCTGAATAATTGACTCATGAGTGCTCTTGGTTAACTCTCATCTCTTCCACCTTTCACATCTCTGTCCACTCGCTGCTTGTACTAGTGAGTGACAAGCTCTTCACTGACCCCGGTAAAGTCTTTTTGCCATTAAAAAGGCACACCAAGTTTCCATCCTGTCAGAATTGATTAATCCCCAGCTCTACAGTTCTTTCTGGTTATGTGGCTCAAGGGACAGTGATTTAAACTCAAGATGACATCTCTAACACAATCGCATCAAAGTAAACCAATCTAAACTCAAGATGACATCCCTAACCAACCTATTTTACTGTATCTACGTTTTTTTTTTTTTAATGCTATTTCATGCATTCTGACTTATGTACACTGTTAAAGAATTGGATTCTCATGCTAAACATGGCCAAAATGTAAAATAAAACCGAATTGGATGGATGACGTAGTATTTTATGTCATGCGTCGTTTTACGTAAGTATTTCTGTGCCTAAAGCCCTATTCGGACGGTTATTGTTTCTCACGTGGGAGTCCGTAAAAATAAATTTGCATGCCACCTCAGTGATAAAACTTGTAAACACTTCACAGCATTTCAGTAATAAAAGTCTAGATCTTTAAATGCATCCAAATTACAGTGAAGCGCAACCGTACGGTGCACTAGTGGTCAAAAAGGATATAAACAGTGAACTTTTAAGTGATATATTCTTGAAAAGGTTTTTTCTGAGTATGGCCCTGTATGACGTCATAAAGGGCAGAATTGCTTCTATGGGCACTTCTCCCGGTTGAGCGCGTGCAAACATCAACCAGAGCGAGAGCAAGAGCACATCCATTAACGAACTTCGTTCGGGTTACAGAAGCCGTCGGCAATGCTGTCATTTTGTTTTTTGACCACAAAATCGCGCAAGTGCATTTAATGTAAACAACACAAGCGTTTATTGAATCAAAAGTTATCCAGGGATAATGCCACAATGTATTGTGTGTGCATGTGTGTGTGTTTGTTTTTGTGATTTATGAGGACACAAATTTGTATATTTACACGAAATATGAGGACATTTCATATGCTTTAAATACTAAACAATGTTTTATTAAAAATGAAAAAAAGGAGAATGTTTCCTGTGATGGGTAGGTTTAGGGTAGGTTTAGTGGTAGTGTAGGGGGATATAATGTACAGTTTGTACAGTATAAAAACCATTACTCCTATGGTATGTCCTCACTTAGATAGCAAAACAAACGTGTGTGTGTGTGTGTGTGTGTGTGTGTGTGTGTGTGTGTGTGTGTGTGTGTGTGTGTGTGTGTGTGTGTGTGTGTGTGTGTGTGTGTGCATGTTTTTGTGAAATATCAGGACACAAATGTGTATAATGACATGGGTATGACACAGGTATTACAAAAAGAGGGTGAAATATGAGGACGTTCCCCATGTCCTCACTTTTCAAAATGCTTATAAATCATACAGAACAAGTTTTTTTCACAGAAAGTGAACTGCACAGTCTCCTGTGAGGGCTAGGTTTAGGGGCAGGGGCAGTGTAAGGGGATAGAAAATACGGTTTGTACGGTATAAAAACCATTACGCCTATGGAATGTCCTCACATTTCACAAAAACAAATGTGTGTGTGTGTGTGTGTGTGTGTGTGTGTGTGTGTGTGTGTGTGTGTGTGTGTGTGTGTGTGTGTGTGTGTGTGTGTGTGTGTGTGTGTGTGTGTGTGTGTGTGTGTGTGTGTGTGTGTGTGTGTGTGTGTGTGTGTGTGTGTGTGTGTGTGTGTGTGTGTGTGCGCGCTCATGACTCTTTAGCTCCGTCCATTGCACGCTGGCATGAAGTCGGCTGAAATCGGTACAGAGTGTGAGTTTTATAAATATGAAGAAACTAAAGACTCTTCAGAGATATGAAGGATGCAATACGACTCTATAGGTGCTCAAGATTAACATTAGACGTGTGTTATGTACCCTTTAACATAAAAGGATTTACAATTACACATCAACAGCACCTATCCAGAGTTCATCAATGAAGTAATAAGATTTACTCCAGTTGGTATGCAAGTAACAATAAAATTAAGCTGCCAAATAAAATTATTTTATTTTTTTTATCTTATGACCTCTTCAAGGACACTGAAGACATTCTGACTGAAGCTAGTATTTCAGTCAGACACAATGTGGCCAGGTCTGACCTAAGAGAACCAGATACATAAATGTGGCTGTCTGGCACACTCTCTTCCTGCATGCTGACCACATGCAAATTTCAGTGGGGATTGTCAAATAATCCTACTTCAGAGGCGTCAAAACTGCTGAGTCATCTAGGAATACTAAATACTAAGGATTTGGAGAGCTCAGACACATTTTCTATGTTAGAAAAAAGCAGTGCTTTTCTTCAGCCATCCCAGTTTGACGTGTAAATCTGGATTTTTCACTTCTTTCCAGCATAGCCGCCCACTGAAAAGAGGCTCTGAGCTCCAAGCACTTGAGAGGTTGAAGTAACAGTGAAAAGTCTGTTTAGAGACAGTCACAGTTAAGAAGTCATCTTGTTATATGCCTTGCTCTGCCTATGTGATATTGTAAACAAGGAGTAAAGGGTAGGGCAAGGTTAATGCAAAAGCCTGCAACTCCACAGTAGATGAGTCATAGCTAATTTAGATTAAAACAGGTGGTCAAATGTCAGAGAGTTGAAGAGGGTCTAAATTCTGGAATAACATTGCCTCTCTCCACCCCATGAATAAATAAATACATAACAATTAATTACATTTTAATATGTTAATTTTAGTTGCCTGAAAAAGGACAAGCAGTTTTCATATCTTGAGGACAGTTTTAAAAGTTAGGAATAATGGATGGTTGTGACAAACAACAGCACAAACTAATAATTCCTCCCAGTAACTTTAATCACTTTGGCACCATTCCTTTAAAGTGAAATGCTAATGCACAGCATGAATCTCTCCTTGAAGTTAGCGGAACTAAAGCCTGAGAGAGAGAGAGAGAGAGAGAGAGAGAGAGAGAGAGAGAGAGAGAGAGAGAGAGAGAGAGAGAGAGAGAGAGAGAGAGAGAGAGAGAGAGAGAGAGAGAGACATAAACTGTTGCTCACTTCAGTTTTGCAGAAGTGCTGAAAGCGGGTTTATTTTCTTGCTTTAAGCACTGCATTTGGAGCTATAATTTTAACTTTGGCCTGAGCAAAGCTCACAAGCTGGCTGAAAATGGCTCCCTTGAGGGAGGAGTCTTCTGGAGCTCACAGGCCTTCAGCTTTCTGCACTTAACCTGCCATGTTTCTTATCTGCCACATCCCTCATTATCATGACCTTGCCGAGAGATCTGGGCTATGGTCTTCATATCTTTAACGTGAGTTTCAATCTGTTCCAGGCCATTTCACAGCTGTTTTTCTGTATGCCTTCTCTCCCAAGGATTTGGATATACACCAACAGCAATGCTATTTCTCTTACTGTTGAGCTGTATTGAGCAACATTTAGTGTGGGAAATGTATATAAAATAAAGGTTATAACCTAGTTTCTGAATTGCTAAAGGCATAGTTTACTCAAAAATTACAACTGCGTTAGCATTTACTCTGCCTCATGTATATCTAAAAATAATTACTCTACTTCTTCTAACAACATTATATTGATTCTTAAGATCCTTTTTGCAAAGATCATTCACATTATGTCCAAGTGACTATTACACTTGGCCACATCACACATTTTCTCTGAGCAAATAGCTAATCGATTGTGAAAAGACAAGGTTTAAATGTGCTTTTAAGACAGATTACAATCTGATTGTGCAAATCACTTCACGAGGTGATTTGAGACACATTCCAGACACAACTGGACATGTGTAAATGCAAATTAGCCAAAGTAGACTAAAAAATAAAAGTGTGAGATTGCGTTATACCAGCTCCCAGTAGCCAGATTTCACAGCACTACTGCAACAAGCATCTCCACAGATATGGCCCGCCAGAGATGAGCAACTCTCTTCAGCAAGCAGATGCGCAAACTGCATCAAATTAAACTCAATATTCTGCATTCCATCATGAAGCACAACACAGCTTAGGCATCTTCATTAACAGTGGTGACACTAAACACTAAATTCTCTATTCTGTTGATGCCACTCTCTATTACAGTTTTTGATCTTGAAATCAGCTGATGATAAATAAAATGCAGAACATATCTGTTGCTTTCAGTGAAGTGAACTCTATTGGAAAAACGTACCGGTGGCAACATTTTTGCAAAACGCAAAATACGTACCAATGCTATATCACTGCAGTTTGCAACAGAAATGAACACTAGAGACTGTAAAACAGCATTATTATGTACGCACAATATTATGTAATGACCTCAAAAAATTTTTTTACCATAGTGACAATACATGATTTGTAAAGGAATACATTTTGGAGTTTGCATTACTTAATACGGCTCCACATGTTTGGCTTTTCTGACATGCCAAGCTTGCTTGGTAGCTCAGCTGGTACAGAACTGTACTTGCAATGCTGAGAGCTCGGGTACGAATCCTGTTAAGATGAGTCACGATAAAAGAGCTCAAGGGCAAAAAGCTAAAATGGTGATAGCATTTTTGTCACAATTTTTTTTGCCAGCTGAAAACGCTAGGCGCTCTGCTGAAAACGCCTTGCCAAAACACTCAAGCGTTCACAGCATTGCAGTGTTTTTTTTTTTTTTTTTTCAGTTGAGACACTAAAAAATATACGCAATATATTACGGAAATGTTACTAGTATCTCATTTCACAGATAGTTGGTTTCTGTAATGTTTATATATAAACATGCAGACACAATGTAAATTATTTGCTCTGGCTCTTGTTTAAATTATGTTGTACTGTTATTATGCTGCTTGTTTTCATCTGCTGACATTGTACAAGCAGAATGTGGCGGTTGGTCGGTGTGGTATTTGTCCCATCCCTCCTCCACTGTTATTGGACGGCTGGGTGAAAGGTGACAGTGATGAGTGCTGCGTTTTACTCAAAGTTGAACATTCTTCAACTCTTGGCGACGGGTAAAAAACGCTGAGCATTCAGCGCTTCAGCGTGAAATAGACACTAAGTGCCTCGTTACAGTCATGGCCTTCTAGAAAACTCAGCACTCCCATTGAAAACAATTGGAAAAATATGCCAGCCACGTGAAAAACGCTTTGGTGGACATGCAGCCTTTGGGTTTAGTGTAGGTGTATATTATTTAAAGGTCCCATGGCATTTTTTTGAACATTAATATGAGTTCCCCTAGCCTTTATATGGTCCCCAAGTGGCTAGAAATGTTGATAGCTGTAAACCGAGTTCTGGCTGTCTTTCTCTGCCTTTGAGAAAATGAGAGCTCAGACGAGCTGATCTGGAATCTTTCCTGTTATGTCGTCATAACAGGAAAGGTTACTTTCCCTTCCTCTGCTTTGCCCGCCCAGAGAATTAGGAGAAAATTAATTCAGTTTATCAGTCGCGATGTCAGCACAGCTTTACAAACAGACTTTTACCATATGGATTCGACAGCACCGCCACAAACAGTGAGTAACAGTGTTCATTAATGCTTGATCTGTGGTCAGTGATTTCTGATGTGTAGCTAATCATTCAAGTTCACACAGACTTTCTTTCGAAATCGTTTAATACTGTTGTTTATGCATCAGTGAATCAAGCCAGAGACTAAACGATCAACTTCACATCGTTTCTGTTAGTAGTAGGGGTGGGAGAAAAGGTAGATGCATCGATGCATCACGATTCGTTATCTAATGATTCAGAATCGATTCTCAAAAATTCAGAATCTATTCTGTGTTCAATTCAAACGCCCACTTCACCACTGTGCGGTCACTGGCCAAACAGAAAAACCCATTGATAGGTGAACGTTCGTATGCTGGTGAATTGGCTTCGTTTAAGATAAAATGGACAAACTACGACTTGCACAGGGGCTTCGCACCCGTAGGGACACTTTTCCCTGTGAGAGGGTTCAACACCCACACTTTTTATGCAGTTTTTCCGCAGTTTTGCACAAACGCCTTACAGCAGCCGCTCCTCCGTTTCTCTGGCCGCTCTGTGTCTGCGCTCGCTGCGGCTGCCTCCCCATTTCAAAAATGTATTTTGCTTATTAAATGCAATGTTTTAAATTTCAAAAGGATTTCTAAATTAAGTTCATATTTCCAACAAACGAAATTCTGAGCCAAAATAACGATGTGGTGCTCAAGTAGGCTATAAGGCACTTTCCTTGCCATTAATGCTTAATAACACTCCTATGTCTCTGATGCGGTGGCCGGGACATAAACCTACCAACATCCGTGGCATAATTTTTGGAATGACTTATCAATATTGCTGAACTACTGCACAATGTTTCAAACGAATGGAAAATTCTGAACAAAGACTTCGTTTTTGTTAGTGATTCGTTTAATGTCTGTTGCAGTTCGGCAAGTTTTCTCATGTGAGATGTTATGCGCACACACTGAATTTGGCTTCTCAGTGAACGCTAAAGTTGTTTTTCTTCTGCATTAGCCTATGTTTTAAAGATTTATTTGTGGCTCTAACCAAAAGTAAACTTTTTTTTGCTTTAAAGACATTTTTTGTTAAAATGTTAAAACGGAAAAATTGTCACAGTTGTAAATTGAGACCTGTTTATTCTTAATGATTGTTCTTTGCAATTGTATGGCTTACTATGTTTCATTAGAGCTTGTTAATCTTGAATATAACTTGTTAAAATAAAAGTATTGAAAGAAATCTTCATAATCATTTTTAATATGGCAATACTGTCAAACAAATATTCTAACTATAAACAAAAAACATATTAGCTCCAATTTTGGTTAAAATGTAAAGTTCATGTATTTGCACAGCAGGATAATTAGTTACCAAAAATGTATGTTAAGAATCGTTTTGGGAATCGGACTGTTACTCCCAGAATCAGAATCGGATCGAAACGTTAAGTGCCTTAAGATTCCTGCCCCTAGTTAGTAGCATGAAACAAATCTGTTATTTAAATGATTAAACTAGAGAGCAATCAAAGAACACTCTTTACAATGTTCGGATCTGTCAATCACACGTTGCGAGTGTATCTGCACACTTGTCCAAACTGCCGTTATAATGAATGACACTGTTATGCTCCAGAAGCTCTTCCGGAGAAAAAAATGGCATTTGAAGAGAATGACTTAGTCATAAAACTGACTGTAAAGTGTTCATCTAGGTGTTAGGTATGATGCACACCTTTTGGATTTTTGATATTTAATCAAATAAACTGTCAAATCATATGAAAATATATGCTTTATTTCACTAGAATACTGTATGGGCTCTTACACAAAATATGCTAGATTTAAATGTGTCATAGCTGATAGAACACTGATGAGAATATTGCTTGAGAATATATTTACAGAGATAATATTAGAGATTAATGCATTATGCGTTGCCATTGAGGACGGCCATTATAAGGAAGCAAATCCCACAGAATCTAGCTTAAAAAAGTTCTTAGAGCTGCTTGATTTATTTTTTGTTTGTTGATTTTCAAATATAAATTGATAACCGTGATAATTTGGGTCACTATTATGTTCATATCATACTTGCCTGTTGAGTGGAGTTTATGTCAGCATCATATAAAATCAACAATAATGATAATAATAATATTAAAGCAAACACAGCTCTGGTATCGGAATAGTATCGGTATCGGCCGATATCCAAATTCAGGTATCGGGATCGGATCGGAAGTGAAAAAATGTGGATCGGTGCATCCCTAGTTTATATCATGTTTTATTTTATATATATTTTATATGTTATGGAGACACATTTATTTGGCCAAGTGTAAGGATAAATAAGACGTTTGTCTAAATAAGAGCTGCTTCCATTAAACACAGGACTAAAATGAATAAGGCCTGTTGAGCAATGTAGTGCACATGCACTGAAATATCATGCTGTGGTAGGTACTAAACTTGGATTGTAATGTTTACACTTTCCAACCAAATAAAAGCCAAAATATCACTTTTGGCAAACATGGCGCCTTAGGG
Organism: Gobio gobio; assembly: GCF_949357685.1. NCBI lineage: Eukaryota > Metazoa > Chordata > Actinopteri > Cypriniformes > Gobionidae > Gobio > Gobio gobio. The sequence continues at coordinate 13,071,602 of NC_137107.1, read as the reverse complement.
CACATACAAAGGCTGATAGTAATGTCAAACATAATTTGATATCATGTCTAATGACGATTCACAATGAAACTCAATTAACTTGCCAACATTAATGAGATTTAAAAGCTACAGTAAGCAGGAAGAATTTAACATTTCCCATCTGTTCCTCACACAAAACTATACTTGAAATATGCTGCACAGTTCACAGCAGAAAGAAAAACGTCGACATCCAATTCATCTACTTTCCAAACCGCTTGTCATATGTAGGGTTGGGTGCACGGGAACAACATTATTCAATAATGACATACTTCGTATCCCTTATTCGTAAATATTTCTTTAACGTTATAATGAAAACTGCAACAATTTTGATGAAGCAACGTGTGCACGACCTACAGTACATGATAAAGTGATACATTCCCAAGGCGCTTCACGTTTGCGCACTAAAGCCTCCCCTCTCTCTCTCTCTCTCTCTCTCTCTCTCTCTCTCTCTCTCTCTCTCTCTCTCTCTTTAAATAAACATTCAGACGTATCCCACCCATTCTTGCTTTGAAGCAACCTCACTAGCATTAGGAACCGGTTGCATAAGCGCTGTACTGTTGAGCGCATAAATAAAGTAACTCCATAAGCACCATAATAGGCTATATTGACTGAAACGATTGTCAGGATATGAAAACCAGCAGACAGCACAAACTACAGAATACGCACGCGCAACGTGTTATTTCTAACAAACTGGGATCCGACCGATCGAATTTCCAAGATGTAGTTTTTTGAATTGTGAATTAATTCGTAGTCATATTACAATATTTAAGTTCCGAATATAATGACAATAACACATTTCTACCCGTTGTATCTAACACATTGAAAATTTCTATGGAAATAATTTCATGAAACGTGGTACAAGTTTTCATTCACGGTTATACGTTGTTACAAGAGTAATCCATTTCCCCCACATTTCCTATTAGAAATATACCCGTTATTTACGCACAACTCAGAGTTACACGTTCACTTTTACCTCAGGTAAATAAAAGCTTTGTCGCATCATTAGTATATTAGGCTACAACAGTGTGAATGGTATATCGATCGATCGATAGAGTGACTAAAATTCATCTTTAAACAAATGCATCTTGTATTTGAGTGAAATCCTCTCAAAGTAGCAGTCGCCAGTCTTGCCCGTGATAAGCTCTCGCTCCTGGTCAGGTTCACCTCAGTGTAGCCTATTAGTCTGCGGTGGCGAGAGGAGACCTGTTAAACCTTCAAACAAACGACGTGTTCTTCAAAAACACTTACTCGTGAATAAAACACTGCGATATTTTACAAAGACATGCCTTTCACGACGCTTTCCTGTCTTCAAATGTATATGACACGCGTTTTACCCACCATTCACTCTTTAAAATATGAAATGCACCTCACCAGAGATAAATCCTTTTTTTTCTCCGACGGACTTCAGACACTTTCTGAGCTCTGGCAGTTGATTTCCACCTCTGTCTCTCCACTTATTTTCCAGCAAATTCTTTCATGTCCAATGGGTGAATTTTGAAGTATTTGCCTCAGATGCTGAAAAAGGGTAGTGGGGAGCGCTGGTAACGTTGGTAAGCCTGCCCTCCTCAAACGAACCTTCCCGCCCCCTCCTCCTCTCACGCGCAGATTGGAGCTGGATGGCGACAAATTTCCCGCTCGGAGGTATGTTTAAATACATCGCCGTGGATCGTTTCGAAGCAGTTAGATGAAGGCTATGGTGACCCTTTGGCAGAGCGACGCGACTTCAAGTAATAGTCAAACAAAATTATGTCATTTTACAATCCTCATCATGTTGTTCTAAACCTGAATTTTCGTTGGAACCCAAATTGATTATTTTTAAATGTCACGTAGCCTATTCCTTTGTCCGCAAAAAAGAAAAAAAAGAAAACATATATACAACCAAAGTGGCTTGTCCTGAGTTAAATTTCCCTAGAGCAAGCCACCCACCCCCCAAACCCCCGCCCCCGCAATAAATAGAAATGGCCGAATTGTCAGAAATTCTTGCACTGCTCTGCTGCACGAATTATGCAGCTCTGTATGTTGTTGTTGTTAGGATGACAAAAAGGGTTAAAAGTCACTTTTTAATCTGGTTTGTCTCAGTGGTCTGGTCTACAGCGCTCATCAATGTCAAAATGATTGAGATGGCCAATCAAAGTAGGCCGGGTTTACGTTCTCTTTTGGCTCATGCACACACAGAAGAGCACGTCAATCTATCACTTAAAGGGTTACTTCAGCAATTTAGCATTAAGCTTTGTATCAGTAGAAACCCGTATATTCAAATGATGGTACTTTCCCCCCTCATATCCCCCTGAGACGAGAGAATTATGCATTTTATTTCTGGAAAAAATCCTCTGATGATGCAAATATCGTAATTTTGCGTCATCTGAGGATTTTTCGGCCAGAGGCTAAAAACTAAAGCCAGTAGAAGGAGCTAGTTCCGCAAGTTATCAACCCGCCCACAGTGGAGGGATCTCTCTCACAGAATGTAAATGCGCACGGCCGCTGCCGCTCGGCTCGGGCATTAATAACGGAGCAGTGTGGAGCAAAGTGAGTGTTTCAACTTTTCAATGAATTCCTATTAAAGTTTAGCTTCCATATGCGATCTGAAAATGTGCCAGACTGGACACGCGCTGAGAATGAATGCCGCGCTTACCTCTGCTCTGCTCAGTTCTTACTTCGCTCTCGTGATGAATGAAATCTGGCTCCTGCTGCGTTTGTCCCGTGACTTTCGTTCGGCTCACTTACACTTTATTGAAAAGACATGTTCAGTTTTTAATTGTAGTGTTTATTCTCTAACTAACTGAACAAAATTGACGGTGTAGGGAGTGGCCTGTTAGGGCAGCGAAGCAAGTGCATTCTGGGAGTTGTTGTCTTTCATCCACATGAGACAAAAATACATTTTCTGTCTTTTCTCAGTCTAGAAGGCACCAAATTCAAAAATAATTTCACATTTCTACTACATAAATGACCCAGTTTAAATACACATTCATCTTCCCAGCGCTGAAGTACCCCTTTAATGCCGTTGTGGAGAGAGACTCTATTCTTTCCGGTGAAATCACAAAACATAATGCAAACAAACGTGTCCCTGCTCTTAATATACAATCATTGATGAACATCTTTGATTTTAATGAAGACGAAAAGAAAACACTATATTAGAGCGGATTAGCAGAACCTTAAACACGGTTTGCAAAAATTCTACCACCAGACCACGGGAATTCAATGTCACCAGCAGATCTATGTATTTATTCACTAATGCGAAGAATCTCGGGTCTAATAATATATTTGATGCAAATTAATGCAAATATTGTTTGCAAATAGTCCCAAAAGGATTATTTCCCAACTAGAATTAGACCTAGAATTTCGTTCACTGTTCTGTTTCTTTATGCTTTATAAAAATAAAAAAATTGGATATTTTTATTTTTATTTTAAAATAATAAAATTATTTTAAATAAAAAATGTAAGTCTTCCCCCCAATGTTCAAGACATGGTTACGGCCTTGCCTGGAAGTAAAATATTTTACACAAATATTTCAGTAGGCTAATTAGTCTCATAAATATTTTAGATATTTTACACAAATATCTACTAAGAAAATTATGTAAACATATCAAATAGTACACCACCATAGAGATGGCCTTGAAGCTGAGAGAGATGAGCTAAAGCAAAAACTCAAATGTTGATTTTATAAGGTCTTTATGCAATTGCAGTTTCACTAGTCCAGTCAGTTTAAATGAACAAAGCTGTGCAGTTATTTTATGGATCTCACAATTATGGTCTTGTAACACTGGTCGGGTGCTCTTGGGTGCACTTAATAGATATACAGTAGTCACCATAACCTTGTTTCTTTCAAATAGATACTGTACCAAGAGGGTCCAAAGTTTGTCACACCTGCCAATGATTGGTGAACTATGAACATTTGCTGGACATAAATAATTATTTCTGTCACGTTTTACCTGTTTTGGTTGGAATTTAAGTTGTTAGCTTATTAGTTTTGCACTGTTACCAGTTTGGTTTTCTTTGATCGGTGCTCTGACTACTGAACTAGGAAGCTGATTGAGACGCACCCTTTGTCTCTTGTTAATTGTTGCCGTAGTGTTTGATTTGCCCTCATGTGTCTCACCTGTTTCTAGTTAATTCATTTTATGTGTATTTATAGCCCTGGCTGTGTCCAAAATCGCCTTCTATAGAGGGTATGCATCGACGCCAATGCAACACGCCCCCTCAGCCGGGACTGAGTGGCAGAAGAGCTGCTGCATGACTGGAGTTAATAGGGGAAAACGGGAGTAAAACAAAAGATTATTAGTTTAAACTAAAGGTTGTTCTTTACCACTTACCAAAGATCCAGTGATCCATGTATATTGATATGCATGAGCCTGATTTCGATACATAAATATTTATCACTGTCAGTCATCAGTTTCGAGAGTGAATCCTGCATGTATATGAGGATATGGGTCTACTATTGAAGCGTGAATGTGGCCGCTTGTCAAGAATGGAAAACAAAAGTTTTATTCAAATTCTGAATATATATTAATACTTTTTTATATTGCCTAGACAGCACACAAATAGTGCTCCCTTTATAATTACTAAAAGCTGTCATTCATTCAATGAACACGATCTCACAAAGTTATGTTATATTAATCAGTGAAACTAACGACACAACAAATCTCTTATTTATATAATGTCTACACATAGAGAGGATTAGCGCGCGTGCAGAACTCAGCACTGGACAACAACTCAAGCAGTAAGTGGATTATAACTTCAACATCTGTGATTGGGCTTTGCGTTGTAGAAAATCAACAAACATGTCTGTGATTGGCTACATTATTCGCCGAAGGGAAAACGCGTTGAAAATTGAATCATTTGACGAGCGCAAAGACGCACTCTTTTTCACTAATATGTTATTACGAATTCTTTCAGAGGATTACAGACCCTAGACCAGTAGTTATTAGCAGCTTTTCCCTCTAAAAGCAATCAGTAGCAGAAGCAGCAGGTGGCAGTGGTTTGAGTGAGAAAATTACACACTATTATCAAGTCCGTCTCCCTCGGTCCGGAGGGGGGCACAGGGATGCCCATGGGGTCTGTGGCGAAGCCTCCCCCAACCCCCCCTCTGGCGCCGGGCCTTGTTTTGTGTGTTTTCCGCGGCATTCACGCTGTAAACCAATGCTGCCTCTCAGTCTTTTGCCACTCAGTGGGGCGTAACCGCAGTCAGTCCAGCTGACGGTGACGTCACATGCATACCCTCTATACCCTTAAATAGTGCACTATTTGAGTTGACAGCCATTTGTAGTGGTGTCAGAAACCACAGACATTACCAAGAGCACTCATTCAATCCCATAATGCACTGCAATAACAAGTATGCTGATGTGCACTCAACGGCTAGAGAATAGGGGGAGAGTGGGGTAAGATGAGCCAGTGGGTAAATTGACCCACCCCCTTTATCTTGCCAACTGTACACTTGTATTGTCATGTGACCATATATTTTGGAACCATCCATCATTCTGCCAGACTGTGAAAAGGAGAACCACATGGGAGGAGTGGAAGGCACCCATTTAATTTAAAAACTGTTATTGGCTTGTCAAAGTAAAATTTTAGCAAAACAGATGTGATGACTGTTGCGTCAAAGCAAATTTGTCCAGGTCTTAAATATTTATGATCCATATTGGTGATTTAGCAATGTATAAAATCATGCAAATCATTTAGCTAAATATTAGCCTGAATTGGTAAGCTATCTAGTTTAATCCAAGATAGCAGCTATTGGGGCAAAGGGTGAATATTGTTTGTTTCAATGACATTCATTCATTCATTCATTCTAATTCAGTTTTTATTTTATTTAATTCTTATTTAAGTTTACTTTCATTTTAAACTCTGTTTAGTCTGTTTTTGGGAAACCACTTACCACTTTGGTGTTCAACATATTGTTTCAGAAATGCAAACAATTAAAGATATTGAAATTTCAACTTCATTTGGTTGGTTTTATGTTGTTTAAATTAGCTTTAAGAAAAGAAATAATACTATTTGTAAAAGGAAATTTGATTATTGAAGCTGTTTTTAAAAGGGGTAAATTATCTTTACAATTTCACATGGGTTTGATTCAGATTAAATTAAATGGTCAATTTACACCCAGATGGTGTAACTTATCTACTGACTTGGATCAACTTACCCCTAACCTGGGGTAAGTTAATGTGGCTCAAACCCTAATTGAGCCACATTAACACTTTTTTATAAGAAGCCATATTTTTAGAACCCTTTGTCATAGATGTATTCTGATAATTTAAAATGATAGAAAATATCCTGAAATTACTTTAGATACTTTCAATGTACTTCTGCCTTATTTTATCTTATCTTGAGGACCACATACTGTAAGTAAAAGATGTCTCATATTACCCCACTCTCCCCTACCCATAATGCACTGTGATGGTCGCGCCAAATTAATTTCCTCATCTCACCAGAAGATGGCACCCACAGGTTAATCTTCCATCCATTTTACAAACTGCTGTTCCAATGTGGGTACAGCATAATGTCATACAGGTATAAATTCATTTTTAATTGATTATTACATTTTTTAATTAAGGTTTATATGCTAGTTTGATTTGCATGATAGTTTTCCATTTAATGTATCAGTTTGCTAAGTTTCAAATTATTATTGAACAGCAAGAACACACCTTCTGGTGCACACAGCGTCTGAATTGCCCCACTCATTTTCATTCACTCCTTCAAGTGGACAATATTAGTGGAGTAATTTAGGGAATAATGAATGAGGGGGCGATTTCGAACACAGCTCCTGTGTTTGGTTTAGTCTTTTTCAGATCTCGTCTCACAAATGTTGTCCTGTGTTTTTGTTCCCTGATATTCTAAGGATGGTTTTGATTAAAATAACTACTTGCAAATATATCCAGACTTTTATTCCCATCTTTACTTCAACCTCTAGCTGACAGAAAATTTGACTGGAAAAACACAACACCTCACTCTAGGTACACAAGCAAATGTTTTTGGATCTGGTCACCTTCATGCACTACAACTACATCAGCCTCTGCGTTGAGGGACGTTCCACGATTAGAACCCACCACACACTCCATGGATAAAGAGCCAAATCCCAGCAAGGAGATGAAGCTTGAGCCCACTGCAAACCCAGAGCCTAAAGGAGCTAAATCTGACCAGGTGTGTGAGCCAGCCTTCATCTCTCCCAGAGGACAAGTTCATACCGCAGCCCACGCCTGAAGATGAGTCTGATTAGGTCTGTGAGCCAGTCCCTGTGTCCGTTCCAGTGGACATGCTCTTTAAGTATGAGGAAACGGAGTGGAGCCCCACTCAAAGTATCATGCCTATCTCATTGCCCAGCACCAAGTCTATGATGCTCCCCCTCTGTCTACCACTCCCACGTCCTCTGCCTAGTGTAGACCCTCTGGCTCCACCTCGAACTTCCAAGTCCATCACTCCACTTCTGCCGGTCGACCAGTTTGCTCCACGCTCCCTTGGCTCCACCTGAGACTGTCACCTTATGGCTTCACCGGGCTTCCTCATCCCTCCCACTCTGCCTTGGTCAGTCATCTCTCTGCCTTCGGCACTGACTTCCGGGCATTCGTCTGCACCTCGGCCATCCACCCCTTCACCTCCGTTGTGCTCCTCCTTCCTCCCCTCCTGTTCCACTTCATTCCTCTGGCACCCTGGCTTCACCTCAGCTGCTCGTCACCACAACTCCACCTTGGTCTCTGTGACCTTTGGTGTTGTCCAGTCTCTTTGGCTCCACCTAGGTCTCCACATCCATAGGCTCTGCTCCTGTCAGTTGTCCCTGGGGTACTGCCTGGCCTCTCCACCAATGATCCACCATGCCTGTGATGGACTTTGATTTGTTAGCCTGTTAGTTCTGCACTGTTCCCAGTTTAGTAACAAAACAAAAAAATTGTATCTATGTCATTGGTTGCCATATGTTTAATTTACCCTCATGTGTTGCCGTAATTATCTCGTTTTGTCCCTAGTGTTTCTTTGTGTGCCTATATAATGCAAGCCATTGTTGACACTAACCATGAATATTTTTTTTTTTAGTTTCTATGACAAAAGGATTGTTTAGCATTTTTTGCATGAATACTGTGGAAAAAGCTCAGTTCAGTATGTCACTTGCATAATGAGTCATTCTTCCTCTCAGTGAAACTGCAGCTGTTACAAAAACAAGAAGACATATTTTGATTTTGTTCCTCATATGTTCACTTTGGTGGCTTAATGCGAAGAATGTTTAACATATGCATCACCACATGGAGTTCTAAAAAAAGAGAGAGTCGTGAGTTGTGACATAATGTTTCAAGACAGTGTGACAAGACAGTTTTATTTAGATCACGCATGTAATTTATTGTACATCAGCCAATTGTAAGATAATCATTCTAACAATTTGATTTAAACCATGTGTTATATTAAAGTTATTTGCCAACTAGAGAAAAACACTATTTTCTTGCCAAAGCCCATTTTTACTTAAGTGTTAATCTTGGACCCTGGGTGCCAGACTCTCAGGGAAAATGGATTACAGTGAGGCTAAAATATCAGGGGAATTCCACTCAAAATTGAGCATCACCTCTGCCTTAGCAGTTAAAATGAGAATTCAGGCCATTGCTGTCTAATATGTGCCTGTTTGATACCAACTGAATTTATATTATATTCCACTAGTTGCAATACTCTCACAGTAATGTTAACAGTAGCAGGTCTACAGTGTATTAAAATTAAATTGCAAACTGTATGATGTGACTTCACAATAAACAGGCAGAGATTTAGCAGCATTGTGCTGAATCAACCTTATTTTTCAATGTGGAAATAAGCTTTATCACTTCATAAACTTTATACATTAGACGCAGGATAAATATCTAGAAGAAGGAAAAATGCACATTTAAAACCAGTGTGTTCATGATCTGAATTTATATTATATCCCTGGCTACTAGTTGCATTACTCTCACAGTAAGTTAACAGTAGCAGGTATACAGTGAATTAAACATAAATTGCAACTGATGTGGCTTCACAATAAACAGACAGAGATTTAGCAGCATTGTGCTGAATCAATCTTATTTTTCAATGCGGAAATAAGCTATATCACTTCATAAACTTAATATACATTAGACACAGGATAAATATCTAGAAGAATGAAAAATGCACATTTAAAGGAACTGTATGTAAGAAATGTATTTCAATTAATCATAAAATCGCCCTGATATGTCACTAGACATTAAGAAATCATGTTAATTTCAAATATTTATATCACTGACAACAGTAGTCCGGCCAGGATATTGTCATTTTAAAAGTGAAGTTGCAGCCCTCAACTGATGTTGATGTTGACATGTTGTGTTTTGGCCTGAAGCGCAACCCTCCAATTATCTACCAATCACAAAGTCAGTAGTGTTTCTGCATCCGGGTTGCCAGCTCTGCTCTAGTTACCACAGCTGCAGCTACAAACTTTTTGGATAAAAAAATAAAAGTTTACGAAACCTAAAAGACCTCGTTATGAATCAGAAAAACATTGTGACAATGAAAAAACAAAGAACTTGCTGTGTAGGAGTCGTCACTTGCCATTGGAAGCTCCTTGTAGCAGCCTACGTTCCTGCTGGATCCTGCAGCCTATCTGGCAACCTCGAGTCAGGGGGAGGGGGAGAGGGGATACACCGCTCTACAGTCATTTGAAAGTGATTGCAGTACCAGTTTTGGCCACAATTTTACAAACATTTCCTTTAAAACCAGTGTGTTCATGAATGCGATAATAAATTAAAACAATATAACAAATACTAGTTTTCAACATCAAGTACCAAAACAGCTAAAATAACTTGAAGTGGATAACACCGGAAGCCTTGTGTATTCAAGTTTAACCCTTAAATGCATACCTCGGGTCTTTAGCGACCCGGGACGTCATTCACTACCCTCCTCCTCATTAATTTTTTTAAGTTAGACATCAACCTTCTTAATATTCCTCAATCAATCCATGTTGAGGAGATTCAACCAATCAGCGGCAAAGTTATTGGTGACGTCAAACGGACGCTAGGTGGCGAGCTAGAAACTTACCGAACAGTCAGCAAGCCGAGTTAATCCTGTGATGTGTTTTGATTGACACCCTGGGGCGAGCACAATCTCCTGATCAGCTTAGTAGTACAAACTCCTTTACATTGGTCCTTCGAGCCGGATGTGTGCTTACCACGGAGACAGGATGTCAGAGCAGCCTTCCCACCAAAGTGTGCGCCCACGACGTACAACCCAGCCTCCAGTTTATCTCAGAGACTATGAAGTCCAATCTTGTATGCAGCATTCACCAAAACAAGGTGCAAGGGCATACCAGGCTGAGATATCACCTCCTGGCTCTCCACTTTCAAGTTCACATGGTTACAGCATTAACGCAATAGCTGGAGCCACGAGTACTCCACATTCCCGAATGATTGTTGAAAGACAACCAGACAGACGGTGGCCCACTGCACTACACTATGAAAGTGAAGATGAGGAGCAAAATGATGAGGCTTCACGCACAGCTGTTAGACACAGGTTGGAGGTTCAAGACCTAAAAAGGCAGAATATGCAACTGCATGAAGCTCAGATAGTCCTTAAAGAGGAAATTCGACAGTTGCAAACTCTTCACCAAGGTATGCAGGATTTAATGATACAACAGCAGTCAGCTTCATTAACTCCACAACCACAGCATACAAACCAGACTCCAGTGCCATTACCCAGAACCATACATAGACAATCTCAGATAGCAGCACCGATTCCAGCACCACGCATTCCACAACCTACTCCACGCAGAGCTCAAGTACAACCCAGAGAGAGTTCCTTTAAGTCAGGTGCTGACATCTACACTTACAAGTCAAGCCCACAACTTGCCACTGCTCATAATCTGCCATATTCTTCTCCCATGGGCCAGCCTCAGAGCACTATATGTCCAGAGACATCCTACAGGGGCCCACAGCCGACAATTCCATGTTTCACACGTCGTGACCCAAGCGAGTTCGCTCGTTTATAGCTAGCCCTTGACAATCTGCTTCCTATTGATGGAACTGAGCTCTTTAATTATCAGGTCCTTCTAGATCACCTGGAGTTTGAAGAAGCATGCCTAATTGCTGACTCGTTCCTCAATTCTCCTTGGCCATACACAGACACTATGACCGCCCTTACAGACAGATTTGGAAGACCTCACCAGTTAGCGCTAACTAAGATAGCAGCAGTCATGGATGCCCATGATGTTCAGCCTGGAGATTTGGCCAGTTTCGATAGGTTTGCCCTTCAAGTGCAAGCTCTTGTGGGTCTCCTGAGGACATTGGGTCCTGAAGGTAATGTGGAATTTCAGTGTGGGTCACATGTAGCCCGTCTGCTCTCTAAACTCCCTCCAGATTTGCGTGCATCATTCAGACGACACATGCCCTATCAATCTGGTGCAGTTTACACCTTACTGGACCTGGCTGAATGGCTCAAGGTTGAATCCTGGTGCCAAAACTGTGAGGATCTAAATCCAAGGAAGGAACAGCGACATAAAATGGTGCAGCCAAGATTAGGCCCTGTAGCTAAATCCAGATTTGCCACTGTTCTGCATGGAGCTGATCAAACCCCTGACACAACTGCGCAGGTACTGTCATCCTCAAAGCAGACCAAGACAGCACAGAGACCTGAACAGAGCAGAGTGTTGTGCCCATACTGTGACAGTACAGATCATTTTCTAAGCCAGTGTCCCACCTTCCAGAAATTCAGTAGAGAGGAGATGATCCATTGGATTAAAGATAACAACCGTTGCTGGAAATGTGGACGGTCACATTTAGCCAAAAATTGCACCCTGAAAAAGCCCTGCCGCCTGAGTAATGGGAAACACCTTCAAATCCTTCACACAGTTAACGACCGGTCTCAGACAGAGGGTACCTGTCTAGTGAGTTCCACAAATGAGTTCCTGTACCTGGATAGGCCTGAAGGTTCCAAACATGTTCTGCTGAAAGTGATTCCTGTTGTCTTACAACACAAGAACCAAACCCTAAACACCTATGCAGTACTTGACGACGGATCTGAAAGAACCATGTTACTTCCAGCTGCAGCTCAGAAACTAGGGCTTAAGGGACAGACAGAGGATCTTGCATTAAGAACAATCCGACAAGATGTCAAGAAACTTCATGGGGCTTCCGTTTCCTTTAGGGTACACTCAATCTCACAGCCACAAAAGAGCTACCAAATTCAGAATGCCTTTACCTCACAGCACTTAAGTTTGGCCGAGCACTCTTACCCCACTGCAATGCTCCAGCAGAAATACCAGCACCTTAAAGGCATCCCGTTGCAGCCCATTCACAAAGCACATCCCCTGCTGCTGATAGGTGCAGATCATCCCCATCTGATTGCACCTATTGAGCCAGTTCGCCTTGGCCCACCTGGGGGTCCAGCAGCAATCAGAACTAGACTGGGTTGGGTGCTACAAGGCCCAACACGGGTTCTACAGCAACAGCTTCAGCCTCAGCAATGCCTGCACATTTCTGTCACTCCTCATATGGAGGAACTGTTCCGAAACGTTGAGAGGCTTTGGCAAGGAGATACCATTCCCCACAAAAACGAAAGACATACGATCCAAACAAGATCAAAAAGCAATGGATTTGCTACAAGCCAAAACCACCAGAGTAATGGTAGATGGAGTGAAGCGCTATGCCACACCACTGTTGCGCAAAGCCGACATGCCTCATCTCCATGCCTCAGACTCTGTCATGTCTAACCTAAGAACCACAGAGCGGCGGCTAGCTAAAGATCCTGTAAAGGCTGCTGCATACAGAGAAGAGATCAAAAGGCTGGAGGAAAGCAATTATGTGGTTAAACTTAAAACAGACTCTATGACTACTGAGGAAGAATCATGGTTTATTTCCCATCACCTGGTTCATCATAACGGCAAAAACAGAGTGGTGTTCAATTGCTCCTTTGAATACAAGGGGCACAACCTCAACAACTACCTCCTTGCCGGACCTGCACCTTGTGGGGGTTTTGTTGCGTTTCAGGGAGCATACTATTGCGGTGAGTGGAGACATAAAAGGCATGTTTCATCAGGTCTGCTTACTGCCGGAAGACAGAAACCTACTCCGCTTGTCTGGCGTGACCTTGAAACCAATACCCCCCCCAGCATTTATGAGTGGCAAGTGCTCCCTTTTGGCACAACTTGTAGCCCTTGCTGTGCCATATATGCCTTACAGCATCATGCTTTGGATGAAACTCAGCCAAATGACACCCTCAGATCAGCAGTTGAAAGGAACTTTTACGTAGACAACTGCCTAAAGAGCGTAATGTTCCCCGATGAGGCCAAGCAATTAGTGGATGGGTTAAGAGAACTTCTTGTCAGTGGTGGCTTTGAGATTCGTCAATGGGCTTGCAACATACCAAATGTCATTGATCACCTACCTAAAGAGGCTCGTTCAGAAAGCACTGAGCTTTGGCTGTCACATGACAAAGTAGAACCTCAAGAATCCACTATTGGATTGAGATGGAACTATGACTCAGACATTCTCGGATATAAACACCGCCCAGTGCCGAAAACCACACCCACTATGCGCCACATTTATAAGGTGACAGCAAGCCAATATGATCCTCTAGGATTCATTCTTCCTTTCACCACCCGTGCAAAAGTCCTGATCCAGCAGTTGTGGAACAAACAAAGAGAATGGGATGATCCCATGTTGCCCAACGACCTATTGAAAGCCTGGAACGAGTGGGAGAATGAGCTTCCCTTCCTTTCTGAAATTACCCTCCCATGGTGCTATGTCTCAGCAGATATGGACCAACACAATGTTACACAACAAATTCATATCTTCTGTGATGCCTCAGAACAGGCATACGGATCTGTGTCATATCTGAGAACTGAGGACAAAGAAGGCCAAATTCAGCTTGCATTCCTGATTGCCAGATCCAAATTTGCCCCCAAACGGAAACAAACTATCCCTAGACTAGAGCTATGTGCAGCACTTATTGGTGCTCAACTGGCAAAGCTGCTGGAAACCGAACTTACAATGGAAGTAAGCAGAGTGGTCCTGTGGTCTGATTCCACCACAGTCCTTTCCTGGTTGAAATCAGAGTCTTGCAACTTTAAAGTCTTTGTAGGGACTAGGATTTCAGAAATCCAAGACCTGGTTGATCAGCATGAATGGCGATTCCCACCATTCTTACTACAGGCTGAATCAGAATGGCCAGCTATGCCAGTCTTTAAACCCCCTGCGGATGAAATGGAGAAGAGAAAGAGTGTATTCTGCGGTGTCACCATAGTGTCAAACCACTTGAACCCCAGGGAGTACAGTACATGGAAGGACCTAGTGGAAGCCACAGTCCAGCACAGTCAAAGTGACCCAGACCAATCCAGTCCGGCTACAGCTAAAGACTATGTGATTGCAGAACGCCTCATCTTCCAGAATATCCAACGTGACAGTTTCCAAGAGGAATATGAACGATTGAAAGCCGGTAAGCCTGTATCCACAATGAGCCGCCTACTAACTTTATCCCCAGAGTTTGATGAAGACAGTCAGCAAGCCGAGTTAAGAGGAGAACACGCATCACATTTTCCTGTATCCTTCAACTTTACCTGTGTGTGCATTCATGATAAAATACCACACTCATACTAATACAAAGTAAAGTGGATAAACTGAATCCTGTGATGTGTTTTGATTGACACCCTGGGGCGAGCATAATCTCCTGATCAGCTTAGTAGTACAAACTCCTTTACAATCCATTTTAAACAAGACAACAATAAAAAAATAATACAATTATAATTGAATGCCTGTTTTTCCACTAGTTTTTTGTCAAAATTGTATAGGGTCGCTAACGACCCGAGGTGTGTAAGATTGTACGTATTTTTTCCCTGCCACAATAATAAATGAATCTATAATGTAAAAATAACTGCAATTCCCCTTTATTCCACAAGGTGGCAATGTCTGATACACAATGATGAAGTGACGCTTCACTCATACTTACTGCAGACTGAAAACGAAACAATAATAATTATAATCTGCAAAATTTGAAATGGCTCAGCGATTTACTGCAGAGCAAGTACTGAACACAATCAAATATTAGTGTCACTGTCACTTGATGATGGATCTGGTGAAGGAAGCTGTCAGTGATCAATATATTTATTTTCATGACGTTAAAAAATAGTTTTGAGAATATGTGTGAGATCGCAAATATGATCCAGATGCAGAATGTACTGGGAAATGAGTTCTGACGAGGACAGTGGTGCTGGTATAAAACATCTGCTCAAACCGAACCCTTCCAAGCTCCAAAATGTAATGAAATATGTTGTATTTTATTCTTCTGTAATTGTTGCTCTAATATCAGGAGTTTTATATATTATCGCGACAGGTATAGGATACATGGATATGATATCTATCCATGTTAGATATAGATCCGGGTCGCTAAAGACCCGAATATGTAAGAATGTTTGGCGAAATAGTCATGCATTTAAGGGTTAAAATGGCCACACCCGCTCTTACATTAAAGGTCCCATGGCATGAAATTTTCATTTTATGAGGTATTTCAACATTAATATGAGTTCCCCTAGCCTGAATATTGTCCCCAAGTGGATAGAAATGTTGATCGGTGTAAACCCGAGTTCTGGCTGTCTTTCTCTGCCTTTGAGAAAATGACAGGCCAGACGAGCCAATCCTGAAGTCTCCTGGTTTGACTTCCAAGCAGGAACGGTTACCTCCCTTTCCTCCACCCAGAGAATCTGGCACGCCCATGCAAGCGCTCGAGAGATCATTACTTGTGAACGAGTGAATGCTGGCAGTTTCTCAGTGTTTGGATGTACAAATGAAAACAGAAGTCTTTTTTCAGTTCCTTCTGATCTGTGATCAGTGATTTCTTATGTGTAGCTAATTATTTATTATTCGTGCACACACTGCGGCTTCTCTCTCTCCCGACAGAACGGTGTTTTCGTGTTTTCTATCTTGTGGGTCAGTGTTTTTTTACGTCCTCGTCGCGTCTATCTCTTCTTAGATGTGCATACAGTCGGTAGTTTCTGCTCAACATCAGCAGAGTCACATCTTTAGAGATGAACCTCACGCAAGCTGAAGCTCGGCCTTCAACATCCCCGACCCCCAGTACTGCATCTGGCCCACAGCGGAGGCACCAAACGCGGCGTGAGATTAAGCAGAAGGGGGGTAAGCGTGAGGGTATCCGGCTAGGCTAGCCAGCTAGGCTAGCCAGCTTTCCCCACAATAAACTGGATTACATTCGATTACTGCTGTTGTGTCTTTGTTTGCGCTGTGTAAGTTACTCAATGCGTGTCACTGACGCTTTTCATATGATTGGAACATATCTAGAAATAATGCTTTGATCAAACTTACTAACTCGTTCATCTCGCTGTAATGGTACAATGCATGTGTTACAAAGTTGGTAGAATAATGATGAAGACGGACTCTGCGTGACTGGGACTCGTGTTTATTCAGAACTCTCAGATACAAACACAATAAACTCGCGCTAACAGACAGCGCTCTCACAACTCAGTAGTTACTATAAATAACTTTGTTAGCAATCGCTCCGTCTCCGTGATGTCCGGTTTGCGAACGAATCATTCTTTTGAATCGGTTCTTTTTAGTGAACCGAACCAGTTCACCAAATCGGACTGAATCGTTCTAAACGGTTCGCGTCTCGAGTCAGCGCTGATCCATAATTTACTAAAGTTACTAACTTTCTGACATGAGTGACAGCCCCTCCGACTAGAAATAAACTAATAACCTGAAGTATATTCTAGTAACTACAACAGTTCACCCTGAACTGAGACATGCTGAGAGAACTGATGAGAAGTGAACTCAGGTCCATCCGTCTCTCTGGCAGCAGCTTGTGCGTCGTATACTTTGTTAAACCACGCCCCCTCCGCTCTTTTCAAATGCAAAGATGTCAGCCAATCACAACAGTGGGCATTTTTACTGAAGTC
This sequence comes from Gobio gobio, assembly GCF_949357685.1. Classification (NCBI taxonomy): domain Eukaryota; kingdom Metazoa; phylum Chordata; class Actinopteri; order Cypriniformes; family Gobionidae; genus Gobio; species Gobio gobio. Next base: position 13,054,717 of record NC_137107.1, on the reverse strand, counting down.
TCACAGCAGACACGCCTCTTGAAACAGGGCAGTCAGCCACAGGGCAAACAGCAGTATAGACAAAATCCCTTTTATTTCTAAATTATGACATTTTATGATGTAAAAATCATACTAACAATATAAGTACACCTCAGGAAACACTATAAAATAATAGAAAAATGCCATGCCATGGGACCTTTAAAAAATCACAATGATTACTCTGTCTACATTACAAAAATCTCATATTTTTATTGTTATGTTTACATTAAAATGCCCGCACCTAAGTTTCCAGCAAGCACTTTAGCTTTAATACAATGCAGTTGCTCTTTTTCAATAATTTATTATTATTATTATTATTATTATTATTATTATTATTATTATTATTATTATACTATTTGTTGTTTTAGTAAGTTTTACATTTTCAATTTATTTTGTCATTTTAAGTTATTTGTCATGTTTAGAGTATTTATATATAAAACTGTTACAAAATTTGTTGGTTAATTTATTTGTTATTTGTTTGCAATGACCTAAAATGACCTTGCCTGCACTAATTTCACATTTATGAATGCAGTGTTTAAATGTGAGAAATGACTGTTAAATTATGTATTTCACTGTTTTCAAATCTCTGGTATGATATAATACATAAAAATAAAAAAGTCATGCGACCATGTGATCAAAAGGGTTAAAATGACTACCTTGAAGTGACCATCGTCCATACACTGCATTGACAGCCTTGTACAAAAGCCCTTCGTAAACATATTATATTGCTCACTTTTGTTTTGACCAGCCCTTCAAAGAGTACCCTTTTCGTAGTGCCTTTAAAGGGCATAAAAATGTCATTTGGAATCTCCTGCATGCCTCATGGGAATATTGTTATTTAAATACTGTACTCAAATGTTCCTGATGTGTGTCAACACAGAATTCCTCCACATCTCTACAAGGTGCCCTTGGTCCAAACATTTATTTCTATGAAAGTTGCTTTCAGCAGTTGCTGCTGAAGTGTGAATAGCCCCCACATTTTTTATTTTTTTTTTCCTTTGAGGCTGAGGCATGGGTGTCCTTGACTGTTGTGAGTGGGCTTAATCAGAAGAGCAGAATTAGCACTATTTCTACAGATTTCAGCTTTCCCTATATCCCCAATATCATTACATTTCCAGTGTGCATAGTGAATAAGGTACCTAACCAGACACCTTGTTTGCACACTGCTGAGGCTCAACCGTGATAAGGAAAGATCCATAAGGAACCTTAAGGAAATCATTCTTGCTTCCATTGCTTTCACATTAGAGCTCATACCCTGCCATCTTGTAAATAAAGTCTTTGCACAGAAAGAAAAGGATTGGCAAAAAAATGTATCCACAGTTTATACAGATAAGAAGTTTGGCACAGATTGTAGTGTAGTCACCTTCATTTATAGAGCGCTTTTCACAACACAGATTGCCTCAAAGCAGTTTTACAGTGATAATAGGAAATTGATTTATTTTTTAGAAGAAAAGCTAAAGGAAGATTTTGATTGATTAATTTCTGTTGTAAAAATTTATTAGTTATTGAATTTGGCGCCACTTAAACAATACCATCCTCAGCTAAAAAAGAAAAACCCCAACACACTCCGGACCCTATCAGCACGGCAACAGCACCTGGTGGCCAGAGAACAGAAACCATGAAATAGGTTTGAAATAGTTTTGAAACTATGCCATTATCATCCCCGTGCAAACCCCACAAAAGGCGAATCCGTAAAAACGGCAACGGCATGTATGCAAGCATTACGTGTTCAGCCCATAGGCAAGCGAGTTTGAATACGTATGTGTGCATGTGTTTTTATCTGTACAAAGGGGAAGGGAAGGAGGCCTTCACAGGAAGAGTCTAGTTGACACGGTCTCTGCCGATACTTCAGGGCTGCGTTGTGGTCATGTCTAGGCACAGGTCCACCATCTGATCTGGATTTGACAGACTACAGTAAACCTTGGGATAAACAGAGAGACTAACATTAGTATAGATGCCATTCTTTTTATGATGTAACGAGTACATCAGGTGTTATGGGAAGTGTTCCCGGTTCCGGCAGATCTAGTTAATGCAGCCCAACAATCAATAATCTTTAAATAATAGAAATTGATAATGTTCTATGTTTTTGCGATAGTAAAGATATGTGTTATTAGTCTAGATTTAAACTGACAGAGTGTGTCTGCTTCCCGAACAATGCTAGGGAGACTGTTCCAAAGTTAAGGTGCTAAAAAGGAAAAGGATCGACCGACAGCAGTTGATTTTGATATATTAGGTATTATCAACTGGCCAGAATTTTGAGACCGCAATAGACGTGATGGAGAATAATGCTTTAAGAGCTAATTCAAGTACTGGGGAGCTAAGCCCTTTAGTGTTTTGTAAGTAATAATCAAAATTTAAAAATGTATACAATGTTTAATAGGGAGCCAGTGCAGTGTCAACAGAACGTCTCGGTTACGTATGTAACCCTCGTTCCCTGAAGGAAGGGAATGAATACGTTACACCAGTGACTGACAGAATGGGGGTTTCGCTTAGAAGCCAATCGCCTTCGAGCCAGACATGACAATGCCATGGGTCTGCAGAATTTGCATAGCGCGACTCCACCCCACCTCGTGGGTATAAAAGGAGCTGCACACCAATCTGGCATTATGTAACCTGCTGTGAAGCCGAAGCTGAACGCCCCGGCGGTTGTGGCATGGGGACGTAACGTCTCTGTTCCCTTCCTTCAGGAAACAAGAGTTACATACATAACCGAGATGTTCCCTTTCCGTCAGTTCACTATGAGTTACTTCAGTGACTGACGAAATGGGGGTCCAAACGCAGGGAGGACTTAAGAGTACACATATGACCCGAGTATGGGATACATATGAAAACACTGAGATATCCAGCCCGCAGGGTGGAAAGTTTCAACCCCAGGGGTGGCAAGGTGTCTTGCCAAGGGAAGACACGTGCTCGGAGAGATTTACTGTAGAAATACACATGTGGGGGTTGCCCAACGGGAGAACCATGCTCATGGGGGCACCTAGCCTAACACAAGGGCTGACCAAGCGGGCATGCACTCTGGTGTCGGCGTCAACAGTGCTGGAGGAACTCAGGGCTTACTGAGAAACTCACCTGAGGGAATATAGCGCATGCATCCAGTCAGTGGAGTGGAATAACGCAGCAAGCGATGACACCTAAGCCTGTCCATTACTGACTATTTGGAGCAAGTACACAAGAGGACACTGGCTCTACATGGAGATTATAAAATCTTGCAAGTGTTGGGTATCGCCCAGCCTGCAGCTCTGCAAATATCTGTTAGCGAGGGGAAAATTCCGAAAAAACTGAATTTTTAATTATTGGACAAAAAAACTCCACAAGTAGTAACCTAGAATACTGTCTAACACTTGATGGCTGCTCTGTCAAGTCCTCGTCGTCAGTTAGGAACATGGGTGTGCTCTTTGATACCAATCTTTCATTTAAAAGCCACGTTTCTAGCATCTGTAAAACTGCATTCTATCATCTTAAAAATATATCTAAATTATGGCATACACTTTCAATGCAAAATGCTGAACGTCATGCGTTCATGACCTCAAGGCTAGATTATTGTAATGTTCTACTGGGTGGTTGCCCTGCTCGCTTAATAAACAAACTCCAGCTGGTCCAAAACACAGCAGCTCGAGTTCTTACTAGAACCAGGAAGTATGACCATATTAACCCGGTTTTGTCAACACTGCACTGGCTCCCTATTAAACATTTTATACTGTACATTTTAAAAACTTGCTTATTACTTACAAAGCACTACATGGTTTAGCTCCCCAATACTTGAGCGAGTTCTTAACACATTATACTCCATCACTTCTATTGCGGTCTGAAAATTCTGGCCAGTTGATAATACCTAGAATATCAAAATCAACTGCAGGCAGTCGATCCTTTTCCTATTTAGCACCTAAACTCTGGAACAGTCTTCCTAGCATTGTTCGGGAAGCAGACACACTCTGTCAGTTTAAATCTAGACTAAAAACACATCTCTTTACTATGGCATACACATAAAACATTATTTTTTCAATTCAATGATTGTTAGGCTGCATTAGCTAGGTCAGCCGGAACCGGGAACATTTCCCATAACACCTGATGTACTCGTTACATCATAAAAAGAATGGCATGTACGCTAATGTTAGTCTCTCTGTTTATCCCGAGGTTTACTGCAGTCAGCCGGATCCGGGCCGTATCCAGATAAGATGGTGGACCTGTGCCCAGACATGACCAACGCATCCCTGAAGTGTCTGCAGAGACCGTGTCAATTAGACTCCCCCTGAAATTGCCTCATCGACACAGCATCTTCAATAAAACTGTCTCCGACGTGCTGACTCCGATCTTTCGAATATTCCTATTTAATAATTGGTTAATCGACATGTCATCCTTGATAAACCCGTCTCCAGCGTGATGACTCCGATCTTTTGAATATTCCGATTTAATAATTGGTTAATCGACCTTTCATCCTCAATAAACCCCTCTCCGGCCTGATGACTCACGCGATCTAATATGACCTCTGACCTGTAAAGTTGCCAGAATAATAATCATACACTGTTTGTTAATTGGCCAGAGGAGAACTGGCACCCTGACTGAGCCTGGTTTCTCCCAAGGTTTATTTTTCTCCGTTATGCCACCCGATGGAGTTTTGGTTCCTTGCCACTGTTGCCTTTTGCTTGGCTTGCTAAGTTGGGGACACTACATTTTCAACTAAATATCCAAATAAATTTAATTTCTAAAATAAATTAAATACATCAACTAAATTACTGATCTGCCCACATTGTCACTGTATGATAATTGAAATGAGCTAGATGACATCACCGTTTTCTCCAGAGCAGCTGTACAGCCGAATCAAATTCTGTTGCATTATTTTCCTGTTTAACACTGTGAAGCTGCTTTGAAACAATCTGCATTGTAAAAAGTGCTATATAAATAAAGTTGACTTGACTTGACTTACCCCTAGGGGGCATGGCAGTCCCTGAACCTGGTATGCCAGGACAATAGTGTCCATGAACCAGTTAGACAACCTCTGTTTGGAGAGAGCCTTCCCTAATTTACTGGATGAAGAATTGGTACCCAATAAGCACGGCAGGATACATCAGACAGATATCAGCACAGTTTTGTTCACATTATCTAATAGATTAAACAACTCTTTTACATCTAGCTAATCGTCTATGAATGAGGTAAATATACTTACATCAATTATTTAATAGTCGTCGACTCCTCTAAACACGTGCATAACGTCACACCTGTGCATGTGGGATATACCAGATAATAACCAGGATCGTTTTCTATAACATTTACCAAATAATGAACAACTATTTTAATTGGTAACACTTTATTTTGATAGTCCACTTTAGACATTCTACTAACTATAAGTAACTTTGCAACTACATGTCAACTAACTGTCATTAGAGTATTTGAAGACTGTCTAATTAATATTTACTAAAACTTTATTTTGTTGGTCCCCCAACAGACATTCTACTGACTATAAGTAACTTGGCAACTACAATTCAACTTATTCTACTAACCCGAACCCTAACACCTAACCATAACCTACCAGTCTACTGACAGTCAACTAATACTCTAATGACAGTTAGTTGACATGTAGTTGCAAAGTTACTTATAGTTAGTAGAATGTTTAAAGTGGACTATCGAAATAAAGTGTAACCTTTTAATTTAACTTAATCTTGTACAAATTGCATAAATATACTTAAGTTACGCCTGTAGGTGCGTCCGATAGCGCATGTATCTGAGTGTCCACGAGCAGCTGATGAGAACGCTTGTAGAACTGCGTACGCATGCGTGATTGAAAACAGTTGTCGGACTGCGCAAGAGCGGCTGAGACTGCATGTATCTGAGTGCGCATGCGTGTCTGAAAGTGCATGTGTCGGACTGTGCATGCGTGTCTGAGATTGCATGTCTGCAGCCAGACCCTTCCTGAAAATTCCGTGTTTGGCAGGGAAAGAGTTAAATGCGTTTGAGAGTTTTTTGTATTGACTAATTCGGGGAACAGACACAGTCTCTATGTGATAATATCTAGGTCAGTGGTTCTCAAACTTTTTATACCAAGTACCACCTCAGAAAATATTTGGCTCTCCAAGTACCACCATAATGACCAACATTAAAATAAAGTAGTGTGGTAGGCCTAACTATTCAACTACACTAGTGGTACTCGTACCACACTTTGAGAACCACTGATCTAGGTGATAAGAGCCTCTATGTGCTGGGATTTATCTGACTTCTGTGACTTGAGACAGCAAGCAGACGGTCGGTGAAGCCAGTCCGGAATGAATACCATCTCTTTTTAACTCCCCCAAAAGCTTTTCAAATTGTCTTTGAACCCTATGTTATTCTGCGGACACCATTTAGACAACCAGCCATTGAGTGATGATAGTCTGCTAAGTATCTTATCACTCCGCCTAACGGGGAGGGGGCCAGAACAAAAAACTTTACTGGATCTAAATCTGCCTCCCTATAGTTATAATGGATGTAACAATACTGTATATAATAATACATTTGTAATAAATGTAAGTCTGGAAGCTGATTATTATATATGTTATTATTTTGAATCTACCAGACAAATTAATAGTTCCTTTGAAAAAAAAAAGCCATATATTTTCACCAGTAATTCAACTTAAAAGTAGAGATGCACCGATTGCAATTTTCTTGGCCGATTCCGATTTCCGATTTTTTTGTTAATGAGATCGGCTGATACCGATTTTTGCCAATTCCGATTTTCTTTCTAAGAACTATAATTGACAGCATATACAAACAAAAATCCACTTTTTCTTCCAAGCAAAATTGTTTTTTATTATAAAATAAATTATCAAATATTACAACAGGATCTTCTGTTCCAAGTGTTCTGTGCCTGGAAAGAAGTAGAAATAACAAATAACTGAAAATCAGTTGCTTATGAAACAAAACATTATAAATTGACCTTTTTCTCTTTTTTACTTGTCTTACAAAAGACAAAAGATCCTATGAATGAACAAACCTGAAGTGTACAGTACTCCTCCAAATAATAGTTCAGTAATTGGGTAATAAATGTTGCCAGCTAGGGATGTCACGGTAGCAAAATTCCAGTAGTCGGTACCAATACCATAAAAATTTTACAGTACTCGGTACCAATTTCAGTACCACAGCTAAATGATTTTTATTTTTATTTTTTTATTTATTTAAAGGGGTGGTAAAACACATTCTTTTGAAGGCTTGACTGTGTTTGTGGGGTGCACTGTAACATGTGTTCATGCTTCGTTTTAAAAAAATTGCCTTATTTTTCATATATTTGACCTTTATTCTACACTGCTCTGTCCCTCCTTGTAAAACGGTCTGATGCTTTCCGGGTTGTATGAAGCCAGTCCCTCAAAAATACGCAGTGGGCTCAGATTGGTTAGCTGGCCCAGTGTGTTGTGATTCGCTAACCGCAGTGCACGTCGGAAACGTCACGCCCCTTACCGGAGGCTGTGCTTTGGTCAGTATTAGAAACAACGGCGTCAATAAAACTATATGAGCCCGAATCAGACCCAGAACATTTGAGTGAAGATGATCGAGCAGAACCTGTTCAGTCCTCGAGAGTAAAGACTGCGGATCTATAATGATCGCTACTGAATGGCACTTTAACTTTTGTATTTTTAGAACGATTATAGCCAAATATCTGTCGCAAGAACTAACCCAAAACGAACACTAAGCACTGGCTTTAACTAGTAAGTTAGCCAAATCACACACAGAACCATGTTTAGCATGCCTGTAGATAAACAATACATAAAAGCTCTAATCAAAGAATCATTTACACTAATGCCAGGTTCGCTGTTGAGATTTTAACGTTAGTGTTTGTAACGTTAGGTGTTCGTCGGATAACGTTAAGTATGAATGAGCATTTAACAGACTGGTTTGCAGAACAGCGTTGTCATCTGTTTACTTCCTTGCTACAACCTATTACAGGAAAACACATCGATGAAAAATAAATCAGACTTACAGGTTGTGGCCCGTAAACAGCTTCTGTTTGTAAATCCAGCTTTCAGGACAAGCCGTTGTGCATATCCTGTATTGAACTCGCGAAGTTTGTGGAAGATTGTGTTGTCCTCCGTGAAATGTGCAGCGCGCGCGTCGTGCATCCACGCACCGGCAGTGTTTTTTTCACGCAGCTGACGTTGTGCAAATCTGGCATTGAAATCGCGAAGACGGTGGATGTTTTCCTCTGTTAGATGTGCTGCAGGGAGCCCTGCGCGCGCCTGATTCCCCGCTGACTCAAACACACGTGCATATAACATGCTGTATGTTAAACGCTCTGCAACGTACCCCCGTCCCAAGGAAGGCTGAACAGAGCAAGTACCCCAGACCTGCAATCCGGATGAAAATAACAGCGTTTCCTTGGCATCGCGGCAACAACACTCCAGCCTAACTAACGTTATACCACAACAGCGCCGTGATACAAAATGGCCTCACCCCCCCTTATTTAATATTCTCGGAGGAGGGGTTTATGTAAATATTGAGCCTGTTGATGTCACCAACCCTGGAGGAATGTGTGTAGTCGCCTACTGGCCGTTTGCTGTAGTTCTTAGAAACTCCATCCATCCATCCATCCATCTTCTTCCGCTTATCCGGGGCCGGGTCGCGGGGGCAGCAGTCTAAGCCGAGATGCCCAGACTTCCCTCTCCCTAGACACTTCCTCTAGCTCTTCCGGGGGGACACCGAGGCGTTCCAAGGCCAGCCGGGAGACAAAGTCCCTCCAGCGTGTCCTCGGTCTTCCCCGGGGCCTCCTCCCGGTTGGACATGCCCGAAACACCTTCCCGGGAAGGCGTTCAGGAGGCATCCGGAACAGATGCCCGAGCCACCTCAGCTGTCCCCTCTCGATGTGGAGGAGCAGCGGCTCTACTCCGAGTTCCTCCCGAGTGACTGAGCTCCTCACCCTATCTCTAAGGGAGCGCCCAGCCACCCTGCGGAGAAAGCTCATTTCGGCCGCCTGTATCCGGGATCTTGTCCTTTCGGTCATGACCCAAAGCTCATGACCATAGGTGAGAGTAGGAACGTAGATTGACCAGTAAATCGAGAGCTTCGCCTTACGGCTTAGCTCTTTCTTCACCACGACAGACCGGTACATCGACCGCATTACTGCAGAAGCTGCACCGATCCGTCTGTCAATCTCCCGTTCCATCCTCCCCTCACTCGTGAACAAGACCCCTAGATACTTAAACTCCTCCACTTGGGGCAGGAACTCTCCACCAACCTGGAGTGGGCAAGCCACCCTTTTCCGACTGAGGACCATGGCCTCGGATTTGGAGGTGCTGATCCCCATCCCAGCCGCTTCACACTCGGCTGCAAACCGTCCCAATGCATGCTGAAGGTCCTGGTTAGAAGGGGCCAACACGACAACGTCATCCGCAAAGAGCAGAGACGAAACCGTGTGGTCCCCAAACCTGACACCCTCCGGCCCTTGGCTGCGCCTAGAAATTCTGTCCATAAAAATCATGAACAGAACCGGCGACAAAGGGCAGCCCTGCCGGAGTCCAACATGCACCGGGAACAAGTCTGACTTACTGCCGGCAATGCGGACCAAACTCCTGCTTCGGTCATACAGGGACCGGACAGCCCTCAGCAAAGGACCCCGGACCCCATATTCCCCCAGCACCCTCCACAGGATGCCGCGAGGGACACAGTCGAATGCCTTCTCCAAATCCACAAAACAAATGTGGACTGGTTGGGCAAACTCCCATGAACCCTCCAGCACCCTGCAGAGGGTATAGAGCTGGTCCAGTGTTCCGCGACCAGGACGAAAACCACACTGTTCCTCCTGAATCCGAGGTTCCACTATCGGCCGGATTCTCCTCTCCAGTACCCTGGCATAGACTTTCCCGGGGAGGCTGAGAAGTGTGATCCCCCTATAGTTGGAACACACCCTCCGGTCCCCCTTCTTAAAAAGAGGGACCACCACCCCGGTCTGCCATCCCAGAGGCACTGTCCCCGACCGCCACGCGATGCTGCAGAGGCGTGTCAGCCAAGACAGCCCCACAACATCCAGAGACTTGAGGTACTCAGGGCGGATCTCATCCACCCCCGGTGCCTTGCCACCGAGGAGTTTCTTGACCACCTCGGTGACTTCAGCCCGGGTGATGGACGAGTCCTCCTCTGAGCCCCCAGCCTCTGCTTCCTCAATGGAAGACGTGACGGCGGGATTGAGGAGATCCTCGAAGTATTCCTTCCACCGTCCGACAACATCCCCAGTCGAGGTCAACAGCCGCCCATCGCCACTGTAAACAGCGTTGGTAGGGCACTGCTTCCCCCTCCTGAGGCGCCGGACGGTTTGCCAGAATCTCTTTGAGGCCAGCCGATAGTCTTTTTCCATGGCCTCACCGAACTCCTCCCAGGCCCGAGTTTTTGCCTCCACGACCACCCGGGCTGCAGTCCGTTTAGCCTGTCGGTACCTGTCAGCTGCCTCAGGAGTCCCACAAGCCAGCCAGGCCCGATAGGACTCCTTCTTCAGCTTGACGGCATCCCTTACTTCCAGTGTCCACCACCGGGTTCGGGGATTGCCGCCTCGACAGGCACCGGAGACCTTGCGTCCACAGCTCCGAGCAGCCGCTTTGACAATGGAGGTGGAGAACATGGTCCACTCGGACTCAATATCTCCAGCCTCCCTCGGGATCCAGTCGAAGCTCTGCCGGAGGCAGGAGTTGAAGATCTCTCTGACAGGAGACTCGGCCAAACGTTCCCAGCAGACCCTCACAGTACGTTTGGGTCTACCGAGTCTATCCAGCTTCCTCCCCCGCCATCGGATCCAACTCACCACCAGGTGGTGATCAGTTGACAGCTCCGCCCCTCTCTTCACCCGAGTGTCCAAGACATACGGCCGCAGATCAGATGAAACGACCACAAAGTCGATCATTGACCTACGACCTAGGGTGTCCTGGTGCCATGTGCACTGATGGACACCCTTATGCTTGAACATGGTGTTCGTTATGGACAAACTGTAACTAGCACAGAAGTCCAATAACTGAACACCACTCGGGTTCAGATCAGGGGGGCCGTTCCTCCCAATCACGCCCCTCCAGGTTTCACTGTCATTGCCCACGTGGGCGTTGAAGTCCCCCAGTAGAACGACGGAGTCCCCAGTCGGAGCACTTTCCAGCACCCCTCCCAGGGACACCAAGAAGGCCGGGTACTCCGCACTGCCGTTCGGCCCATAGGCACAAACGACAGTGAGAGACCTATCCCTGAGCCGAAGCCGCAGGGAAACGACCCTCTCGTTCACCGGGGTAAACTCCAACACATGGCAGCAGAGCTGGGGGGCTATAAGCAAACCCACACCAGCCCGCCGCCTCTCACCATGGGCAACTCCAGAGTGGTAAAGAGTCCATCCCCTCTCGAGGAGTGTGGTTCCAGAGCCCAAGCCATGCGTGGAGGTGATTCCGACTATCTCTAGTCGGAACCTCTCAACCTCACGCACAAGCTCAGGCTCTTTCCCCGCCAGCGAGGTGACATTCCATGTCCCAAGAGCCAGTTTCCGTGTCCAGGGATCGGGTTGTCTAGGCCCCCGCCTTCGACTGCTGCCCGATTCGCTTTGCACCGGCCCCTTACGGTCCCTCCTGTGAGTGGTGGGCCCACGGGAAGGTGTCCCCACGTCGCTCCTTCGGGCTGAGCCCGGCCGGACCCCGTGGGGGAAGGCCCGGCCACCAGACGCTCGCATACGAGCCCCAACCCCAGGCCTGGCTCCAGGGTGGGGCCCCGGCTGCGCCATACCGGGCGACGTCACGGTCCTCCTTCTTTTTGTCATCATAAGGGGTTTGTGAACTGCTCTTAGTCTGACCCGTCACCTAGGACCTGTTTGCTTTGGGAGACCCTACCAGGGGCATATAGCCCTGGACAACATAGCTCCTAGGGTCATTCGGGTACTCAAACCCCTCCACCACGTTAAGGTGGCAGTCCATGGAGGAGGTTCCGAACTGGCCTAGTGGTTAGAAACTGATTTCTTTAAAAGCAAATATCTCCCTTTGCTTTAAACTTTGAACGTTGTAACTTTGCAGATGTTGTTTATGCTCAAGCAGCAACATTACACGTTAGCTAAAGTTAGAATAGTGAAATCGTGGTTTACCACCCCTTTAACCTTTTTTATTTTATTTTATTAAATGTATTAAGTTTATTATTTATGATGATAATCATTATAAGTAAATAATACATAAACATTTAAAGGCTGTATGCTGTTTAAAAGTAAACATTGTTTATAAAAAAAGATAAAGTGAAAAATAATCAACCATCTAGGCATAATTATTATTATTAGTAGAGACGTATTATTATTACATAGAGACGGCGTTAAATAGACTGTAGGCTACAACAGTAGCCCAAATATTCTGTCAATTTCAATTTTTTTAAACCAAACTTTTATTTTGACAGGTTGCCGTTGCCCTTGAGTGTATGTGTTCATGATATGACAGTTTTCTCAAATGAAACGGTAAATTCTCATGAAGTGACGGTTTATCCGTTCGGCTGGTCATTCAGCGCCATGAAGTCCATAATTTCTATGTAATTGCTTTGCTTTTTCGCTGCTTATACCAAGGAAAGATAGGAGAGGCTGCAGACCTGTGGCTGGCTCTGAGCTCTGGCCAGCTTTAGCCGTTTGACCTTTATTACCTTCTTCAAACTGGGCAGTTCCACGGGGTGATGGAGTTTTAAGTGTTTAATTAGGTTTGTCGTGTTGTGCGCTTTCTTGGTGGTTCCCCTGCGGTTTATTTTAACCTTACAAGTTTTACAAATGGCATAATTAGTGTTTACTACGCTGACAGTAAAAAACTTTGATGCCAACGACATGTTTGCATGCGGCTGTGAACGGCATGGGTGAGCGCGAGCGTGGCTGTGACGTCAACGTCGCGGCCGCACTCGTGCTCACAGCCGCATGCAAACAGATCGGTTAAAAATCGGAGACACGTGAGACTGATCGGCCGATCTCCGATCAGGCCGATCATGTAGAAAATCGGCCAATTCCAATCCCTGGCCGATCAATCGGTGCATCTCTACTTAAAAGGTGAAACTAATATATTACATAGACTCATTGCATGCAAAGTGAGATATTTCAAGCCTTTATTTGTTATAATTTTGATGATTATTGCTTACAGCTTATGAAAACCCCAAATTAAAAATCTCCGAAAATTAGAATATTACATGAAATCAATAACAAAAAGGATTTTAAATACAGAAATGTCGACCCTCTGAAAAGTATAACCATGCATATGTACTCAGTACCTGGTTTGGGACCCTTTTGCATGAATTACTGCCTCAATGCGGTGTGGCATGGATGCCATCAGCCTGTGGCACTGCTGAGGTGTTATGGAAGACCAGGATGCTTCAATAGCGGCAATCAGCTCTTCTGCATTGTTCGGTCTTATGCCTCTCATCTTTCTCTTGGCAATGCCCCATTGATTCTCTATGGGGTTCAGGTTAGGTGAGTTTGCTGGCCAATCAAGCACAGTAATTGAAGCCCATGTCCGGGGATCTGTCTGTGTGTGGTGGCTCTTGATGCAGCAACTCCAGCCTCAGACTCCTTGTGAAGCTTCCCCACACATTTGAATGGCCTTTTCCTGACAATCCTCTCCAGGCTGCGGTCATCACTGCTGCTTGTGCACCTTTTTCTTCCACACTTTTCCCTTCCCCTTAACTTTCTATTAATGTACTTTGATACAGCACTTTGAGAACATCCAACTTCTGTTGCAATTACATTTTGAGGATTTCCTCCTTGTGGAGGGTGTCAATGATGGTTTTCTGCACAACTGTCAGGTCAGCAGTCTTCCCCATGATTGTGAATTCTACTGAACCAGACTGAGAGACCAAATTTTTTTTTCTTTCCTTAAAGGTGAACTATGTAAGATTTTTGCAGTAAAATATCAAAAAACCACTAGGCCAGTGTTATATATATTTTGTTCAGTTGAGTACTTAGAATATCCCAAATGTTTCCAACCTCTGCAGTCCTCCCCTTTCGGACCTTCTGTCTGTGTGCAAAAGCGGGCTTGACTCCCCTGAGAATGTCTGGTCTATGGATTATGACATACATACGATTGGCTCATCACAGCCGATTTCGAAGGAAAAGGTGTTGCAGGACACCTGCCGTGTGCTCGCGCACATCACATCTCTGGGCTTCAGGGTGAATGTGAAATAAAAGCAGTTTTACACCCACCCAGAATGTGATCTCCCTGGGCATGGAGTTAAACTCAGTCTCCATGCGAACGCGTCTCTCTCAAGAGCGCGTTCTCTCTCTGATGAACTGTCTGCCGCAGTTCAGAGAAGGGGTGAGGGTGCAATATCGCACATGCCTCAGGCTACAGGGTCTTATGGCTTCATCTATCCAGGTTTGCCACTATGACTCCTGAGGATAAGGGCGTTCATGAAATGGGTTTGGTCACTACATTTCAGCGTCGTTACACGATCTTTGCCGCTCTGTAACAGTGAGAAGAGTGCCACTGGAAGAGCATGGACTTGTATGCACAGGGCGCCCCTCTGGGAACGGTTGTGTTGCGGAACGTTGTGATGACGGATGTGTCCTTAACAGGCTGGGGTGCCACCCAAGAGATCAGAATTGTGAACGGTTTGTGGCCGAGTAAACGACGTTCAGAGCACATAAATTATTTAGAGCTTCTGACCATTTGGAAGGCTCTGAATTATTCGTCTGCAGGGACATCATGTGCTCGTACGCTGCGACAATACCATGGCAGTGGCTTATATCAAGCGTCAAGGTAGCGTGCGCTCGCCGAAAAACTTCATGCCCTGGCTTACAAGCTTTTGGTATGGAGGAGGAGAACTGGCACCCCGACTGAGCCTGGTTTCTCCCAAGCTTTATTTTTCTCCATTAGGCCACCTGATTTACTAATGTGCAGTAGCGCGTGAAGGCTATATATGCCCACAGGTAAGGGGTGGGGCCTTACCGGGCATTGGCTGCTCGCTCCTGCCTGTCTTGTCAGACTTGGTGCAATTGGATGCTTCTCCAGAGGTCAGGTACGGATGCCCTTCCCATAGGTGGATCTCTCCACTCGATGTTTCAGAGAACCGGGGTTACGACAGTAACCTATTGTTACCTGGACCATTATTTTAAAGTAAAAAAGATGTTTTTCCACTTTAAAATAATGGTCCAGATCACTAGTAGTCATTGAAGAGTAACAAGGTACTTGAGTAATTAGTGATGCATTTTATGACTTTGTTCATTCAGAGTAAAGGAGGATAATCTTTAATGAATTACTAGTGATCTGGACCATTATTTTAAAGTGGAAAAACATTGTTTTCACTTTAAAATAATGTAGTTCCTGCATAGTGACTAGGTAATATTTAAGTAATTAGTGATGCATTATATGACCACGTTGAGAGTAAAGAAAGACAATTGTTCACATCTCAGACACGGTAATGTTGTGATTAGTAATTCATTATTAATTCTTTATAATTTGTCATAGGTACTGATTTGTTATTAGTGATGCCAATCTCCTTCAGTAATTATTGATGACTTAATTAGGAAATCCTAAATTTTATATTACTTTCTGATTAGTTAAGCTTGTTTGAAGCTGAAGTGTTAATGTATTCATTCATTAGTCTTGCATTACTTCCTGCATAGTTAACGAATAATAATGGACCATTATTCTTAAGTGTCACCGAAAATGTTTCCAGTCACTCTTTTCATATCGGGGCAACAACCACAGCAGCTCAAAAAGGCCTCTTCCAGCAGCAGATCCAAGCCCTCGGACAATGATAATCAGACACTCTCAAAAGCTACATCAGGTCCAATCGGTTCCACATAAAAAAAAGCCCATCAAAGTAGATCATCATTCACGTTTATGAAACTACACTCCACCTTTTCCACCCACTTTCAATTACAATGCACTCACACCAAACTTTAATAGTGTCAACAGCAACCGCAGACTCGCTGTTTTTCATGGGAAAAAAACACGGCAAATTCGAATATCCTCGTTTGACTGTATTCAGGGCTTACTCATCCAATGCCATGAGTATTGAACTCCCATCAGATTCTGTGAGAGCCCTCCCGGTCGAGTGCCTATGCCTTTCTCTGTTTGACTGCCGGCAAGGCTTACCCATCCGATACTGTGAGTATTTGAACTCCTTTCGGACGCTGCGAGAGCTCTCCCAGCCCGGCAATTCCAATCATGATCCCCCTGTTCGTCGGTAGGGCCCAATGCAGTGAGCTGCTCCCGTCAGATGCGACGTGAGCCCTCCTGGTTGGCCGATTTAAATCACACTGTACCTCATTGCACCTGTCTGATGCTATGAATCTACTCCTCGTTCATTGGCTGGTAGGGCCCACCCATCCGACACCATTAGCTGCTCCTGTCGGAGGTCAGTTTGGGGGTCTTTTGGTCGATCTGTCTGGTAGCAGTTCGGACAAAATTCTGTGCTCGGATCCCTTGGACAGCACGCCAAATACGCATAACCTTTACTCTATCTGATTATTTGTAAGTGTGAACTTGTAAACTTATGTTTTATTAACTTTAAAGTTCAGGGGGAGCATGTTCAGATAATCCAACAAATTAGCACGGGAGGAGCATATTCAGTTAATCAACAATATTAGTGTGATAGGAGGTATATAGGCTGCAGACTTATCTCTGTCCCATGACAGTTTTCTAACATCCCTTAATCACCCCATCTCCTCACTCCTAACTATTCCTATCCCAGGCCAGGATGGGGGTAAAGAAAAAGAAAAAAACACAGTCCAAGGCAAAGAAAAATTTCCATGGAGGAGTGGATGGTGGGAGGAGCCAGTGAGGAGCCAGGAGCAGGAGAAGCAACGAGGTAAGCCAGAAACCAGCCAGGATGAGGCCCCAGGGTGGAGTTGAAGGCAGGAGAAGCCATAGTGCCGACTTGACGGAAGGTACCCTGACGAACGACAGAGATATAGATGTCCAAGATGGAGACACAGGTGAAGCTGACAGGTCGATGAGCCCACACGAAACCGATGGTACTGGAGGCCGAGGGGGAGCCGCGGCGACGAGCATCCAAGGTGGAACCAGTGAACCAGAGAACAGAGGCAAAGCCGGTGGGAGGGCGAAGCCAGATGGAGCCGAAGGAGCAAGCAGGTTGACGTCCGACCAAGGAGGAGCCGGAGAGACAAGGGAGCCCCAAGAAGCCATATGACTGATAGTTTCTGGTGGAGCTGAGGGAGGGAGGAGCCAGGGTGGAGCCGATGTGTCGACAGGCCGCGGTGGATCCTCTGTGCTGGATGTAGCTGGTGGGCCTAAAGGCACTGGGCAGGTCTTCCCAGCATGTGGTAGATGCAGAGGGGCTGAAGGACATGAGCGAATGCGGGGCTGAGGAACAGGCTGATTAAGCAGGTGAGAGAGGGAGGTTGGGTGGGAATTCTGGAGACACAGGGGTCGCTGGAGATTTAGGGGACGCTGGAGGTACAGGGGCACTTGGTATCAACTCTCCAAACCAGTCTAGATTGTTCTCAAACAAGCCCTTTAACACCTCAAAATACCCTCCAGAGGCCAAATCATGCTCACACAGCGCAGGAGTGTGGGTGCTATCCTCCAAGCCGTCAATCTCCACTAACACTCCCTCCGCGGTGTTGCCGACTCACGCACCTGGTCAAACTCAGTGAGGGGTTCCGGGGTGATGTCCTCTCATCTGGTTCAGGCTTGTGCACCGCAACAGGCTGGTCACTACAGTCTGCAGTGGGCTTGTACAACATCTCCATTGGGTCGCTTGCTGGTGGGGAATGGCTGGTCTTTGGTAGTGTTGGAGTGGGGCTGGTGGTGATGTTATCCTCTGCGGGGCCGATGGTGAATGGTGAGTTATTATTCACCAGCACCCACTCCACGAATGAGGCGAAATTGTACTGAGGACCGCTCCCTGGGAGGCATGCCTTGGACCGCTCGCTGAACCAAAGTGAATGGTCTAGATAGTGCCTTTGGCACGCCAACTCCAAAAATTCCCTGGTGTGAGACTCCAGGGAGTGGTCCCTCGGCTCCAGGCATAACAGGGCAATTGCAGGAATGTCCATGGTGACAGTGAGGAGGGGGAAAAAAACGCAAACTGTTTGGGTCCGTTCTTCTGTTACGTAAAGTGGAAAATCAGAAACTCTCACGACAAGGAATAATTCCAGGAAAGAGATGTTAATCGCAAATACTTAGAAAACAGGAGAAAAGCACACTACTTCAAAGAAGAATAGACTAAGGAAGGCATGTATTCAGGCATGCACAGTGAAATTAATCAGAATGTTTATTTTCTGTTATTCAACCTTTATTAACCAGGAAAGTTACTTAAACGCAGAGATTGAAATATATGATTCTAATTTCAATTTCAATGAGAAAATTCAGGTAGGAATATGTACTAGTTTTTTTCTGGCTTGGAGTTCTGTTTATTTTGGCAACTTCTCACGGTAGCACTTTATTTTGATGGTCCCTTTTGAACATTTTGTTGACCATAAGTAACTTTGCAACTACAACTAACAACTAAGTCTCATTAGAGTATTAGTAGACTGTCTGCTTAATATCTGCTAAATCGTTATTGTGATGGTCCCCCAACATACAACCCCAAATCAGAAAAAGTTGGGACTGTATGAAAAAAAAGAAGTGATTTCTAAATTTACTTTGACTTGTATTTCATTGCAGACAATATGAACAAAAATATTTCATGTTTTGTCTGGTCAACTTCATGTCATTTGTAAATATGCATCCTTTCCTGTCATTTAGACCTGCAACACATTTCAAAAAAGTTGGGACAGTAAAGCATTTACCACTTTGTAATGTTGCCATTCCTTTTCACAACACTTAAAAGACGTTTAGGGACTGAAGACACCAAGTGATGAAGTGTTTCAGGTGTAATTTTGTCCCATTCTTCCTGCAAACAAGTCTTAAGGTGGGCAACAGTACGGGGTCTTCGTTGTTGCATTTTGCGCTTCAAAATGCGCCACACATTCTCTATTGGAGACAGGTCGGGACTGCAGGCAGGCCAGTCAAGTACCCATACCCTCTTCCTCCGCAGCCAGGACTTTGTAATGTGTGCAGAATGTGGTTTTGCATTGTCTTGTTGAAATATGCATGGACGTCCCTGGAAAAGATGTCTTCTTGAAGGCAGCATATTATGCTCCAAAATCTCTATGTATTTTTCAGCATTAATGGTGCCTTCACAGAAGTGCAAGTTACCTTTGCCAAGGGCACTGACACAACCCCATACCATGACAGACCCTGGCTTTTGGACTTGTTGCTGGTAACAGTCTGGATGATCATTTTCTTCTTTGGTCCAGAGCACACGGTGTCCATTCCTCCCAAAAAATACCTGAAATACTGATTCATCTGACCACAGTACACGTTTCCACTGTGTGATGGTCCATCCCAGATGCCTCCGAGCCCAGAGAAGTCGACGGCGCTTCTGGACACTGTTAACATAGGGCTTCCTTTTGGCACAGTACAGTTTTAACTGGCAATTGTGGATGTAACTACGTATTGTGGTACTTGACAAAGGTTTGCCAAAGTAGTCCTGAGCCCATGTGGTGATATCGCTTATAGATAAATGACGATTCTTGATGCAGTGCTGCCTGAGGGATCGGAGATCACGGTTGTTCAGCTTAGGCTTGCGCCCTTGTCCTTTACGCACTGAAATTCCTCCAGATTCCTTGAATCTTTTAATTATGTTATGCACTGTTGAATGTGAAATATCCAAATCTCTTCCTATCTTTCTTTGAGGAACATTGTTTTTAAACATTTCATTAATTTTCTCACGTATTTGTTGGCAAACTGGCGATCCTCTGCCCATCTTTGCTCCTAAAGGATTAGACCTTTCTTGGATGCTGCTTTTGTACCAAATCATAATTACAATCACCTGTTGACATCACCTGTTTCAAATCACATCATTATTTAACCATTTTACCTCATTACTAGGCCTAAATTGCTCCTGTCCCAACTTTTTTTTAAATGTGTTGCAGGTCTGAATGACAGGAAAGGATGCATATTTACAAATGACATGAAGTTGATCAGACAAAACATGAAATATTTTGTGTTCATATTGTCTGCAATGAAATACAATTCAAAGTAAATTTAGAAATCACTTCTTTTTTTTATTTGCGTTTTCCATACTGTCCCAAATTTTTCTGATTTGGGGTTGTACATTCTACTAACTATAAGTAACTTTGTCAACTTATTCTAATCCTATGTCACAGGCAGTGTGATGCAAGACAAACACACAACAAAGAAGATGAAGTATAACAGGCTTTAATAAGTCACAAGGCAAGTTCCATCACAGCTAGGCAGTCCAACACAATGTACACACTGACGAGACCCAACAAAGAAACTTAAACAGAACTGAACTTAAATAGTGGAGATAATGCTGAACATAATGATGAAATCAAATGAATAACCATGACAACTACAACGGGAAAAGAGTCCATGCGGTGTGACATAACGTCCCTTCCTAGAAGGCGTGTCCTTGCGCCGTAGAGAAAAGGCAAGGAGGATGAGGAGTTGGCAAAGGGATGGTGAATGGGGTGACAAAGGGTTTGGAGAAACAGGTTGAGGATACAGGAGGAGGCTCTGGAGGTGGATGGCTGACCGGGAGGAGGTGGGATAGAAAAATCCAGGGTGGTGCTGAAGGTGGTGAGTGCCAGGGAGGAGCCTTGAGCAGAGACGTCATGGTGGAAACCCAGGCCACAGCCAGAACTGTGCTCGATGGAGCCATGGTGGTACAAGTCCTGACGGCACCATGGGGACAGCTAGAGGTAATGACCATGGAGTTGGAGCCCACAGCGTAGCCAAAGGTCTGAGGCGATGGAGTGATGTTGATGACCCCGGCGGCCACGGAGACGACGTCCCAACATGAAAATGTGGGTCTGGAGGCCAGAGGGCGAGATGGAGCAAAGGCGAAGCCTGAGGGCAGGTCCGCAGCGAATGTGCGACGAGGCCTGTTGGCCGATGGTCCACGCTGGAACCGAGGGCGGGAGGAGCGTAGGCACAGGAGCCAGGGCAACAAGTCGAGGAGAAGCGAAGTCCACTGAGGCTGTAGGCAGAGTCGCGGGCTCCTCTTGCCCAGGTGAAGACAGCTCCCAGTGTTCAAATACACACAAATGTATGTACTAAATTACCGTCTTGACGAGTATGCACGTAAACCCCGTCGTGACTCGTGAGTGAACATTTGTGCAACTGCATGTAACCGTATCCGTGTTCGCTCTTAAAGTGACAGTGGTTGAATAAACTGCTGCTGTCTTTGAGTTTTTCTTTGTCTTGTGTTGTATGATTAACCTTTATGACACTCACTTCTCTTGAATGACTAACTTTTGCAACCTTAAGTGTAAGGATTAATCTAATTTAATTTATTCAGGGAAGACCAATATTAATTTAAATTTGATTCCTTATTAAATGTCTTTAGTATTTCTTACCTCAATACTAATGTTAGACCTACCTGAAAATTTGTCTTTAAAAACAAAAATGCACTGCATGATCAAATATTTAGGTGAGATAATTATATAAATTTATATGACAAGAGTCACCTAAGGGGGGATCCCCCATTGTCAGAAATAAAATTCAGGCCCTGAATAAATGTCTGTAAAATTCCCTATAAATAATTCTACATGATAAAAAGAAGGCTTCAAATAGATCGGTATCTGTGATCGTATCGGCAGATACTGCTTCCTGTGATCGACAATCAGTGATCGGCTCCAAAAATCCTGATCGGAGCACCCTTACAAAAAAAACAACCAGTTTTATTAATAATGTTACCCTGAGTGAGAAGTGTTACCAGAATTTGTTTTAATTAAGGTGAAAAATAAAAGTTTTGTGTTTAATGTATTTTTGTTGATGGAATGTGTCACATCCCGGGGTCTGGGCTCGAGAGAGGGCAGACTTACTGGTGTCAGCGTCGACAGTGCTGGAGGAGCTCAGGGCTTTCTGGAAGCTCACCTGAGGAGAATATCGCACGTATCCAGTGCGTGGAGTGGAATGGCGAGCAAGCGAAGACACCTGAGCCTAGTCCATTACCGGCCACTAGTAGAGGCGAGTACATAGTCGGACACAGGCTCCACTCGGAGATTGTAGAATCTGGCGAATGTATTAGGTGTCGCCCAGCCTGCAGCTCTGCAGATGTCTGTTAGCGAAACGCCATGCGCTAGAGCCCAAGAGGAGGCCACACTCCGGGTGGAGTGAGCCCTAACCCCAAGGGGACATGGTCGACCTTGCTGCTGGTAAGCCAAAACAATGGTGTCCACTATCCAGTGAGACAACCTCTGTTTCGAGAGAGCTCTTCCCTTCCGCTCTCCATCATAACAGACAAAGAGCTGGTCTGAGGTCCTGAAACACTGCGTCCTGTCTACGTAAGCGTGGAGAGCGCGTACTGGACAGAGCAATGCCAAGGCTGGGTCTGCCCCCTCCATGGGCAGTGCTTGCAGGTTCACCACCTGGTCTCTGAACGGAGTGGTGGGAACCTTGGGCACATATCCGGGCTGGGGTCTCAGGATCACATGAGAGTTAGCAGGCCCGAACTCTAGGCACGCTTCGTCAACTGAAAATGCCTGCAGGTCCCCTACCCTCTTGATGGAGGCCAATGCAGTCAGGAGCGCTGTCTTCATAGACAATAACTTAAGATCTACTGACCGCAAAGGCTCAAAGGGGGACCTCTGCAGAGCATCTAAGACTACTGAGAGGTCCCAAGAGGGTACGAGGGAAGAGCGAGGAGGATTTAGTCTCCTGGCTCCCCTCAGGAACCTGATGACCAGGTCGTGCTGACTTACCTTTTTGTCCCCCAAGAGATCGTGGTGGGCAGATATTGCGGGCACATAAACTTTAAGGGTGGAGGGAGACAGCCTTCGCTCCAACCCTTCTTGGAGGAACGAGAGCACGGACCCGATTGGGCATTTCCAGGGGTCTTCTTGGCGGGAAGAACACCAGGTGACGAAGAGGTTCCACTTCAACGCATAGGCATGCCGAGTGGACTCTGCCCTAGCGGAAGTGATGGTAGCCACCACCGGAGTTGGTAGGGTACTCAAACCTGCCGTGTCCCGTCCAGGAGCCACATGTGGAGGTTCCAGAGTTCGGGATGCGGGTGCCAGAGGTTGCCCCGTCTCTGAGTGAGAAGGTCTTTCCTCAGAGGGATAGGCCAGGGAGGGGCTGTCGCAAGGAGTAAGAGTTCCGAGAACCAGGTCTGGCCGTGCCAGTATGGGGCGACCAACATGACCTGCTCCTTGTCCTCCCTAATCTTGCACAGTACTCGTGCGAGAAGGCTCACTGGGGGGAACGCATACTTGCGTAGGCCCCGCAGCCAGCTGTGCACCAGTGCATCCGTGCCGAGCGTGCCCACGGTCAGGGAATAGAACAGGCTTCAATGGGAAGAGTCGTGGGAGGCAAACAGGTCTACCTGTGCGTCGCCGAACTGTTCCCAAATCAGCTGGACCGTCTGGGGATGGAGTCTCCATTCTCCAGGAAGTGGCTGAGACCGTGAGAGTGCGTCGGCTGCACGGTTCAGTTCTCCCGGGATATGGACAGCACGAAGGCGCCTCAGGTGCTTCTGACTCCATAGAACGAGATGGTGGGCGAGTTGAGACATACGGCGGGAGTGTAGACCGCCCTGGTGGTTGATGTATGCTACTGTGGCCGTGTTGTCTGACCGGACTAGTACATGTTGACCCTTCAGCAACGCTCGGAAGCGGTGCAGGGCGAACCGTACTGCCAGCAACTCGAGGCAATTGACATGCAAGCGGCGGTGGGGTCCTGTCCAGGAGCCCGCGGCAGCATGTCCATTGCACATGTCAACCCAACCCGTGGCGGAGGCATCCGTTGAAACAACAACATGCCTGGAAACTCGTTCTAAGGGCACACCAGCCCGGAGAAAACTGAGGGTCGACCACGGGGTGAGCGTCTGAAGGCAGGCCCGAGTTACTAGGACCCGGAGCGTGCCAGACCGCCATGCGCATCTCGGGACTCGATCGCGAAACCAGTGCTGACTTTGTCTCATATGTAGCAATCCGAGCGGCGTCACCATGGCTGCAGATGCCATATGCCATATGCCCCAGGAGCCTCTGAAACTGTTTCAGTGGAACCGCACTCTTGCTCTCGATTTGACGGAGGCAACCAAGTCGATATCCTTGGAGCCTGCGCAAACTGAATCAAGGTATTTAAACTGCCTCACTAACCGCTCTCTCTCTCTGCTCCTCCAGGTATGATCCTGTTTGTGTTTGTTCCTTTGTAGTTTTACTTAGTTTCCACTCAGACATGTTACACACACAGATTCACGCATCCCTGCACTTTACATACACCTTACATTATGACATTTTCACACCTCATTCCCTTTTACTTGTTTATAGTTACTAGTTTTTGGTTTACAATAAAGAACCTCTTTTGGCCTTTACCTTTATTTTTGCCACAGGCTATGAGCCGGCCTGTCAAGTCAAGTCAAGTCAACTTTATTTATATAGCGCTTTTAACAATGTAGATTGTTTCAAAGCAGCTTTACAGTGTTAAACAGGAAAATAATGCAGCATAATTTTATTCAGCTGTATAGCCATTCTGGAAAAATTTCAAGTATCATACAGTGACAGTGTGGGCTTTAGATCAATAATTTGATCAGTAATTTAGTTTAAATGGTTAATTTAGTTTATTATTTAGATGTATTTCGATGTTTAGTTGAAAAATGTAGTGTCCCCAACTGAGCACGCCAAGCCAGAGGCAACAGTGGCAAGGAAACCAAAACCCCATTAGGTGACCTAATGGAGAAAAATAAACCTTGGGAGAAACCAGGCTCAGTCGGGGTGCCAGTTCTCCTCTGGCCAATTAACAAACAGCGTATTATTATTATTATTCGGGCAGTTTTACAGCTCGGAGGTCATAATAGATCAGAATATTCGAGGGACCGGGGGCAACATGCTGGAGACGGGTTTATTGAGGATGATGTTGATTAAATAATTATTCAAGTGCAATATTCGAATGATCGGAGGCAACACGCTGGAGACGGGTTTATTGAGATGCCGTGTCGATGAGGCAGTTTCAGGGGGAGTCTAATCACGGTCTCCCAGACACTTCGGGGTCCTGTGTTGGTCTTCTCTGGGCGCAGGTCCACCATCTGATCTGGATACGGCCCGGATCCAGCTGACTGCAGTAAACCTCGGGATAAAACAGAGAGACTAACATTAGCGTAGATGCCATTCTTCTGATGATGTAACGAGTACATCAGGTGTTATGGGAAGTGTTCCCGGTTCCGGCTTACCTAGTTAATGCAGCCTAACAATCATTTCATTGAAAAAGTGTTTTATGTGTATGCCACAGTAAAGAGATGTGTTTTTAGTCTAGATTTAAACTGACAGAGTGTGTCTGCTTCCCGAACAATGTTAGGAAGACTGTTCCAGAGTTTAGGTGCTAAATAGGAAAACGATTGACCGCCTGCAGTTGATTTGGATATTCTCGGTATGATCAACTGGCCAGAATTTTGAGACCGCAGTAGACGTGATGGAGTATAATATGTTAAGAGCTCGCTCAAGTATTGGGGAGCTAAACCATTTAGTGCTTTGTAAGTAATAAGTAAGATTTTAAAATTTATGCTATGTTTAATAGGCAGCCAGTGCAGTGTTGACAGAACTGGGCTAATATGGTCATACTTCCTGGTTCTAGTAAGAACTCGAGCTGCTGCGTTTTGGACCAGCTGGAGTTTATTTATTAAGCGAGCAGGGCAACCACCCAGTAGAGCATTACAATAATCTAACCTTGAGGTCATGAACGCATGAACTAACTGTTCAGCATTTTGCATTGAGAGCATGTGCCGTAATTTAGATATATTTTTAAGATGGTAGAAAGCAGTTTTACAGATGCTAGAAACGTGGCTTTCAAACGAAAGATTGGTATCAAAGAGCACACCCAGGTTCCTCACTGACGACGAGGACTTGACAGAACAGCCATCAAGTGTTAGACAGTATTCTAGGTTACTACTTGTGGAGCTTTTTTGTCCAATAATTAAAAATTCAGTTTTTTCTGAATTGAGTTGCAGGAAATTACCAGTCATCCAATGTTTTATATCAGCTATGCATTCCGTTAATCTTGTGAATTGGTAAGTTTCTTTAGGGCGTGAAGAAATATAGAGCTGAGTATCGTCAGCATAACAATGAAAACTAACGCCATGCTTCCTAATGATATCTCCCAGTGGTAGCATGTACAGGGTGAAGAGTAGCGGTCCTAGCACTGAGCCTTGTGGTACTCCATACTGAACTTGCGATCGGTGTGACATATCTTCATTTACTATTACAAACTGATAACGGTCGCATAGGTATGATTTAAACCATGATAATGCAATTCCACTAATACCTACATAATTTTCGAGTCTATTCAAAAGAATGTTGTGGTCGATAGTATCAAATGCAGCGCTAAGATCGAGTAACACTAATAGAGAGATACAGCCACGATCGGATGATAAGAGCAAATCATTAGTAACTCTGACGAGAGCAGTCTCAGTGCTATGATACGGTCTAAATCCTGACTGGAAATCCTCACAGATACCATTTCTTTCTAAAAAGGAACATAATTGTGAAGACACTGCCTTTTCAAGTATTTTTGACAGAAAGGGTAGATTTGAGATTGGTCTATAATTGACTAAATCTGTAGGATCAAGTTGCGGTTTTTTAATAAGTGGTTTAATAATAGCCAACTTAAAAGTTTTCGGTACATATCCTAATGACAAAGATGAATTAATGATATTAAGAAGAGGATCTATGACCTCTGGTAGCATCTCTTTTAATAGCCTAGTTGGTATAGGGTCGAGCATACATGTTGTCGATTTTGATGATTTAACGAGTTTAGCCAATTCTTCTTCTCCTATAGCAGTGAATGAGTGTAATTTTTCCTCAGTGACACTACAATGCTCTGTCTGATGTGATGCTGTATTAGACGGCTGCATGGTTAAAACTTTTTTCCTAATATTATCAATCTTACATGTGAAGAAGTTCATAAAGTCATTACTGCTGTGCTGTTTACAATCATCAGAAGTTGAAGCTTTATTTTTGGTTAATTTAGCCACTGTATCGAATAAATACCTTGGGTTGTGTTTGTTTTCTTCCAAGAGAGTTGAGAAATAAGCAGATTTAGCAGTTTTTACAGCCTTTCTGTATGTGATCATGTGCTCTTTCCACGAATTACGAAATACCTCTAATTTTGTTTTCTTCCAGCTGCGCTCCATTTTTCTGGCTGCTGTTTTAAGGGCCCGGGTGTGCTCGTTGTACCACGGCGTTGGACTATTTTCTTTAATCTTCTTTAAGCGCAGAGGAGCAACTGTGTCTAAAGTACTGCAAAAGAGAGAGTCAATAGTTTCTGTTGCAACATCGAGTTCTTCTATACTATCTGGGATGCTGAGCAGATGATACTGATGAGGGAGATTATTTAAAAAGCAATCTTTAGTAGCGGCAGTGATTGTCCTGCCATTTTTAAAGCGAGGGGGCGGCTTTGCAACCTTAGCTAAATTAAGTATACATGATACTAAGTAATGATCTGAGATGTCATCGCTCTGCTGCAGAATTTCAACGGTATCAACATTTATTCCATGTGACAATATTAGGTCTAAAGTATGATTATGGCGATGAGTGGCTCCTGACACGTGTTGCCTAACTCCAATAGAGTTTAGTGTGTCTTTAAATGCTAATCCCAATACGTCTTTTCCGTTGTCAACATGGATATTAAAATCACCAACAATTAGTACTTTATCTACGGCCAGTACTAACTCTGATAGAAAATCAGCAAATTCTTTGATAAAGTCTGTATTATGCCCAGGTAGCCTGTATACAGTAGCTAGCACAAATGTTGAACGGGTTTTATCATGTACACTACATAGCGTTACATAAAGCACCAAAACTTCGAAGGAATTATATTTGAAACTAGACTTCTGAGTAATACTGAAGATATTATTATAAATTACAGCGACCCCTCCCCCTTTACCTTTCAGACGCGGCTCATGTTTATAACAATAATCTTGGGGGGTGGACTCATTTAAGGTAATGTAGTCGTCAGGTTTTAGCCAGGTTTCTGTCAAACAGAGCACATCTAGATTATTATCTGTAATAATATCATTAACAATAAGCGCTTTTGGGGAAAGGGATCTAATATTCAGCAACCCAAGCTTTATCAATTGTTCATCTGTATTATATATTTTGTTTATTTGTTGGACGTCAATTAAATTTTTACTGTTGAATGGTTTTGATGTTTTTTTGTATTTACTAATTCGGGGAACAGACACAGTCTCTATATGATAATATCTAGGTGAAAGAGTCTCTATGTGCTGGGATTTGAAGCCAGGCTCCCAGGAACTGCACCAGCGGGGTCATTCGGACCACAGACATACCCAGGGTGGGGCAGCGAGGCAGCGTTACCGGCCCGGACGTGGGAGGCGGAGCGCCCCGGTGTGGGGGCACGGTTAACGGCTGCGTCCTGACAGAGGAGACCAGGGAAGGACGCACGTTCCACTGGGGTCTGCTCTGAGAGGAGGCTGGCGACAGAGAGGGACGAGAGCGGCGTGGCCCGGGGGGCGGCGCACACTGCCGTCACCAATCTCTGGGGGCTCAGGGATGGGAATGTTAATTCTTTCTTTAACCACATTAGGGTGCTGCTGACCCGCGGGCCAGCAGCTGAACAAAAGATTCTCCCCCGGCCCTCCAGGCCGAGCAGGCTGAGGCGACTGTGCCAGCGGCTTGGTGGAGGCAGCAGCTGGCCGCCGGGGCAGTATATGTTTGATAGCCTCAGTCTGCTTCTGGGCGGTTGAAAACTGTTGGGCAAAGCTTTCAACCACACCGCCGAAGAGGGCAGCCTGGGATATGGGGGCATCGAGGAAGCGTGTTCGCTCGCTGTCCCGCATATCGGCCAGGTTTAGCCACAGATGTCGCTCCGGAACTACAGCTGTGGACATCGCCTGACCCAGGGAGCGTGCGGTCACCTTCGTCGCCCGGAGAGTGAGGTCGGTGGCGGCATGCAGCTCGTCCACGAGCCCTGGATCAGCTCCACCCTCGTGCATGTCCCTGAGCATCCGGGCCTGGTAGACCTGAAGGATGGCCATGGCATGCAAAGAGGCAGCTGCCTGCCCCGCAGCTCTGTACGTTTTCGCCACCAAGGTTGATGTGAAACGACAGGCTTTGGAGGGGTGCTTAGGATCACCACGCCAGGTCAAAGCGCTCTGAGGACACAGTTGCATCGCAACAGAACGTTCCACTGGGGGGACCCCAGTGTACCCGTTAGCCGCGGCCCCATCGAGAGTGGAGAAGGCGGAAGACGTCGCCGAACGGTCGCGGCAACCTCTTCATGGGAAGAAAGGTATTGGTATCGCGTTGCCCCCAAAAACCAATCATCCAGCCGCGAGCGCTCAGGACAGGGCGGAGGGTTCCACTCTATCCCAAGACTCGCGGCTGCCCGAGCATGGCTGTCAGCTCCGGGTCCGACTCTGGCAATGCTGGCGCGCCCGAAGGCGGCAGCACAGCCGAGTCATCATCCTCGGAGGACTCTAGCCCACCTTTAGATGCGGCGACCGACATTGCATCATCCTTCGGAACGCCAAACGAGATGCGCGGGGGGCCGGAGCCAGGCCCGCGATCTCCGCCTGAACGCTCGCGGGTTGCGGTGCGCTAGAGGGGGTTGCGGTGCGCTAGAGGGGGGTGTGGCCCGAGGCATGAGCGTCGGGGCTTTGTTCCACACCGTCACCCTCATGTCACCCTGGCCACCAGCCAAAGTACCGCCTCTCGTGGAGACGGTAGATTGGGGTGTGGCAGAGGGGACTCTCACTTCTCACTTCAAGTCTCGACCGCAGTACCGCGATGGTCATGTTCCCGCAGTGGGAACATGACGCATCCACAAACACTGCCTGAGCATGCTGAACGCCCAAGCATACCAGGCAGTGATTGTGCCCATCAGAAGGTGATAACAACCGGCCGCACCCAGAAGTACACGGGCGAGACATCCTGAAAAGGACGTGCCACGTGTAAGCTCTTTTATGAGAGGAAAGCCTCGCAGTAACACCGAAGCGCCCAGGGAACACACCAGCTGTCTAGCAAACCACTGCGCAGATCAGCAGGCAGGAAGTATGCGCTCGCTGGAACACGCTGTCAAACACCAACGCCACTGGAAAGCTGCTCGTCTCGAAGGCCGACAAAGACTCAGTTAGCAGGCTTGAAGGAGTGAAGAGCGATGTTGCCAGCGTACTTCCTTATATACCCATGCTGTGGGGCGGAGTTACGCATGCAAATTCCGCATGCCCATGGCATTGGCACTGCCATTGGGCGCTGTTAGACTCCTCGAAGGTAATTGGCTTCTAAGCGAAACCCCCATTCGTTAGTCACTAACGTTACGTCGTAGTGACTGCACAAAAGGGAACTCCTTTCTAATGAAGTGGATTGGGCAAGAGAATTTGATGGGTTTACCTTTCTTAGTCATAAGTCTTCTCTAAGTGGTGGTGTTGCTATTTTATTTGCTAAGAACTCCATTCCAATTTCTTACGAAGTAGAAGAAGTTGTAAAAGGCAGATTTCTAAAAATAAGGGCTCAATTTGAAAATGTATTTTATTGTTTTAGTTGTGTTTATGCTCCTACCAATGCAGTTGAAAGAAGGGTTTTTCTAAATAAGTTATGTAAAATAGTAAATGATTGTAATACTGATGATTTGTTCTTAGTTGGAGGAGATTTTAATTGCACTTTTTCAATTGAGTTTGCATTAGATAGAAATCATGTTGAGCCTCATATGACTTCTCGAAAAAGACTAATTCAAGTTATGGAAACGCATGATCTTGTAGACATTTGGAGAAATTTTCATAAGACACAGAGACAATATACATGGGTTCATTCTTATAATAATATGTTGTCTTTAGAAAGATTGGACAGATTTTATGGTTTTAGTCATCAACTTAATTTTTTTAGAGATTGTTCTATTATTCCAGTTAGCTTTTCAGACCATAGTCTAGTACAGTGCGTTTTAACTTTAGGATCCATAAAACCAAAGAGTGCAATGTGGCATTTTAATAACAACCTGTTGAATGATATAGAATTTAGAGATATTTAAAAACATTTTTGGAATAATTTTAGAACCAAAAAAATCTGATTTCCAAACTTTGCAGCAGTGGTGGGATTATGGAAAGACACAAATTAAACAGTTGAGTCAACAATATGCTTACAACATCACTAAAGAATTAAATATTTTAATGGTAAATTTGGAAGATGATATAAAGAAACTTCAAGCCTCTATTGGAACTGAACAAAATCAAGAGCTTATTGTAATTTTAGATATAAAAAATAAATTGGCAGGAATTTTAGACCTGAAAGCACAAGGGGCTATGATCAGATCCCGGTTTAAGAACATAGAGTGGATGGATATATCTAAAATGTTTTTAATTTGGAAAAAAAAATGGCCAAAAAAGATGTATACATGTTTTGCGTTCTAAGGATGGTGCACTCTTGTCGGATCATACAGATATATTCGTAAGAGGGCGGTAGAATTTTATAAAGAACTGTATAGCAGTGAACTTTCACACAGGTCAAACACTAATGTGTTTTTTGAAGATCTTCCTCAGGTGACTGAAGAGGCAAATGCCGATCTCTGTAGAAAGATGATGCTAGAAGAGCTAAAGAGAGCTCTTCGAGGCATGGAATGTGGCAGAGCACCAGGTATAGATGGCTTATCTATAGACTTTTATAAGTCTTTTTGGCCTGAGATTGGTACAGATCTGCTGGCAGTCATCAACGAAAGTCAGCTTATGCTGATGACATCGTTCTTTTTATTAAAGAACAAAGTGATGTGTTAAAGATGACAAGGATTTTAAGTGATTTTATGGCTGTTTCCAATTAAGGCTATTTTAATTGGAAAGTGGCCGCAAGGACAACCTAGTCTCCCTGAGGGGTTAAAATGGAGTAGAGATGGTTTTAAATATTTAGGTGTTTACTTGGTAGATGATATAATGGTAAAAAATTATTTTGAGGGGATAGAAGAAAAAATTGTGGGGCATTTGAATAAATGGAAATTTCTTCTTTCTGAAATGTCTTACAGAGGACGGGTGTTAATTATTAATAATTTAGCAGTCTCTACTATTTGGCATTGGTTGGCATGTATAGATCCTCCAGTACTCCTTTTAAAAAAAAATCAATCAATTGTAGAGAATTTTTTTTGGGATAATTTAAATTGGGTTCCTCAATGTGTTTTATATTTGCCTAAAAATGAAGGAGGGCAGGGTTTGGTTCATTTACAGAGTAGAGCAGCAGCTTTTAGGTTAAAATTTGTACAAAGGTTTCTTGTTAGTTCGGTAAAGGAAAATTGGAGTTTGGTTGCTTTCATTATTTGTAAAAACGTTGAAGGTTTGGCTCTGGATAAGCCCTTGTTTTGGATGAACCCTAAGAAGTTGTTTTTATCTAAATTACCAATTTTTTATTGTAATTTATTTAAAGTATGGTCAATGTTTAAAATTTCAAGAAGTGAGAAAAGACTCTTTGTACTGGACTCTTCAAGAACCGTTGATTTGTGGATCACGCTTGATGTGTCTAATGACGGTTCTTTTCCTGCTTTGATGGACTTACTGATTAAATCTCAAATCACTACACTCGGACGTCTAACTCGTGTAGCTGGACATATAAAGCAATAGAAGAAAAGTTGAAGATGAGGTCAATACGGGTAGTAACTCGGATGCTGTCTAAATGGAAAGAATTCATTACTAAATAAGAGTTAAAGCTGGTGAAAGACTTTGAATAAGGGTGGATTCAACCAAAGGAAGATGATCTCTTTCCGAACTTGTTGTTAATACCTGATTTAGAAATGTGTAATGTTTTTTTTTTTTAAAGTGTAATAATTTAGAGTTGTTGGCAAAAGAAAAAGCATCTGGTAAAGCAATGTATAAATGTTGTGTTAAAGTATTCAATAAGAAAAGTCTAGATGGGAAAATAGACACACCATGGCGTAATGTCTTACAGTTAAGTGTGAATACAAGACCTAAATGGGGGGCACTTTATAAGTCACCATTATTAAAAAAAACAAGGGACTTGCAATGGAAAAATTTGCATGGGACTATAGCTGTAAATGCATTTGTTTCAGTGATAAACCCTGAAGTTAATCATGAATGTCCATTTTGTCCAGAAAGAAAACGCCTCGGTTACGACTGTAACCTCGGTTCCCTGAAGAGGGAACAAGCGTTGCATCGAATGACGCTATGGGGAACGCTTGCGTGATGAAGTCATGAAGCACATGTGAAATCAGTCCAATAGTGTGAGGGAACGTCAGAGGCGAATGACGTCATGAACCAGGAAGTATAAAGCCTGCCAAAACAAAGCCGCGCTAGCTTCGAAAGTCTGAAGTAGTCGCTTTGACAGGCATGTAGGAGATATGGCAGGACGATGCAACGCTCGTTCCCTCTTCAGGGAACCGAGGTTACAGTAGTAACCGAGGCGTTCCCTTTCAAGGGAACTCCCGTTGCATCGAATGACGCTATGGGGAACGTTAATACCAACGCCACCATAGCGAGACGTGCCTGTCCAGTGTGAAAAAGCAGCACTAGGACGACAAAACCCCAGACCCTGGTGTAGAGTCCAAGTCCAAAGAGTAGAACCTGACGAATGTATGCGGTGAGGACCAACCCGCCGCATCACAAACGTCCTGCAGAGCCACTCCTGAAATAAGGGCCTTAGTGGCCGCCATACTCCTAGTAGAGTGGGACCGGACGGCCAAGGGAGAAGGCCGTCCGACTGACTCATAAGCCAGTGAGATAGTCTCAACCACCCACTTGCTCATTCTTTGCTTAGATGCTGGGGACCCCTTATTGATTGGCCCGAAGCACACGAATAGTTGTTCCGTTTTACGCCACAGGGCAGCTCTGTGGACATAAGCATCTAAAGCCCTCACAGGGCAAAGCAAATTATTTTTCTCCTGGTCCGGATTGAGGAAAGGTGGAGGACAGAAGGCCTGAAGAATAATCGATCTAGCTACTATAGTAGGGACCTTAGGAATATAACCTGGCCTAGGATGAAGGAAAGCCTTGACCATGGCAGGTGCAAACTCCAAGCACGAGGGTGCAACAGAAAGAGCCTGAAGATCTCCTATCCTCTTAAGAGATGAAATATCAAGGAGGAACAGTTTTTAAAGTCAGAAACTTAGCCTGAACCTCTTCCAGCGGCTCAAAGGGAGCCTGGGACAGGCCCTGGAGGACCGTAGCCAGGTCCCACGCCGGCACCCTGGTGCGAACTACAGGCCTCAGCAAAATAAAAAGTACCACGAAGGAAACGAGACACCAACGGATCTTTACCCACAGATAACCCACCCAGAAGAGTGTGGTAAGCACCATTGGCCGCCACATACACCTTCAATGTGGAGGGGGATAGACCTGCATTAAACCGTTCCTGCAGGAACTCCAGCACTGTACCAACCGGGCAGTTAACTGGGTCCTGGTGATGGCTACTACACCAAGAGGTGAAAACTGTCCATTTCAGAGCGTAAAGCTTCCTCGTGGATGGAGCTCTGGAGTGAAGAATGGTATCTACAACCTCGGTTGAAAGACCCGACCTTATGAGCTGGGCCCCCTCAGAGGCCACGCCCATAGATTCCATAGTTCTGGACGGGGTGGAATATTGACCCCTCTGCTTGGGACAGAAGGTCCCTCCTGATTGGCAACTGGAGTGGATGCCCGTCGAGGATCGACACTATATTGGGAAACCATACCCTGCCCGGCCAACGCGGGGCTATCAGAATAAGGCACACTTGGTCCCTGCGAACTATCTCCAGAACTTCCGAGAGCAGAGCGATCAGGGGAAAAGCATACAGGCACAGCCTCGGCCACGCCTGTACCATAGCATCCAGCCCCAACGGAGCTGGATGCGTGAGGGCGAACCAAAGTGGACAGTGAGACGTCTCTCGAGACGCAAACAGATCCACTTGAGCCCGGCCGAACACCCTCCAAATCTGCTCCACCACCTCGGGGTGGAGCCTCCATTCCCCGGGCCTCAGCCCCTGCCTCGACAGGACGTCTGCTCCTATATTCTGGGCCCCAGGGATATAAGCCGCTCTGAGGGAGAGGAACTTCCCCTGAGACCACAGGAGGATCTGGCGTGCCAACTTGCATAGCGGACGTGAACACAGACCCCCCTGGTGATTTATATAGGCGACCACCGATGTGTTGTCCGTACGAACTAGCACATGCTGGCCCCTGAGGTCTGTGAGGAAATTCTTGAGGGCAAGAAACACCGCCAACATCTCCAGGCGATTGATGTGCCACGAGAGATGGTGGTCTCCCCACAGACCCTGAGTTGAGCGACCCTCCAGGACTGCTCCCCAGCCCGTGAGGGAAGCATCTGTCGTTAGCATCTTGCAAAGACCAGAAGCTCCCAACACAGGACCCTGGGACAGGAACCAAGGTTTCTTCCACATAACCAGGGCACGTAAGCAGCGCCGCGTGACCCTGATCATGCGAAAGGGGTTGCCCCTCGGGGAAAACCCTTTGGTTCTGAGCCACCACTGTAGGGGTCTCATGTACAGCAGTCCAAAAGGTATCACGTTGGATGCTGCTGCCATCAGACCCAGAATTCTTTGAAACTGTTTTAAAGTGAGTGACTGGCCTAGTTTTACTCTCTTTACTGCTGACAGTATAGACTCTATCCGTGCCGGTGACAGGCGCGCCTGCATCGACACTGAATCCCATACCACGCCTAGAAAAGTGGTCCTCTGAAGTGGAGAAAGCACACTCTTTTTGGCGTTCAGCCGGAACCCCAACTCCTTCATGTGAGCGAGAACGACATCTCGATGCCGAACCGCTACCTGATGCGAATGAGCTAGAATCAACCAATCGTCAATGTAATTCATAATGCGAATCCCCTGCAGGCGCATAGGCGCCAGGGCTGCATCTACGCATTTCGTGAAAGTGCGGGGTGAAAGTGATGAAGTGATTTGTGGTTTTAAGTATTCTAAAAAAAATTCGTATGAATGTCAATTGTTAAATTTTTTATTGAGTCGAGCAAAAATGGCAATCTATGTAAGTAAAAAAAACTAAATTGAAAAAAATACTGATACAGATGCTACTTTGCTTTTTTTTTAGATTGGTGAAGTCAAGAATTCTAATTGATTTCCGCTATTATAATGCAACAAATAATTTAATGTTATTTGAGCAAAGATGGTGTATAAAAGATGTTCTTTGTAAAGTTATAGACGATGCTGTGATTTTTAATAGTTTATGGTGAGTTCAACTCAGTTGTAGTATATTTTCTCTTGTGCAAAATGAATTGTAATACAATGCAATTTAAAATTCAAATTCTCTCTCTCTCTCTCTCTCTCTCTCTCTCTATATATATATATATATATATATATATATATATATATATATATATGTGTGTGTGTGTATGTGTGTGTGTGTGTGTGTGTGTTTCTTTGTGTGCATGCATTTATTTAGTCTACTTCCTTTATTCATGCAGTTTATTTGTTCACAAACAGGAAAAATTTCCACATACACAATACAAAATGTAATCTTTATTGGTTTGAGTTACTAGTATGCAATGGAACAGATTGTTGTCATGTATTTAATTTATTGATTCATTCATCTATCCATTAATACATTTTTGCTTCTAAGATAATGGTTGCAAAACATTTTGCGACACAGTGCTTTCCCTCACTTTCACCAGCAGAGGTCCTCGTTGAGCTCCGATTTAAAAAGCTTCGAGTAATTAACCTTTTTCTGATACAATTGTGCTGAAAGCTTCACTGGTTCAGAAAGCTTCACTTCGCCATCACTAGGTGGTGTTGAGGCCAGTGAGTAGGAACGAGCACAGGCAGTCATCCAGGAAGGTGGTCTGCTATAGCCTGGCTCCGCCCTCCTACGTACTTCCGCTCAATTTTCATTTTCCTTCAGTACTACGTCTGGGACTGCTGTATATGCTTAGGTTTTCGCCCGAACAATTTTTTACCGGTCCAATCAGCGAACAGAGGGAGTGGCTGAGAGCGATGACGTTGATGTCGTGCGCTAGTTTGAGTTGTAGTTCAGTAATGGCGGCGGTGAAAGATGCGAGCGTGTGTCAGCGCTGACGAATGTCCAGAAGTTAAAACCGGAGTGTGGCAAGGTGGACGAGCGAGACACACCGGTCTCGAGTACTCTCATGAGGGAGCACGGAGGCATATAAGGACGAGCGACACCGGTGAAGGACGAGAGAGGACCAGGCCTGGATTTTAAGTTGTGTTTTATGTTTGTGCGCGGCAGTCGTCCGTGAGGGGCTGCCGCTTTTAACTTACTTTCATTTTGTGTTTATTATTTGATTAAAAGTTGTTAAACGTTCGCCAGTTCCCGCCTCCTTCTTCCCTGAACAAACGAACTCCCGTTACACGGAGCAAGAACAATCACTGCTGTACTGCTGCTGTTGTGGTCCGGGAAATGTATTAAGTTCGCTCCGTTAGTGGTGAAGGAGTTGCTGAAGCCGTCCGTCTCCCACCACCCGCGAGAAAAACCCCAGCCTGAATTATCGACTGCTTTTGACAAACACCAAGGTCGTGTGGTAATGTAATTGCTGTCCGAATCCACATCTCTGAGTTTTCAAGAATATATCACTTCAAAACTCACTGTTTATATCCTTTTTAGACCCCTGCAGAGCACCATGCGGTTGCGTGAGCTATAATTTGCATTACTTCTTCTTCTGCATTTAATCTGTATTTCTTTAAATACTGGCAAGTGTTTACAAGAGCAAAATATTTCATCACCGCTCAAAAAATAAAAGAAGAAAAGCACGTAAACATTTGAATTGGGCTGTTATTCATGGTAGCATTTATTCTTATCATACCAAGCATATGACATTTTATTGACAGCATATACAATCATGTTATGATTGCACGAGATATGCACCACGAGAGCAGTGCGTTCCGATCACAAAACTCTCCTCTCCACCGTGAATAAATAACAATCCAAATGCACGAGGGTTTTATCACTGACACTGAGGTGGTGTGCACAGTTCATGTGAGAATCAAAGGCGAACGAACGGCGCGTGACATACGTCACGACCAAACGTTAGCGATTGGTTAGGCAGATCCAGAGTGACTCTTGGCAGATCCAATAGTTTTAAACTTCAACAGAGGACCCGCCTTCAAGGAAGTAAACGCTTGTCAATGGAGAGTGGCCAGACTCTATGTACAAATGAAATGTACGAGAGTCTGGTAAAACCAGGCTAGGTCTGCTATACATAATAATCGAAAACCGAAACAACAACTCGAACTGGAAACGAGAAAAAAACAAACAAACGAGTCGCGGCTTACTTTCACAACGTACACACTGATGAACCCTAACAAAGAAACTCAAACAGCAATGAACTTAGGTAGTGGAGATAACGAGACACACACACCTGAACATAATGATGAAATCAAATGAATAACCATGACAACTAAGGTGGGAACGATGCAAAACATAAACAGAATCCATGCGGTGTGACACCCTATGGGTGGCCACACACTTAAAGATATTAAGCCCAATTTTGTGCCCGATATGCACCCTCAAGCGATCTGAGGGATCGTTGTGGAGCGATTCGAGGCTTGTCACAAATTACTTTTAATCCAAAAAATCCTCAATTGTGTGGTGTAATTACAATTATTTTACTGCTCTTGATTGCGTCGGAGCCTGCATGATCCCAAATTGTAAATATCAAACATGGACTCATGGATTCGTAATATCAAACATGATCGGACTGCCTCTGACATGATACCCACGATAGCCAATGAGAGCAAGCTTCACCAACTGGATGTTGGGTACTTAGCTGAAACTTGGCAGCCACAAACATGCCATGAAAGTGGAGTATTGAGAAAGAAGATCACCCATATTATCTTTGTCTCATTTGTTTAACAGAACTTATGCCAAGAGAATAAGCTGACAACATTGATCGTCCTCCATTTGTTTATCTTCTTAAGTCACATTTGATCTCACAAATCTCCATGAGATCTTGTTCCACTGTGGAAATGCTACAACAAATGACAAGTGTGTGGTCTCCTGTTGTGTCTTTGTTTAATGGTTCCATGTTTGTTTTGTGCTTGAGCACATGGCTTTATCTTTGTTTATGCTGGCCATGTGCTCCCCTGGTCTTGCCTCCTAGTTTTCCCTTACCACGCCCCCTCGTTTAGTCCTTTTATTATTTGTGCTCACCTGGTCCTCGTGTATTTTCCTCCCTTTATATAGAGGGTATGCATCACCGTCAGAGGTGTCAAAAGTATTCACATTCATTACTCAGGTAGAAGTATAGATACTAGGGTTTAAAAAGACTTCTGTAGAAGTTGAAGTATCAACTCAAACTTTTTACTCAAGTAAAAGTGTAAAAGTACTGGTTTCAAAACTACTTAAAGTATAAAAGTAAAAGTAATGTAAAGGGAAAAATGCCATTAAAGGGGTCCCAGATAGAATTGTGACATTGAGTGAAAATGTCAATGCTAAGTATTATTGGATCAATGTTGAAAATTCTATGCTAAAAAATAGTGGACCAATGTTGAAAATTCAATGCTAAATAATATTGGATCAATGTTGATAATTCCATGCTTTTCAGTGTTGAAAAGACAAATATTGAATCAATGTTGATTTTT
Organism: Gobio gobio; assembly: GCF_949357685.1. Lineage (NCBI taxonomy): Eukaryota > Metazoa > Chordata > Actinopteri > Cypriniformes > Gobionidae > Gobio > Gobio gobio. The sequence continues at coordinate 13,015,247 of NC_137107.1, read as the reverse complement.
GGTCAGCTTAATTCTCCACTGGTGAGGCTAAAGGCCGCAACATACTCCACAAGAACAGAGAAAAAAGTTCTCGCTCCCAAGGCTAAGAGAACAAAATGACGTCATTTTGTTCTCGGAGCCCTGGTTTGGGAGGTCTCGCAGCTTGTTCTCGACACGTCGTCTGAGCAGAACTTTTTTCTTGTGGGTGTCCAAGAACTATTGTGTGATTGATCAGAATTTTAAAGTAGGCGGGGTTAATGCGGAGAAACTGAGATGTTCGGCACCTGCTTTTCTCGTGAAGTATGTAATGTCCTGGCCAGAACGAACTTTGTTCTTGTTCTTGCCACCTCGAGAAAACTAACAAATTTCTTTGTTCTTGCAGAGTATGTTCCAAGCTTTACTGTCAATCTATCTGTCCCATCATTCAACATGTTAAAGCAAATCCAAAACAATTGGGTACATTTCTGTGAAATGTGAGCACATTCATTATCCTCAAAGAATGAAACTCTACCAACAAGTGTGTGGATTAACAAAGAACTACAACCATAAACTGAATTCAATGGGACTAACCAGTTGATTATTATTAGGCATAATGTTAATATTAATATTAATTTTTTAATAATTGTTTTAAAATCTCCCCCATCATGGAAAACATCTCCAATCCTCTAATGTTTTCGGCTAGCTACAGCACATGCAGAGAGATATATAATGACTGTCACAGAGTCCTTAATTCTTGTGGTCATCCAGTAATATAAATCATAGACTGTTTTAAATTTATAAAATGAAGGCTATTATTATTATTATTTTAAAAATCTTGTATAATTTACATACATTTAATCATTTATCTAAAGAATACAGGGTTAATAAAGAATTTAGAATATTTTCCCCTACCGATCGAATGCGCCACAATCCAATCCAGTAGGTGGCGGTAATGCACCTTCAGATCAAAGCGCAGTTTAACAGACTTCAAGCGCGAAAAAGGCAGAGACAGGACAGCAACCGTGTTTTTTATAGGTAAGTACAAAAAAATTATTTCTTACAACTTGTGTGCTTCTCCTGGGCGAGTCAGAGTGAACTGCGACGTTAATAAAGTCACGTGAATGCCCTCTGTACACAACCAACGTCCAGGATATTCTTTAATACATTGAATTTCAGTTTGTTTTTCACCAAACCCTATCATATTTTTTTTTATTATTCTTTATTTCTTAAGCTTGGCATACACAGTGCAATTTTCGTCCGATTTCGAGCCGAATTCTGACTCGTGCAACTCTTATTTGGGTCGGGCCGATTTTCATCTTTGTCGTGCGTCGTTTGTTGTGAGGTGTTCACATGATTTTAGAATCAAAATGATTCATCTGTGCGTGCAACGAGTAAGATGTGCATTTGTGGATCCGGTGCTGCGCATGCATTGCATTCATTGTCTCGTTTGTGAGTTGATCCTATTTGATTCTTTTGGATTTTGAGACAATAGGATCGACTCACAAACAAGTCAATGAATGAATTCATTGATACTGTACAATAATCCGCCAACAGAAAATAACAATAATGCGCTTACCTTTGTGTTGCACTTTGCTTTGACAAAACTACAGTATGTCTTTCATGAAGTACATGGCACATGCACTTAGCACAGTCAAAACGGATTAATCGTTGATTTAAACCTCTTTCAGCAGCTGTCGGGGTTGCTAATTGCAGATGTCCTTTGTGTGTATATGACGATGGACAGGAGTCACGGTTATATTTATAAAGAGTCTTCGAGTCACAGGTGTAATTCACATTTGAGAGTTGAGTCACTCTCCCATTCTTTACTGTAGATACAGCTTACTGTATGTTTATGCCACTGGCATAGCGATCACTGGAATATACAACTACGAGTTATCGCGCTAAAAACCCGGCTAAAGTCATGAATGAGTCTGCCTGCTAATCGCTGATTGGCTGAAAGTGTGTGCTCGTCGGCGAGAACCCGCCCTATCTGGCAACATGGTGTGCGATTTGTGCAGGCGTGATTGATCGTGTACAACCCAATAGGGTGTCGGAATGGTTTATGTTTATCCTTCTCATCCAACCACAATCAAAAAATTCACTCTCTCCGGATGGCGCGATTTATCTGTATTTATTTTTTATTTTTTGACGACAAGCCGGAATGAAAACATGCTGAAAGGGAATAGGAGTGACGAGGCTATTATTAAAACGTAAGGAGTAGAAAGTACAGATAATTACTTGAAAATGTAAGGAGTAGAAGTAAAAAGTAGGCTGAAAAATAATTACTCCAGTAAAGTATAGATTGAAATTTCTACTTAAAGGGTAACTTCAGTGATTTAGCATTAGGCTTTGTATCAGTTGAAACCCGGTAGTATATTCAAATTATCGTACTTTCCCCCCTCATATTCCCCTGAGACGAGAGAATTATACATTTTATTTCTGGAAAAAATCCTCCAATGACGCAAATATCGTCATTTTGCATCATCTGAGGATTTTTTGGCCAGAGGCTAAAGACTACAGCCACTAGATGGAGCTGTTTCGCATGTTATCAACCGCCCATAGGGGAGAGATCTCACGCACAGAATGTAAGACACAGACGGCCGCACGGTCCACGGACAATCATAACGAAGCACGATGCAGAGTAAAGTGAGTGTTTCAACTTTTCAATTAATTCCTGTGATAGTTTAGCTTCCATATGCGATCTGAAAACGTGCCAGACTGGCGATTAACGTTCCCTCAGCTCTGCTCGGCTCTTCGCGATGAATGAAATCTGATACTGCTGCGTCTGTTCCGTGACTTTCGTTCGGCTCACTCACACTTTATTGAAAAGACACGTTCAGTTTTTAATTGTAGTGTTTATTCTCTAACTGAACGAAATGATTGTATTAAAATGAAGATAAAAACTGTGTACAGAGTGGTCTCGTAGGGCAGGGAAGCAAGTGCATTCTGGGAGTTGTTGTCTTTCATCCACGAGACAAAAATACATTTTCTGTCTTTTCTCAGTCTAGAAAGCACCAAATTCAAAAATAATTTAACATTTCTACTGCATAAATGACCCAGTTTAAATACAAAGCTTAATGCTAAATCACTGAAGTAACCCTTTAAGTAAGGTAACAAAGTATTTGTACTTCGTTACTTGACACCTCTGGTCACCGTCACTTTCCTGCCGAAACACGCCCCCTCAGCTGGGACGGAGTGGCAGAAAAGCTGCTGCATGACTGGAGTTATTAGGGAAAAAAGCGAGAAAAACAAACGATTATCAGTTTAAACTAAAGGTTGGGCTCAATATAGTGTTCCTTACCAACTTACCAAAGATTCAGGGATCCATGGATATTGACATGCAGCCAGGAATCGTGTTTTCCTGACATTTATATCAGTCTGATTTTGATACATAAATATTTATCACTGTCAGTCATCACAATTTCGAGAGTGAATCCCGCATGTATATGCTGATGGGCTTACTGAAGCGTGTATGTGGCCTCTTGTCAAGAATGCAAAAAAAAAGTTTTATTAAAATTCCGAATATATTATACGCCTATTAATAATATTTTTTTTATATAGCCTAGACGGCGCACAAAGAGCGCTCCCTTTATCACTGAAAGCTGTCACTCATTCAATGAACGCAATCTCACAAAGTTCCGTTATATTAATCAGTGAAGCTGACTACAAAATGAATCTCTTATTTACATAATATCCACACTTAGAGAGGATTAGCACACATGCAGAACTCTGGACAAAAACTACAGCGGTGAGTGGATTCTAACTTCAACACCTGTGATTGGCCAATTGCGTTGTAGAAATCAACAAACATGTCTGTGATTAGCTACATTACTCACCAAAGCGAAAACGCATTGGAAATTGAATCATTTGACGAGTGCAAATACAGATTCGCACTGGATCTTTTGCCAACTCCTTTTTGCTAATAATATGCTATTATTACGAATTCTTACAGAGGATTACAGATCTTAGACCCGCTATTATAGAAAATGACACGCTATTATCAAGCTGCAGCTTCTCCAGAGACTTCCCCATGGGGTTCGTGACCAAATTGTATTCTTATCCAACGTTTTTCCTGTAGTTATTTGTATCCTTGCAATTCTTGCTTTCTTAATTTAGCTTTTTATTTGATTTATAATTTTGCCTGTTTCTATACTTATATATATACTTATTTATTATACTTTACCTCATTTTGCTTTAGTCCTTTTATGCTTAAGCTATTTATTTTAGCTTTTGTTAGTTCTTTCCCTTAAATGTATAGGTTAGTTTTTACTTAAATCTAGTGTTTGCCCTGTCTGGTACTTATTTAATCTTGTTTCTCCCCTGTTGTGTTGCATCTCTGTGTGTGTTTGATTCCTGTCCTGCCCAGCCTAAGACTCCACTGACTGCTGGTTCCCGGGTTGCTCAATCCTGTGCCCAAATCTCCTGTCTAAAGGTCCGTTCACACTGGACGCGATTTTGACGCGCAATGGTTTTATTTTATGGTCAGCCGTTTGTGTAATGAGTGCTTCCACACCGAACGCGAATGTGCTGCGTTGAAAAATGCCTAGGTTACGACTGTAACCTCGGTTCCCTGAAGAGGGAACGAGCGTTGCATCGATTGTGGCTATGGGAACGCAATGCATGATGGAGTCATGAAGCACATGTCAAATCAGTCCAATGGTGAGACAAGAAGTCAGAGCAGGTGACGTCACGAACCAGGAAGCTATATAGCCTGCCCAAAACAAAGCCGCGCTAGCTTCAAGAGTCTGAAGTAGTCGCTTCTGACAGGCACATCAGAGATATGGCAGGACGATGCAACGCTCGTTCCCTCTTCAGGGAACCAAGGTTACAGTCGTAACCTAGGCGTTCCCTTTCAAGGGAACTCCCGTTGCATCGATTGATGCTATGGGAACGTCTGTACCAATGCCACCATAGCGAGAAGTGCCTGTCCAGTGTGAAATTAGACAAGTAGCATTAGGACGAGAGCACTTGAGACCCTGGAGTAGAGCCCAAGTCCAGAGAGTAAAATCTGACGAATGTGTGCGGTGAGGACCACCCTGCCGCATCACACACTTCTTGCAGAGCCACTCCTGATATAAGGGCCTTAGAGGCCGCCATACTCCTAGTAGAGTGAGAACGAACCGCCATAAGGGAAGGCTGTCCGACTGACTCATAAGCAAGCGAGATAGCCTCAACCACCCACTTGTTCATTCTTTGCTTAGATGCGGAGGACCCCTTATTAGGAGGCCCAAAGCACATGAATAACTGCTCAGAATTACGCCACAGGGCAGCTCTGTGGACATAAGCGGGCGGGAGTGGCTCAGTGGTTCATGTAGGTTGTCTACAAACCAGAAGGTTGGTGGTTCGATCCCCGGTTCCACTTGACCAAGTGTCGAGGTGTCCATGAGCAAGACACCTAACCCCAACTGCTACCGACGAGCTGGATGGTGCCTTGCATGGCTGACACCGCCGTCAGTGTGTGAATGGGTGAATGTGAGGCAATATGTAAAGCGCTTTGGATGGCCATTGGTCTGTTAAAAGCGCTATATAAATGCAGTCCATTTACCATTTACCATAAGCATCTAATGCCCTAACAGGGCACAGCAAATTATTCTTCTCCTGGTCTGCATTTTGGAATGGAAACGGCATACTTGGCATACTTGGACGAAGTGGAGCAACTGACATCATGGTGCCAGGACAACTGTCTCTCTCTGAATGTTAACAAGACCAAAGAACTGATTGTGGACTTCAGGAAGAGACAGCATCGGTCATACTCCCCTCTCATGATCAGCGGGACACCGGTAGAGAGAGTGAGCAGCTTCAAATACCTGGGTGTGAACATCTCCGAGGATCTGACCTGGACTACACACATCCAGACACAGGTGAAAAAAGCCAGGCAAAGACTGTACCACCTGCGCCAGCTGAGGAAATTCAGGGTTTCACCAGCCATCCTGAAAACTTTCTATCGAGGGGCGATAGAAAGTGTCCTGACTCAGTGCATCACAGCGTGGTACGGGAACAGCACCAGTCACGACTGCAAAGCCCTGCAAAGAGTGGTGCGCTTATCCGAGCGCATCTCAGGCTCAGCTCTCCCGTCTCTGCAGGACATCTACACCAAACGCTGCAGAGGTAGAGCTACTAAAATCATCAGAGACATTAATCACCCTGCAAACTCTCACTTCACCCTGCTGCCATCTGGTAAGCGCTTCCGTAGCCTGATGGCAAAGACTGAAAGACTCAGGAGGAGTTTCTTCCCCCAGGCCATCAGACTCCTGAACTCAGTCACGTGACTTCACTTCACCCCGCACACGCATAAACATCCAGTTTAAACATTAACATCCACATACTGCCATTGCACTGCACTTTACGTTCCTATTGTTACTGTGTAACAACCTGTAATAACCTGTTTGCACATCATACTCCTGTTTGCACATTATACTCCATTTGCAATTATACCTATTGCATGCACATCATACTTCTCTATATATAAATATATATATATATATTTTATGTTAACCACTTATTTTTAAGTCTACAGTTTCTCACTTATCATATCCACTTATTTTATATTTTATATTTTTAATACTTATTTCCTATTTTTATCTTACTTGATTTATTTATAACTCTACTTATGTTAATACTTTTTATTCTAATTTTATTCTATTTCTATTTTAATTTCCCCTTGTGTTCTTGTAACTGTTATTTGCACTGTCCATGGAGCGGACCTGTTTACATTTCACTGCCAGTTGTATATTGTGTATATAACTGTGTATGTGACAAATAAAACTCTTGAATCTTGAATCTTGAATCTTGGAAAGGTGGAGTACAAAAAGCCTGAAGAACAATGGAACCGGCTACATTAGTAGGAACCTTTGGAATATAACCTGGCCTAGGATGAAGGAAGGCCTTAACCATGCCAGGTGCAAAATCCAAGCACGAGCTTGCAAATCTTCTATCCTCTTAAGAGATGAAATAATGGGGAGAAACAAAGTTTTTAAAGTTAGAAACTTAGCAGGAACCTCCTCCAGCAGCTCGAACGGAGCCTGGGACAGGCCCTGAAGGACAGTAGCCAGATCCCAGGTAGGCACCCTAGTTCGAACTACTATCCTGACGTCGTCATTTACATTTTACATTTACATTTATGCATTTAGCAGACGCTTTTATTTACGCATTTAGCAGCGATTGGTCGTGAAGAGTCGAGTGTGCGCAACAAGTGCCTGAAATACTTAGTCCGTGTACATTTCTCAGTGTAGCACAGGCTAGAGTAGGGAGGGAAAGAGGAGAAAGAGGAAAGGAAAGTTAAGAGGTTAAGTGCTCATGGAAGAGATGAGTTTTTAGTTGATTTTTGAAAGTTGTTAACAAATCAGCGTTTCGGATGGCGGTGGGAAGATCGTTCCACCAGCTGGGAACGTTGAATGAAAATGTTCTGGAAAGGGATTTTTTGCCTCTCTGTGATGGTACTACAAGCCTTCGCTCCTTGGCTGAACGAAGGCTTCTGGTGGGGGTGTGGAGTCGTAGAATCGAGTCAAAGTATGCAGGAGCTGAGTGCTTGGTGGCTCTGTAGGCAAGCATCAGCGCATTAAACTTGATGCGAGCAGCGAGTGGTAGCCAGTGCAGAGAGATGTCATACTCAATTCTAGTCAGAATTTGAGACTGATACTGCTCCGTTGGGCTGTGATTATGGTGCGTGTTTCAACCGAACCAGGAAAGACCTAAATTGGCATAACGTTATAACGTAACGCATAACGTTAGTTGTCAAATGTCAACAGAACTCAACTGCACTGTGTTGCCAAGTCCGCGGGTTTTTCCATGTCCGCGGGTTGAAGCGATCCCAATTATGTGATATACAGACCCAGGACAGCAAATTTTAGCAGGCAGCCCTGCCAAAATAACATATTTTACCCCCCAAATGCCATTTTTTTTCCCGGAGAACCCCCCCCCCCCCCCCCCGGAAAGCTATTGGGCTTGTTTTGGCCTTGTTTTGAGTAGCAATTGGGCGGGTTTTGTTGTAAAAACTTGGCAACCCTGTCTGCCCGCATGCTGGAATAAGTAACGTTTCATGAGTTCGCACTTACATATAATTTATAGAGAGTAATTCAATGCGTATTTGGCGTGCTGTCCGGGGGGAGGGCTTCGAGCTCGGAATTAAGCCCGAACCCAGAGTACCCCCGTATATGTAAGTGGTTTTAGAGTTAAAAGGTGTGGCTAAGGGGTGGTGGAAGGGTTGCTGAGAACTGTCAACAAACGGAGGTAGGACTGCTGCGTGTATATATACCTCTATTGTTGATTAGCTGAGTGCTCTCCACCTGTGTCAATTATCTGAACGTGCATCTCCCGAACCTTGTTTATAAAACATCATTAGAAGAAAAAGATGGAGTCACGTGATGGGCTCGAGGTAGTTAGACGTAGCCGGGAGAGCTCTCTAGAAATATTCTAATTCCTTTGAAATAAACTCTGAAACATTGCCCAAATTAGTGGTAAATTTTCACCTGGAACTTGTGAATAACGTGGAATTATGGAGCGTCGACCAAAACCAAAGAAAGATGAGCATAGAACCGCCGAAACTACTGAGAGAAAATCTCCGCAAAATGGCGCTGAGGCGAACGTCTCAGTGGGGGAAAGTTCAGCGGGAGTGCTCGCCGCCGCGCTGGAAGAGTTTCGCGAGATCATTGGGAGTGTTAAGCAAGAGCTGATCTCTCAAATGTCAGACCTTCGCAATTCCATTCAGGGATCAATTGATACCCTGGCAGTGTCTGTCTCATCTATGCAAGGCCGGATCACTACGGCTGAACAAAGGATCAGCGATGTGGAAGATACGGTATTGGGAAACGAGCAGTCTCTCAATCTCCTCAAAAAAGAAAACGAGGTTCTCAGAAATAAGATGGAATACATGGAAAACTATAACAGGCGAAATAACATCCGTCTGATTGGTTTTAGTGAAGGAGCTGAAGGTCGAGACACAGTCGAATTCTTTAAGGCATGGCTACCGAGTGTTTTGGGAGAAGAGAACTTCGGCGCTCCACTTGTCATCGAGCGTGCCCACCGCGTTCCAGCAGCGCGAATCTCGGGGAAGGGTCCACGGCCCATCCTAATTCGACTTCTGAGATTCCAGGACCGGGAAAATATCCTACGTATCGCCCGAGATAAAGCTCCAATTACCTTTGATGGGAAGAGAGTCAGCTTTTTCCCAGATTTCTCATCGGAGGTGATGAACCGCAGAAGAGCAATGGTTCCAGCACTCAAGGCATTAAAGGAGAAGAATGTCAATTGTCATCTCGTATATCCCGCTCGTATTCGAATTTTTACAGAGGACGGTGGAACACGGTTCTGTCACACGCCAGATGAAGCATTCATGTTTCTGTCGGATCGCGACTGACATGGTGGAGTTTCCGGCGCTCCGGGACGCGGACACGGCCTCATACTTGTCTCGGCGATTATTCTTTAGAACGGGACGGGTGAGTGATTTTGCTGACCGATATTTTGGGAACTTCACCTGATTAACCTTGGTCACACGTCCTTTTTATTTGGATGGGTATTTTTGTTTATCTTTCCCACTTCCTTTGAGGAATTCCGGTGGGTGACTAATTATTAATCCTTTTTTATTCTTACTTTGCTTTTATTCTTTTTGTCAGAGACTCTGTTATGGACTAAAAGTCAGACACAATTTTTTTTGTACTATGTTCAATACGTCTGGGAATTATTATTATTATTTTTTTTACTGCTTATATCAGTGTGTTTTACGTGTAAGGAGAGCTCGTGGGCTAGCCCAGCTTTTTTGCTTGGGAAAAGAAGCGCGAGCTGATCGTTTCTCAACGGATTCGTTTTCCTACGCTGCTGTATAGTTCTGGTTCTGCATCAGCAGCTAAGTTAGGATTTATGTGTTTATATGTGTTTTCTTTTGTTTTGTTTTTTTGCTTTTTTGAGAGATACATGTTTTCATTTAGAATCTGCTGTCATTTTGGATTGGTCCAGTTAGGGTTCATTCTACATGTGGGCAATTTATATGGTGATCTGGTTATCATAAATTATATATGATAAAGCCCTTGAAATTTGTGACATTTAATACAAAGGGTCTACATAGTCCAGTTAAAAGAAAAAGAGTATATACGTACCTTAAGAAGCTGGGGGCAGAAATAGCTTTCCTGCAGGAAACGCATTTAACGGATTCGGAGCATAAAAAATTAAAAAGGGAGTGGGTAGGTCAGGTATTTGCATCCTCATTTAATTCTAAGTCGAGGGGAACGGCTATACTGATAAATAAAAATATCCCTTTTACTGTTACAAAATCCGTACTCGACCCTTCAGGACGATACGTAATGATACAAGGGCATATGTACTCTGAACAGTGGACGATGTTAAATATATATGCACCAAATATTGATGATCACTTGTTTATACAAAATGTTTTCCTTCAAATTGCTCAATCATCAGGCTCTCTCTTGGTGGGTGGAGACTTTAACTTTTGTCTTGACAACGTACTTGATAGATCTTCGACTAAACCAATGCCTCTTTCTAAAGCTGCAAAATCTACCACTGCTTTTATGAGAGATTTAAATTTAACTGATGTTTGGAGGCAGGAACATCCACAGGAAAGAGATTACTCTTTTTATTCACATCCACATGATACCCACACTCGTATAGACTATTTTTTGTTATCCACCCAGCTTTTATATCGTGTGCTGGATGTTGAATATCTCCCTCGTTTATTGAGTGACCATTCTCCCCTTGTTATGTCATTGTCCATCCCAGAGAAAACAGGACGGACTTATAGGTGGAGACTAAATCCCATTCTTCTTAAACAAGCTGAATTTCATAAATTTATAAGAGAACAAATTGATATTTTTACTTCTACGAACAAACCTTCTTGCTCCAATAGCTTTATTTTATGGGACACTTTAAAGGCGTATCTTAGGGGTCAATGTATTGCATACACTAAAGGGTTAATAAAAATAAAAAAATTCCAAACTGAATGAGCTAGAATCTGAAATCTCAGCACTTGAAAAAATATACCATAAGGATCAGAATAAGGATGTTTATAGGGAATTACTCAATAAAAAAATGGAGTATAATAAACTGAACACCTACCAGGCAGAGAGGGCTATTATCAGTTCTAAACAACGTTATTATGAGCTTGGTGAGAAAGCGCACAAAGTTTTGGCCTGGCAACTAAAACGAGATGAACAGAAACGAACGATAAATGCTATAGATACAGGTAATGTGGAAACATACAATCCTGTAGAGATTAATGGTGCATTTAAGCAATACTACGCAGAGTTATATACTTCTCAGGCAACTACAGATGATTCACAAATGGATTCTTTCCTATCTTCAGTCCACTTACCATGTCTTTCAGAGGAAGACAGGTTTATTTTGGATCAACCTTTCTCTGCTTCTGAGATGATTGAAGCCATTCTTCTACTGCCTAATAATAAATCTCCTGGTGAAGATGGCTTCTCAGCCGAATTTTATAAAGAATTTAAAGATTTGCTTGTGCCATATTTGATGGAAGTGCTTGACCAGTCTAGGATGGACAAAAGCTTCCCAGACTCTTTCTCTAATGCAATAATTTCGGTAATATACAAGAAAGGTAAAGACCCACTGAAATGTGCCTCGTATAGACCAATTTCACTCCTTAATGTAGATTATAAATTAGTTACTAAGATGATAGCCAAGAGATTAGAAACTCGTCTTCCTCTGTTGATTAACCCAGATCAAACTGGTTTTGTAATTGAGAGACTATCAGCAAATAATCTGAGGAGATTTTTCAATGTTATTCATACTGCTAAAGAAAAACGCATACCGGGTGTAGCTGCTTCTCTTGATGCCGAAAAGGCTTTTGATCGCGTTGAGTGGTCATATCTTTTTGAAGTGCTGAAAAAATTTGGATTTGGAGCGGCATATATTGACCTAATTCAATCCCTTTATAAATCCCCTAAAGCAAAAATTGTTACTAATGGAATTACTTCTGATACATTCTCTCTTTACAGAGGATGCAGACAAGGATGCCCCTTAAGCCCAGCCCTCTTTGCGTTGGCTATCGAACCTTTGGCTGAGGCTATTAGATGTAACCCTGACATAAAGGGCTTTGAAATTGGCCCCGAAATGCATAAAATATCACTGTTTGCAGATGACATTCTTTTATTCCTTACCAACCCCATAGACTCTTTGTCTAATTTACAGATGGTATTACAATCATATAGCACCTTCTCTGGATATAAAATAAATATCGATAAAAGTGTAATTTTGCCATTATCAGGATTTGATTATACCGCATTAGATGGGTTTTCTTTTAAGTGTTCCCCTACCGGTATTACATATTTGGGTATACAGGTGGATGGTAATTTAAAGAATCTCTACAAACTTAATGTGGCTAGTCTTTTAGAGAAGGTGGGCAGAGATTTAACCAATTGGATGGATCTACCACTCACATTACTTGGTAGAATAAATGCAGTTAAAATGAATATTTTGCCCAAATTTTTATACATGTTTCAATCTCTTCCAATATTAATACCTAACTCCTTTTTCACTTCGCTTAATGGGTCGATAAGATCCTTTATTTGGCATCGTAAAACGCCTAGAATCAGCTTTGATAAACTGACTAGGGATTATAATCAAGGAGGACTGAGACTTCCCAATTTTAAAATGTATTATTGGGCAGCCCAATCCAGGTACTTGGCTCAGATGTTTGCTGGTAACCCCCTTCCCTCCTGGCTTAATATGGAGAAATCTGAGATAAAAGAAGAGTGTCCTGCCAATATCTTATATACATGGGATGACAAACTGATCAAAACAAGAACTAATAACCCTATGATTATCCATTCAGTTCACACTTGGTACAAACTGCGGTCACTGTTGGGACAGGGCAATTTTCTTTCCCCTAAAACACCTTTATGGGGAAACAGATTGCTACCAATGTGTCAAAGCAAAAATTTTAAGATTTGGGCAGATAAGGGAATTACACATTTGGAGCATTGTTTTGAAGATAATGTTTTAATGTCATTTGAACAGTTAAAAAATAAATATAATTTGAGTAATAAAGAATTCTTTAGTTATCTGCAGTTACGAGATTGTTTAAGAGTTAAAACTAAATCGTATCCTAAGATACCTGATTTGACAGGTGTTGAGCAACTCTGCTATTCTGATAAACCACTATATAAAACAATCTCTAGAATATATGAAGCTCTGATCTCAAATCAGCCTCTAGATGATCCAGATAAATCCAGAAGTAGATGGGAGCTGGATTTGGGAGTAAGAATAGGCGGGGACATGTGGGGTCAATTATGTAAAGATGGGATCACCTCAACCTTGAATTCTAAGTATAGATTAATTCAGTTTAATTTTTTACACCAGCTTTACTACACTCCCTCTAGATTACATACATTTAACAACAGTATTTCACCTCTCTGCTTCAGATGTGGTACAGAAGAAGGAACATTTTTGCATTCTACCTGGTTGTGCCCTAAAGTGAAGATTTTTTGGGTGCAAGTATGCGATAGTATATCACAGATTCATGGAATTGATTTCCCAATGGATCCAGAGGTGTGTTTATTGGGTAATTTTGCCAACTCTAATCTCCGAAATAGTCAAACTATTAAGCTTACTCAAATGCTGTTAATAATAGCTAAAAAGTGTATTGCTTTGAAATGGAAAGCAGACATTGATTTGCCAATTGGATTGTGGTTGGCGGAGGTCTGCAGCTGTGTACCTTTAGAGAAGATCACATATTCAATGAGGGGCAGGAGTGAATTATTTTATAAGATCTGGAAACCCTTTTTGAATTATATAAATATAGTACCAAATGGCTTGATTTGATAAGGTGGATTTAACCATTTTACATTGTATCTCCATTTGTCTCTTTTTATTTTAATTTTTGGTTTTGTTTTGTTTTGTAAGTTGTTCTTTTTCTTTATGTTTTGTATTTGTTGTAGGTGTTATATGTGAAAAAAAAAAAAGTAAAAATAAAATTTTCAAAAAAAAAAAAAAAGAAGAAAAAGATGAGTGTAAACGATCTTTGCCGGTGTTGTAAAAAAAGAATTTAAGGATACACAGAGTACTTACCAACACGATCATCATTTCTGAGAGAAATAGTAAAGGTGAATGCATATACGAATAAGTGCTCCATTTGGGATTAGAACAAATTCAACCCAAGCGCTCTTTGGTGACGTGGATGATGACGTTACTGTTTATCATCTGTCCATCATCGTCTAAAGCCCGCCCTGACAATTTCATTGGTCCAAACAGTTTCTGTTCGGGCATAATTAATTCTCCACGGATCAAGTCCAGACCGAACTGCCCAAGTTAAAATTTTGTGGGCGGGGCTAAGTTCGGCTGGCATCCAGGCTAGCGAACTACAGGCCTCAGCCTCAAAGTACCACCCAAAGGAATGTGGTAAGCACTTAAGGCCGCCACATAAACCTTCAAGGTGGATGGGAATAAACCTGCAGTGAACCGTTCCTGCACGAACTCCAGCACTGTACCAACCGGGCAGTTAACTGGATCCCACTGGTGGTCACTACACCATGAAGTGAAAACTTTCCACTTTAGGGCATAAAGTTTCCTCGTGGAAGGAGCTCAGGAGTGTAGAATGGTCTCCACAACCTCAGTTGAGAGACCTGCCCCTATGAGCTGGGCCCCCTCAGAGGCCAAGCCCACAGGTTCCACAGTTCTGGACGAGGGTGAAGAATTGAGCCCCCTGCCTGGGACAGAAGGTCCCTCCTGACGGGTAACTCCAGGGGAGGCCCGTCGAGGAGAGATATTAGATCTGAAAACCATACTCGGCCCGGCCAAACAGATCCACCTGAGCCTGGCCAAACACCCTCCACATCTGCTCCATCACCTCGGGGTGGAGCCTCCATTCCCCGGGCCTCAGCCCCTGTCTCGACAGGATGTCTGCTCCTATATTCTAGACCCCCGGGATATAAGCTGCTTTCAGCGACAGTAACTTTCCCTGGGACCACAGGAGGATCTGGTGCGCCAGTTTGCAAAGCGAATGCAAGCGCAGACCCCCCTGGTAATTTATATAGTCGACCACCGAAGTGTTGTCTGTGCGGACTAACACATGAAGGCCCCTGAGGTCTGTGAGGAAATTTTTCAGAGCCCGAAAAACTGCCAGCATCTCCAGGCGATTGATATGCCATAAGAGATGGTGGTCCCCGGACAGACCCTGAGTCAAGCGACCCTCCAGGATCGCTCCCCAACCCGTGAGAAAAGCATCTGTCGTTAGCATTTTGTGACGACCTGAAGCCCCCAGCATGGAACCCAAGGTTTCTTCCACATCATCAGGGCACGTAGGCATGCCCCTTGGGGAAAACCCTCTGGTCCTGAGCCACCACTGCAGGGGTCTCATGTGCAGCAGTCCAAAAGGTATCACATTGGATGCTGCTGCCATGAGACCCAACAGTCTCTGAGACTGTCTCACAGTGAGTGACTGGCCTAGCTTTGTATTTTTCACAGCTGAAAGGATGGACTCTATGCATGCCGGTGAAAGGTGTGCCTGCATTGATGTAGAATCCCATACCATGCCTAAAAAAGTGGTCCTCTGTAGTGGAGAAAGCACACTCTTCTTGACGTTCAACCGTAACCCCACTATTTCATGTGGGCGAGAACGACATCTCGATGCCGAACCGCCAGCTGATGCGACTGAGCTAAAATCGACCAATCGTCGATGTAGTTCATAATGCAAATACCCTGAAGGCGCAGTGGCGCCATAGCTACATCTATGCATTTCGTGAAAGTGCGAGGTGATAATGCTAGGCCGAATGGAAGAACCCGATATTGATATGCTTTGCATAAAAAAAAAAATAAAAAAAAAGGTTCCCAAAAGCTTTCCTGAGGTTCCCGAAAGCGAACCTCAGGAACTTCCTGTGATATGGAAGGATGGAAATGTGGAAGTATGCGTCCTTGAGATCTATCGTGACAAATCAGTCCTCGGACCTGATCTGTGGCACGATTTGTCTCAACGTTAACATTTTGAACTTTAGTTGCACAACTGTGGCATTCAGAACCCGAAGATCCAAAATGTAGGGCGATAGTAGATCCGTTAAATACACTGGAGCTAAACCATTTAGGGCTTTATAGGTCAGTAGCAATACTTTGTAATTGATACGGAACTTAATAGGTAACCAGTGTAGAGATGATAAAATTGGTGTTATATGATCATATTTTCTTTCAAATCATCATCAATCAATCATCATAGCTAATGGGCAACACCAGGTCAACCCTTCCACAGAGATTTACCCACCATTCCTCCCTCATTGAGTCAAGACCCTGGCTTTCTGACTCCCACTGAAAAGTGGGTTAAGGAGAAGGAGAGCAGTCGAACGGGCTGCAGCGTCTCCAGAGACTTCCCTAGATCCAGAGTTTGTAGTTTTTCCTGTCACAGAAAAAGTGTCTGTTCCTGAAACATCTCTTCCTTTTATGGCCATTGAAGTGGCTCCTTCCTACTCTGTTAAGTCTTTTCCAGAGAATCCAGTCCCTGACCCGAGTCCAGTGATTAGCTCCGGACCCTGACCTTAGTCCAGTGATGGCTCCAGCCCCTGACCTGAGTCCAGTGATGGCTCCTGCCCCGAAGCCTGCTCCAGAGTTCGTTTAAGTCCCAGAGCTCAGCCAGGAGCTCGCTCAAAAAATGGCGGACTGTGTACAACTTGCTCAGGACGGGGTCTTTGCTAATACGGCAGTGTCCGTCAACAGTCATGGACGGGGCCTGTAAAAAGTGACGTCACTTTGCCAGGAATCTGCAAATGGCTTGATCTGAGACACTGCTTATGATTTATGGGAATAAAAAAAAGGAGTAGGTGGATTTTTTATTGGGTGGTTGTGTACACACACTGCTGACACACATTTATGTTTTGCACAATAGGTGCCCTTTATTGTAATTGTTTTGAAGAACACTCATTCATTTATACAGTAGGTCTATGCCTGACAGATGAAAAACATCTCTATGCCCATATTTACTAGGCAGATACATTCATTCAGACAGCTTTTATTTTGCCTTGTATTTGCATAGAGAGGCTTGTGGTAAATTTCCAACTGTTGGAAATGTTCCACCTCTCCTTGGCTTCCAGCATCTCCCTATTAATCATCACACCTCATGTAAAGAAGAAAGAATGGGATTTTCCAGTATGAAACAGTAGTTCACTGCTCGGTCTCTGAATTATCCTTGCCAGACAACTGTAAGACTGTTTAAATTTACAGAGGTTATACAGTGCAGGGAATTGTCTTTGGATTTTATGATATTTGTTGTCTAAATCTGTTGCTAGATCTTTGATTAAAACTAATGTACCACACCCATACTATTTTTATGAACTTGCATACAGAGATGTAGACAAACTGTAAACACATTTTGGTGTGTTGTAAAACTTATCTAACTTATCTAACTTGTCATTAAATGGAAGCGTTAGCTTAAGTTCTGCCGGGAAGACTTAATTACTTCGTCACTTATTATCTTCATCTCTATCCAATCACGTCTTCATACTTTCTGTATAAAAGTCATACTTACACATGTTTGAGTTCGCAGATGCCGACGTGACAACACTTGCTCGCATTCACTGCTAAATCACTATGTCCAACGATACTCCAATCGTCTGCGATTACTCAGACTCCGATGATGAGTTAGTGCCGCCCTCTCCTCTTCCAACACGGCGCAGTGCTCGCCTCCAACGCCGTGACTTGCCATGGGCAACGTGGTCTATGGAGGACATGCACAGTACTCTGGAATCAGCCGGCATTCCCATCAGCCAAGGTCTGTCCAGAGAGGATCTCCTTATTCTCGCCCAAAATACTCTCGGTAATCCACCCGAGTCCGTCTCTGATATTGTGAGTCCTTCAGTGTCTGGCCACTCAAAACAAGCCGGTAGAAAGAGAATATCACAGAGCCCGACGGAGTTAACACTCAACTCCTCCAAGCGGTTCAAAGCCTCTCCCAAACCGTCAAACGCCTGGAATCAAGGATGTCAAAATTTGAACACTCTACTGCGACCTCCAATGGCACACATCAGAACAAAAATCATCCAAGGTAAGGATATAAACCTTGCTTCACTTCTGCTTCCCTCGCCTGCTGCTGACAGGAAGGTGGTTGACTGTGGTGACGTGGCAGTCCTGCTTAAAACTTCCGATCCAAGATTACAACGGAATCTTACATTCGTAGAATTCATCATTGCTTTCAGCATATTCAGAGATATTCTGTGTCAGGCTTTCCCAGATCGAAGGGAAGAGTTGGATTTGAAGAGCTGGACAAAAAGAAACGCTACATCTCAGGAAACAGAGGCGTTATTATCTGTAATAACTTTAATGAATCTGTCTGGTCTTTCTCTCAATGTAAATATGAACACATTTGCAGTTTCTGCAAGGATCCGAACCCGAAATTGGTCTGCCCACGCCGGTACAATCCTCTAATTCAAGGAAAAGACCCAATTCAGAGACAATTCTGAAAAGCCACCCTTCTACTCCTATTAATGTTCCTAATCTCTCTAGCTACCTCTCCTCTCACCCTGATCCGACTTTTATCGACTATCTAATCACCGGTCTGTCTCAAGGGTTTCGGGTGGGCATCCTTTCTAATCTCACCACCTCCTTCATAGCTAAAAATCTGCAATCAGCATTACTGAACCAGACGTGGTTTCTGATCTACTAGAGAAAGAGGTAAATAAAGGTTACTTCATTGGCCATTTTGCTTCCCCTCCTTTTTCGCCTTTCCACATGATTTCTATCGGCGTTGCAACATGGAAATACTCCGGTAAAAAACGTCTGATCTTTGATATGTCTTCCCCTCATTCCGCTTACACAGCGAGTGTTAACGAATGCATACCTTTAGCACCTTTCTCTCTACAGTATGCCTCGGTTGACAATGCTATTCATTTAATTAAGATAGCCAGGCAAGGTGCTTGGCTAGCTAAAGCTGATATAACAGATGCTTTCAAAACTATGCCAATCCATCCCTCCGACTGGCCACTTTTCTGCGTTAAATGGGATTCCAAATTCTATTTTGCCGTTAGGCTTACATTCGGGTGTAGAAGTAGCCCTCATATTTTTAATAGCCTTTCCGAAGCGATGTGCTGGATCTTACTGAACGTCAGCAAGCTTCCCTTCGTTCTGCATTTGCTCGACGACTTTCTGTTAATCGACTTTCCATCTCCTCAATCTTCAGTTCTAGACATACTCAAACATATCTTTAGTGATGTCGGCATTCCCCTCTCTGCCGAGAAAACCTTGGGACACTCTACTTCTTTAGAATTTCTTGGGATTTCTTGGGATTCTGTTCTAATGCAAGCTTCCCTTTCCCCGAAAAGCTCGCAAGGATCAGGTCTTTCTTGGAAACTTTTCCCTCCTTACATTCTATATCAAAGCGCGATTTGCTTTCGCTACTTGGTCACCTAAATTTCGCCATGAGAATAATTCCTCAAGGCAGGGCTTTCATCTCACGGTTGTTAACTCTGGCCCATTCCGTGGAAAAGCTAAGCGATCAGATTCAACTTGATGAAGGCTACTTGTCCGACATTCAATTCTGGAAAAGATTGCTTAACGATTGGAACGGCATTTCTTTTTTTACAACGATGATTTTGAATCATCGCTCCAACTACATTTATTCACCGACGTGGCCCCTTCCATCGGGTTCGGGGGGTTCTTCCAAGGGCAGTGGTTCGCAGAAAAATGGCCTAACGATTTTCCTAAAACAGCATCCGATTCCGTTTCATCCGCGCTTTACGAGATATATCCTATAGCTGTATGTCACAGGGTGTTTTGGTGTTGGTTCATGTTCATTGTTCTTGGTTATGTTTTTAGTTTATCATGTTATGTTTGAGTGTCATGTTTCCTAGTTAGTCTTGTCATTCACTTCCTGGTTTTGTCATGTTTCATTGTCATGTGATTCCCATGCCCTCATGTGATCTTGTGTCTTGTCCTGTCATTGGTTCATTGTTTAATCACGGTTCACAGGTGTCACTTGTCTTGTCATTAGTCTCAGTGTATTTAAGCCCTCATGTTTGCCGTGTGCCCTTGTCTTTTATTGATGTTGTTACCCGCTGTTGGTGAGTGTTTCCAAGTCAAGTCAAGTCAAGTCAAGTCAAGTCAAGTCAAGTCAAGTCAAGTCAAGTCAAGTCAAGTCAAGTCAAGTCAAGTCGCAACGTCTTTGTTTTATGTTTGGATCTTGTAATTAAAGAACTGCACATGGGTCCTTCAACTTGCCTCCAGTGGATTCGTGACAGAATAACAGACTGTCAACCATGAACCCAGCAGTTTCTTTGCTACGTCTACGCCAAGACCAGCGTCCCATTGAGGCCTCTGTTGTGGACTTTTGTGGACTATGCCATAAGGTGGATTTTAATGATGTGGCCCTTAAGGACATTTTTAGATTTGGGCTTAACGAATCGCTCCGCTCACAGATGCCAGGGGGAAAGATCCATTTTACCCTGGCCCGATATATAGACCAGGCCCTTTTGTTGGGCGGCTCTGCCTTTACTGTGGGAACGGTGGATGAGGAGCTCCACTGTCCCACAGAACCCTCCACACCAGCGAGTCCAGCCCACGTCCATGCTCCAGCCCACGTCCATGCTCCAGCCCACGTCCATGCTCCAGCCCACGAGCCCGCTGTCCCGCCCAAAAGAAAAATGGGGGGGGAGGGGGGCAAGGGGTACATGGACGCTCTGTGGCCCCCTGAACCGCCGTTACTGCCATGGCCTGTTGAACCGCCGTTACCGCCATGGCCTGTTGAACTGCCGTTGCCGCCATGGCCGTCCACGGCTCCTGAGGGTCCAGGTCCTCCCACGCCTGAGGGTCCAGGTCCTCCCACGCTTAAGGGTCCAGGTCCTCCCAAGCCTAAGGGTCCAGGTCCGCCCACGCCACAGGGTCCAGGTCCGCCCACGCCACAGGGTCCAGGTCCGCCCACGCTCCCAGGCCCGTCCACGTCACATCTGGGTCCGGTGCCCCTGCACGGGCCTGGCCCACCCTCCCTCCCCCAAGACTGTTGTTAGGCTATTGGTGTGTTGGTGTTGTTTGGGCGTCAGGGGCCGGATCTGTCACAGGGTGTTTTGGTGTTGGTTCATGTTCATTGTTCTTGGTTATGTTTTTAGTTTATCATGTTATGTTTGAGTGTCATGTTTCCTAGTTAGTCTTGTCATTAACTTCCTGGTTTTGTCATGTTTCATTGTCATGTGATTCCCATGCCCTCATGTGATCTTGTGTCTTGTCCTGTCATTGGTTCATTGTTAATCACGGTTCAAAGGTGTCACTTGTCTTGTCATTAGTCTCAGTGTATTTAAGCCCTCATGTTTGCCGTGTGTCCTTGTCTGTTATTGATGTTGTTACCCGCTGTTGGTGAGTGTTTCCAAGTCAAGTCAGTTTGCAACGTCTTTGTATTATGTTTGGATCTTGTAAATAAAGAACAGCACATGGGTCCTTCAACTTGCCTCCAGTGGATTCGTGACACTGTAGCCTGCTTCATCTGGGGCCCAGAGTGGTCACGTAAACGTATCACGCTGCTCTGCGATAACGAAGCCACAGTCGCCATCATTAATAAAGGCAGATCATCTTGCCATTCGATTATGCCTTTTCTGAGACGGTTAATTTGGCAATCCGTCGTTTTTAACTTCATTATCAAAGCTGAACACATACCCGGCCACTGCAATGTCATTGCTGACGCACTCTCTCGGTTTCGATTTCAGAAGCCAACCAGGATCCTTCAACCTCCCCACCCTTAGGAGACATAACACTAAATTAAACTAACTGCTCATGTCAGCTAGTCATCACATTTCTAAAGGCATCGCTCCCTCTACACTTAAAGCCTATACGTCTGCATGGTCCGCTTTTCTAATGTTTTGCTTCTCCTTCCAGATTTCAGTTTTTCCTATTTTTATTTCGACCGTTTGCTCCTTTCTTGTCTTTAATTTCGAAAATCGCAATCTTAAAATCTCTTCTATTCGCAGACTCCTTGCCGGCATCCAATTCTACGCTAAATATTATAATCCTAATTTCCAAAGCATTTTTTCCGACTCTTCTGTTCGATTACTACTTAAGGGGTTAAAAAAAAAAAAAAGTTTAAAAACTGCACATGACACGACGCCTGAGCCCATCGCAGACGGAGAACCAGAGCCAGAAGAAGCGACTAAGTACACATCTGATCAGGTGTGTGAGCCGGCCACATCGTCCATCGCCATGGGAGTTTTAGTGGAGAATGAGGGAATGGAGTTGAACCCCACCCACACTCCCGCAACTGTGAGTGTGTTGTCATTATTGGACTCTGTAAACTGATGTTCCCTGAGGAGGGAACGGAGACGTATGTCAGTGACTGACGAATGGGGGTTTCGCCTAGAAGCCAATTACCTTCGAGGTGTTTAACAGTGCCCAATGGCGTGCCAATGCCATGGGCATGCGGAATTTGCATGCGTAACTCCGCCCCACCTCGTGGGTATATAAGGAAGTACGCTAGCAACATCGCATTATGTTTCTGCTTTGGAGCCAAGAGTACCTCTTCACTCCTTCAAGCCTACAACTGAGTCTTTGTCAAGCCTTCGAGACGAACAGCTTTCCAGAGGCGTTGGATCTACGGCGCGTTCCAGTGATCGCATACTGCCTGCCTGCTGATCTGCGCAGTGGTCCGTCTGACAGCTGGTGTGTGGTCCCTGGGCGCTTCGGCGTCTCTGCGAAGCTTCCTCTCCTAAAAGAGCTTACACGTGGCACGTCCTTTTCAGGATGTCTCGCCCGTGTACTTCTGGGTGTGGCCGGTCGTTGACTTCCTCCGATGGGCATGATCTCTGCTTGGTATGCTTGGGCGTTCAGCATGCTCAAGCAGCGTTCGTGGATAAGTCATGTTCCCACTGCGGGAACATGACCATCGCGGTTCTGCGGTCGAGACTCAAGGATCTTCGTAATGAAGTGAGAGTCCCCTCAACCACACCCCGATCTACCGTACCCCCCGTGGTCGGTACTTCGGCTGGTGGTCAGGGTGACCTGAGGGTTACGGTGTGGAACAAAGCCCCGACGCTCATGCCTCGGGCCACATCCCCCTCTAGCGCTCCGCAACCCGCGAGTGTTCAGTCCGAAATCGCGGGGCCAGCTCCGGCTCGTTTGGCGCTCCGGAGGATGATGCGATGTCACCGCATCACTAGGTGGGCTCGAGTCCTCTGAGGATGATGACTCGGCTGTGCTGCCGCCTTCGGGCGCGCCAGCATTGCCCGAGTCGGACCCAGAGCTGACAGCCATGCTGTCTCGGGCAGCCGCGAGTCTAGGGCTAGAGTGGAACCCTCCACCCTGTCCCGAACGCTCGCGGCTCGACGCTTGGTTTTTGGGAGCCCGCGCTGACTCACGTCAGTCCCCGCCCCCAATACCTTTCTTTCCCGAGCTGCATGAGGAGATTGCCCGGTCCTGGAAGTCCCCGTTGTCTTCCCGTGACGGGTCTGCAGTCTCCTCCGCCTTCTCCACCCTTGATGGGGCCGCGGCCAAAGGGTACACTGGGGTCCCCCAGGTTGAACGTTCTGTTGCGATGCAACTGTGTCCTCAGAGCGCTTCAACCTGGCGAGGTGATCCTAAGCACCCCTCCAAAGCCTGTCGATTCACATCAACCTTGGTGGTGAAATCGCACAGAGCTGCGGGGCAGGCTGCCGCCTCGCTGCATGCCATGGCGATCCTTCAGGTCTACCAGCCCAGGATCCTCAGGGACATGCACGAGGGTGGAGTTGATCCGGGGCTCTTAAATGAGCTGCGTGCTCCGGGCGACGAAGGTGACCGCACGCTCCCTGGGTCAAGTGATGTCCACAAATGTGGTCCAGGAGCGACATCTGTGGCTAAACCTGGCCGATATGCGGGACACCGAGCGGACACGTTTCCTCGATGCCCCCATATCCCAGGCTGGCCTCTTCGGCAGAGCGGTTGAAAACTTCGCCCAACAGTTTTCAACCGCCCAGAAGCAGACTGAGGCAATCAAACATATACTGCCCCGGCGGCCAGCTGCTGCTTCAACCCAGCCGCCGGCACAGTCGCCTCAGCCTGCTCGCCGCCGAGGACGCCCTCCCCCCGGGTCAGCAGCACCCTAATTTGGTCAAAGAAAGAATTAACACTCCCATCCCTGAGCCCCCAGAGATCGGTGATGTCAGTGCGCGCCACCCATGGGTCCCGCCACTCGCATCCCACTCTGTCGCCAGCCTCCTGGCAGAGCAGACCCCAGTGGAACGTGCGTCCTTCCCTGGTCTCCTCTGTCAGGACGCAGCCGTTAACCGCACCCCCACACCGGGACGGCCAACAGCCTCCCTTGTCCGGGTCGGTAACGCTGCATTGCTGCCCCACACCGGGTACGTCTGTAGTCCGAATGACCCCGCTGGTGCAGTTCCTGGGAGCCTGGCTTCAGATTCCAGGGCTGTCCCGCTGGGGTGCCATGTGCAATGGACAAGCAGCCGCGGGCTCCTGGACAGGACCCCAGCGCCTTCTGCATATCAATTGCCTCGAGTTGCTGGCAGTACGGTTCGCCCTGCACCGCTTCCGAGCGTTGCTGAGAGGTCAACACGTACTTGTCCGGACAGACAACACGGCCACTGTAGCGTACATCAACCACCAGGGCGGTCTACGCTCCCGTCGTATGTCTCAACTCGCCCGCCATCTCGTTTTATGGAGTCAGAAGCACCTGAGGTCCCTTCGTGCTATCCACATCCCGGGAGACCTGAACCGTGCAGCCGACGAGCTCTCACGGATTCAGCCACTTCCTGGAGAATGGAGACTCCATCCCCAGACGGTCCAGCTGATTTGGGAACAGTTCGGCGACGCACAGGTAGATCTGTTTGCCTCCCACGACTCTTCCCACTGCAGCCTGTTCTATTCCCTGACCGAGGGCACGCTCGGCACGGATGCACTGGCGCACAGCTGGCCCCAGGGCCTATGCTTATATGCGTTTCCCCCAGTGAGCCTTCTCGCACAAGTACTGTGCAAGATCAGGGAGGACAAGGAGCAGGTCATGTTGGTCGCCCCGTATTGGCACGGCCAGACCTGGTTCTCAGAACTGCTACTCCTTGCGACAGCCCCTCCCTGGCCTATCCCTCTGAGACCGGACCTCCTCTCTCAGAGACGGGGCACCCTATGGCACCCGCGTCCAGCGCTCTGGAAGCTCCACGTGTGGCTTCTAGACAGGACGCGGCAGGTTTGAGTGGCCTGCCACCTACGGTGGCCGCCACCATCACTTCCGCTAGGGCAGAGTCTACACGACACCTCTATGCGTTGAAGTGGAACCTCTTCGTCACCTGGTGCTCTTCCCGCCAAGAAGACCCCTGGAATTGCCCGATCGGGTCCGTGCTTGAGTTTCTCCAAGCGGGGCTGGAGCGAAGGCTGTCTCCCTCCACCCTGAAAGTGTATGTGGCTGCAATATCTGCCCATCACGACCTCTTGGGAGACAAAAAGGTAAGTCAGCACGACGTGATCATCAGGTTCCTGAGGGGGGCGAGGAGACTGAATCCTCCTCGCTCTCCTCTCGTTCCCTCTTGGGACCTCTCAGTAGTCCTAAGTGCTCTGCAGAGGCCTCCCTTTGAGCCTTTGCGGTCGGCCGATATTAAGTTTCTGTCGATGAAGACGGCTCTGCTGACCGCACTGGCCTCTCTCAAGAGGGTCGGGGACCTGCAGGCTTTTTCAGTTGACGAAGCGTGCCTAGAATTCGGGCCGGCTAACTCTCACGTGACCTTGAGACCCCGGCCTGGATATGTGCCCAAGGTTCCTACCACTTCCTTCAGAGATCAGGTAGTGAACCTGCAAGCGCTGCCTTTGGAGGAGGCAGACCCAGCCTTGGCATTGCTCTGTCCAGTACGTGCTCTCCGCGCTTACGTAGACATGACGCAGTGTTTCAGGACCTCAGACCAGCTCTTTGTCTGTTATGGTGGAGAGCGGAAGGGAAGAGCTCTCTCAAAGCAGAGGTTGTCTCACTGGATAGTGGACACCATTGTTTTGGCTTACCAGCAGCAAGGTCGACCATGTCCCCTTGGTGTGAGGGCACACTCCACCTGGAGTGTGGCCTCCTCTTGGGCTCTAGCGCATGGCGCCTCGCTAACAGACATCTGCAGAGCTGCAGGCTGGGCGACACCCAACACATTCGCCAGATTCTACAATCTCCGAGTGGAGCCAGTGTCCGACTATGTACTCGCCCCCCCGAGGGGCCGGTAATGGACCAGGCTCTGGTGTCTTCGCTTGCTCGCCACTCCACTCCACGGACTGGATACGTGCGATATTCTCCTCAGGTGAGCTCCCCGAGAGCCCTGAGCTCCTCCAGCACTGTCGACGCCGACATCAGTTCAGTCTGCCCCTTCGAGCCCAGACCCTCATGTCCGGCCAGGTGCCCCGTGTGCATGGTTCCCTCCGGCGACCCCCACACGAGTATTTCCACCGTAAGCCTCCTCAGTGAGCAGGTGTCTTTCCCTTGGCAAGCCCCTGCCACCCCTAGGGTTAAAAATCCACCTTCGGCTGGTACCCTAGAGTTTCCCATATGCAGCCTACAGCGGGTCATTTGTGTACTCTCTAAGTCCTCCCCACGGGTAGGCATCTTTGGCATTCCCTCACTGGGATATGCTTCCCAGTGTACCTTGGTAATCCTGTGATAAGTGGGAGTCCTACGGCCTTAAGTGGCGGGATCTCACACTTACGCAGGGCACTGGACGACAGCTGAGTGGTGCGGTTATATTGGAACCCCCATTCGTCAGTCACTGACGTACGTCGGAGTGACTGAACGAAAGGGAACTTCTCGGTTACGTATGTAACCCTCGTTCCCTGAGGAGGGAACGGAGACGTACGTTCTTCAGCCACGTCAGCTCTGCTGCTGGAACGCGGAGTTCAGATCTTGGCTCCGCAGCAGATACATAATGCGATGTTGCTAGCGTACTTCCTTATATACCCACGAGGTGAGGCGGAGTTACGCATGCAAATTCCGCATGCCCATGGCATTGGCACACCATTGGGCGCTGTTAAACACCTCGAAGGTAGTTGGCTTCTAGGCGAAACCCCCCATTCGTCAGTCACTGACGTACGTCTCCGTTCCCTCCTCAGGGAACGAGGGTTACATACGTAACCGAGACGTTTTCACTTTGGAGAGGAGGATTCCCTGCCCCCCCCTGATCCCACCCAAATCAGACTCATGTTCAGATCTATGGATCCCGCCAGCCTCTCCG
This sequence comes from Gobio gobio, assembly GCF_949357685.1. Lineage (NCBI taxonomy): Eukaryota > Metazoa > Chordata > Actinopteri > Cypriniformes > Gobionidae > Gobio > Gobio gobio. Next base: position 12,988,185 of record NC_137107.1, on the reverse strand, counting down.
AACCTCAGAAAGTCCTTCTATCCAGTCACCTCCAACCACTGATCCCTTCACTCCCCCTCGGCCCGTCACTCTGGCTCCTCCACCTTCACTCCTCCCTCCCTCGGCTCTACCAGGGACCATATCGCTTATGGCTCCACTGGGCTCCCTCGGCCTGCCGGCTTTGCCTTGGTCAGAAGTCACCATTACTATGCCATGGACCTATGAGACGTCTGCTATGCTCCGTTTTTCGACCCCTATAGCTCCGTCTGGCTCTGCCTTACCATTGGCTTCGCCTTTAGCCCTCAGTCGCTTCGGTTCCACCTCAGCTCTCTGGTACCCCGGTTCCACCTCGTTGCTGCAGCTGTGATGTGGCCCACAAAGCCTATGGTGTCATACTGGACAATCGATTCTCTGTCTGTGTGTAGGGCTCCACCACCATCGCCTCTGTCGCCATGGATCGTCACCATGGCTGCGTTCTGTCACTTCCATATTCAATTATTTTCATTATCACAGACTTTTAGTTAATGTACAGTTATCAATTATGAACTATACAGACAAAAAATATGCCATCCTGTAATATCTGAAACATTGTTACTATATTTTTAATGGAATTAAAAATAATAGTGAATTTCTGGCAAAAACAGCTGTCATTTTTTAACAGGATAATATTTACAGTACATGGGCAAAAACATGAATAAATAAAAATCATGCACACAAACAAAAAGTAGCATATTGAAGATGTTCAAAGTAATAGCCATTTAATCATGTTTATACATTTTTCATGTATTTCATTTTGCCCTGATTAAACAACAGGCAATATATCTCCTTTCTTTTAATTTACTCTCTTCAAATGGAACACAGTACTTGTTTGTGGTTAGCAGTCTGTGGAAATAAACATTATTGTCATAATGCAATTATTTCAAATAATGTAACTGTTAATAATTTCCATTAATCGCAAAGGAATAATCAAATTAAATCATAATTACAGCAATATCAGCATCTAATTTAATACTGAATAACAGCACTTAAAACCATTTACATGCAACATCAACAGGTATTTTAACTGTAATTTTCTTGATCTTTGATGTGCCTAATTATGCATTAGTAAATAGATCATAGCTTGTCCACTTTTAAGACACTATTTTGGAAAGCAAAACTTTCTGACATTTAAGTCAATTACAAAATTATTATAGTTGCTATAGTTGCTTGTTTGGCTATATATCACTTCTCATGGTATTTGCTAAAAGAACTTTCCAAGGACCTGACTATTTCAGACAAACCCCTGTCTTGCATTCAGTTTGAGAAATTCTGTGAGCAGTGGCAATGCCACAAGGCCAAATTTTCGAGGATGACTTTGTAGCTCGCTGATGTGAGTGGGCCGACTGGTCCTGGAACTACACTTGCGAGAGGTCAACCAAGAAATGGTTTGTGGCCTGTTCTTCCTTAGCCGTTGCCCATGCAGCACACCTTAAGGCATACATCTGCACTGACCAAACACATCCCCCTCTCAGCAGCAGGAGAACATTGTCTTCTATAATCATCACCAGCCACAGTGGAAGGACAGTTTAAATCATTGTTTTCTTTATGGATAACAGAGAAACAGTGCAGATGTGCAGGGTAACCAGCTAACATATGTTCTAAGAAGATTTTGGCAATGTTCCCATTGAGTTATGAAAATGTTTTTTTTTTTCTAAATGTTCTCTGAACATTTAAAACGTCCAGTTTTTGTTTTTTGTTTAAAAAAAATATATTGGTTTTGTGCATGTTAGATATAAACATGTCAATTTGCTAACATTATGCGATCTGAACTTGTGAATGTTCTCTTAACATTCTGAAACAACTAGCAAATTAGTAACACCCAAAAAAACGAAAAGGTAAAGAAAACTAAAACAATCTAGAAAAAAACAACAACAACATCCCATTAATGATGCATAAATAATGTTCTTGTGCTTAAATTTTGAGAAAGTTTGTTCATAACTTTGAGATAACCTTTTTTTGAGAGAACCTTGCGAGAATCTCAGTTCTGAGAATTCTACGTTTGCTGGGGTAGTACACATTGAAGCGTAGCTCAGTTTAATGAACTTTTCACTGTTTAAGAACTCATTGTCTGTGGGTGGTATTAGGATTTTATTGCTTGGTAAATTGTCAATAGTTGGATCACTGAAACTCACAAAACTACTACAAAATTGTCATTATGGCTTAAGCCGGCTTTGCATTGATCGACAGCTCACCCTAATGCCAAATGCTTGACAGCAAGTTGACACGTGCCTGGGGGTTGGCCACTAATCAACTACTGAAAATGCTGCTGGAAACTGACATTCTTTTTATACAATAGCTCAATATGATAAATGTATTCACTAAGGGGATATTCTGAGATGCAATTAAAGTGCAGAACCCACAGGAAGGTATGCTAACACACGTGTGTAGTATAATTGCGCAAAAACATAAAAGAAAGCATTGTTAACAACTTATTGTCACACTCAATGTAATCCATACAAGATTTAAGCAGTAATGTAGCTGGGGACTGATCATTAAACACTTCTGATAAATTATACTGGTTTAGGTGTGATGTACTGGTATATGTTGTAGCCTACTAGATTTTGAAGAACACTAATGTTACTCTTTATGTCTCTTACCAAGCAATGTATTTGCACATTTGTTCTTTCCTTTTGTTCTTTAGTTCTTAACATTCACCTTTCACAATCACAATTCAATTCCTGCACAATGCAGGAAAAACATAGAAAATACTGTGCAATATATACATATTTTACAGTAAATACGCTAAATATAAGACATTTCACAATACATTTTTTATGCCTCCTTAATGAACCATTCATCACATTAAGCACTGAAATGGCAATTCAGCAGAACAAAGAAAAACAAAAATTTCTCAGCTAAAGTACTTTTAAAATTGTGATGACAGTACAATTATTTATTTCATGGCCATATTCCCTAATAAGCTTCTGCTGTCATTATATCAAAAGACACATCAAATCTCATAACAATGTTTAGAGGTGGATGCAAATCTTGTCCATCCATTAATTTTCGAATGAATATGCATTGCACATTTTGATGAGAAAAACATTTTCCAGATATTGAGGTAGCAGAGGTATTTTATCAAATTGTCTCCACGGAAGAAATAAAGATGGAACAACTCATTTCTGCCACTGGATGGTTTTCATAAAACATAAATCTCCAGATATGATGCTGCAGTAATATCATCGTGGGCTGTCAAATACGTTGACTGAGTTTAAACTTCCCCAAAGTATGTGATGCAACACCATGCCATGGATTTGTTTTCAACAGACTTCCCCTCCTATCGTTCTCTGTCTTGCCTGGCAGGCAACTTGACATGAATAATATTTTAGCACTTGCTTCCTTTTCCCTTTGGGTGAGTTGAAGTAAATTTCAATTGCCAATTTGACACTGGGTCAAAACTGAGCCAGCCTATTTAAAAGACTTGAATGGTTGGAGATTGACTTAGATTGATGGGTCTCATAAAATGGTAAACTGTGTCATCTAAATCCCACGGGGTTGAAAGTCTACTGTTCTTAACACAGTAACACCATATGATACTTTAGTTATTCAGTTGCTGTTTTTGTTCATATACTGTACAGTGAATGGTAGAAAACGAAATGGTTTTATAATTTTAATTCTAATTTGATTAAATCAACAATATCCAATAATTTATCAAATTGTTTCACTATATTACACTTGAAATCTTTTCTCTTATATCTCTTTACAAAGAAAGTGCTTTAAAACTTTTCTCCCCTTTCTTTATTTGCCACCGCTATTTATTGATGATCCCTTTAGTGAGGGGCTCATAACAAAAATAAAAAGCAAGAAATCACAGGAAGGATTTTGAATTAAGTATTGTAAAACTTCTATCTGCACTGGATTGCACTGGATAAGCAGTGGGATGAAGGTGTAAATGCAATCCGACTAAAAGAATACCATCTGGACACGAAATGCATGTTGATGCCAGATGTAAAGGGGGCCTTTTCAAAATGTGTAAAGGTAATTTTGCCCAATGTACTGCTAGATCAATTATGCCTTTTATTATTCCGTTAGTTAATTTATTTGGTAACACTTCAATAAGGTCTCATTGGATAACATTAGTTAATGTATTAACTAATATGAACTAACCATGAGCAGTACATTTGTTACTGTATTTGTATATCTTTGGTAACGTTAGTTAATAAAATTCCAGCTGTTCATGGTTTGTTCATGTTAGTTCACAATGCATTAACTAATGTTAACAAGATTTGAATAATGTATTAGTAAATGTTGAAATTAACATTAACAAAGATAAATAAATGCTTTATAAGTGCAGTTCATTATTTGTTCATGTTAACTAATGTAGTGAACTAATGTTAACTAATGAACCTTATTGTAAAGTGTTACCATTTATTTACATCTACCACCTTCATATTCACAGGAATGTATGCATGATTGTGTGTTTCTCATATTTTCACAAATTCCTTTGGATGGGACTCATATAAATATAATTCACAATCTAAATAGTTGATTATTCTGCTGCCTTTGTGATTTTAATCAGAATAAAATAGATACATTGGACCATTATAGTACTGTAGTTGCACAAGTCTGTTGCCTTGTAGCCTAGTATTTTATGTCAGCTTTAACATTATTCTTCAACAACATTAAACAAAATGCACAAAAACAGAATTATAAATGTAAATATGATTAATTCCAGCTTCCACCATGATTAAATTGTGACAGTGCAATGTTTGCATTACTTAATGCATTATTTCAGAGTTAAAGATTTAAAATTGTATTGAAGTGTACCATTTTTCTGTAATGCAAACGTGTTTGCATTACAGTGGTTCTTGATATAAGTGGTTCTAACAGTGCTAACTAGTTAACAGTGGTTCTTGCTATAAGGCAAGCAGCATCATTATTACTATTGCTCCTAATTGAGTAATTAAAAAAATAACCCCATGTATTAATGTAGGCAGAATATCATTATGTGCCATACAGTTTTGTTTTCAAAATATTAATTGAATAATTAGACTTTTTTCTTCATTATGATTTGAATTTACACCCCAGAAATTACATTCAGAAATGAAAACATGCATCATAGTTGTATTCAACCACCATATATATTTTTTAAAATAAATGAATATACATAATTCAATTGATCGAACCACCTAAAACCGACTCAGAATGCCTTAGCAGCAGCAGCAGCAGCAGCAGCAGCAGCACAATAATGCCCTAACAATGACCCAGAAATACATTAGTAGCTGCATAGCAATGCCCTGTCAACCACCAACCACTCACACTATCTTCAGAAATGTCAAAAATCTACTATTATAATGTATATTATATTATCTACAAAGTGTGAAATAATGATGACACTACCTGTTCTTGGTATGTTATTGATGTTTATGAAAACCTAGACTCTGTATGTAAAGGTGAGATGTCTTAATGTATGTAACAATGCAGTCAGTGGAGAATCCTTTAGACGATTGACTAACTGTCTGCAGAGTGGGTGGTGGAGAACGGTGTGATTTATTTTCCTCTAGCCTTAGGCCTTTACATATTTACTCTCTCTTTCTTTCTTTCTCTTTCTTTCTTTCTTTCTTTCTTTCTTTCTTTCTTTCTTTCTTTCTTTCTTTCTTTCTTTCTTTCTTTCTTTCTTTCTTTCTTTCTTTCTTTCTTTCTTTCTCTCTCTCTCTCTCTCTCTCTCTCTCTCTCTCTCTCTCTCTCTCTCTCTCTCTCTCTCTCTCTCATTCTGTCACACACATCTGCCTTTGTGTTGAGTAGTGAAACTGTACACTCTCCGCTTCCTCTTGCCAAACTGCAGCATTTGTGTATAGTGACACATCGTGTCCACCTGCCAGGCGAACAATCACATCACTGCGCCTCATCAAATTACAGTAATCCTGATAATACAATTCTCACACACGAATAAGTGTTTGTGTGTGTGTTGGTAAACCCTACATTATGGGGACAAAATGTCCCCACAGACATTTTTTGGTCCCCTTGAGAAAAACAGCTTATAAATCATACTAACAAATGTATTTTGAAAATGTAAAAATGCTGATTTTTTTCTGTGATGGTAGGTTTAGGGGTAGGGTTAGTGTAGGGGGATAGAATATACAGTTTGTATTGTATAAAAATCCTTATGTCTACGGAGAGTCCCCAGAAAGATAGCAAAACATAACGTAACATAACATAACGTAATGTTAAATTAATAGAGAATGGAGTTTTCATTGGGTCACAGAAAAAGGCTTGAAGGGTGAAGACTCCCCTTCCAGAAATCATTAAAAAGCTGGCATGCATGACCAGGAATGTTCATCAAATTAACGCCTGAGCCTGAGGGTTTCATAGCAGGCCATGGAGGCAATAAGGCTCCTGTCCATAAACCAGCAAGCTTTGGCGACAGAGGATTGGATGAATGGACAAAAGGAAGAGGGAAAGCCAGGAGCGGAGAGCATAAGAAAAATGGACTATATAGGACTATATCTAATGGTTCATTGTTCACTCAGGGACAGTGCTTATTTTTGCTTTTGGGGAAGCCAAAAGGAGTTTGGCACAGTTAACCATTAAATTCTAACAGAGCCAGCTGTGGATTTGTTAGTCATAGTGAGTTCTTTGCTTCTTGATCTCACCTTTTAAAAAAGAAAAATTATGTCATAATTTACTTACCCACATCTCATGTAATTCCAAACATGCTTTACTTTCTTTCTAGCAGATATTTTGAAGAATATCCAAGCCTCTGACTAGATAAGTGCTTTATTTGCAAATTTTTTGTAACTTAATTATTTGGTTTTAACTTAAATTTGGCCCATGGCATTTTCAATCAAGCGTGTACCCGACAGATGCATTTAAATTCTAATTCAAGCCCCTGCTCACCCCCCTCTTCGACATAAATTTTTTCAGCCACACTGTTAACTCACGCAAATCAAGTGCCCAGCGGAGCAGCATCCATGCCTTCGGTGACAGCTGTAGCGATTGTGTTTGCCCTAAACCTCAGCACTGTTTGTCACTGCTGTAAAATTAAAACACTATTGAAATATCTCAATGTAGCCAACCTGACTTAGCCCTCCATAAAGGTTAACAACAAGCTAGTCTGGCTGTTGTGCAAAACCGCGTCCTTGAACATTTTTGGAACATTTTTAAACAAAAATGGTAATGGTTTTCTATTTGGCCAGTGAAAATATTTCCAAACAAAGCAGAACAGTTAGTTAGTAAATAGTGGTGCTTCAGTGTTGAATGATTCAGTGTTTTTGTCAATTATTTAATGACCCATTCTAAAAGACAGTGGTCACTGCCTTCATTCATGAATGAATAAACCATTTGAACAAATTAATTGAATGAATGATTTACCTGAGTATATAGTAGTATAATTTCTAATTAGTTTCATATATAGTAGTATAATTTCATTATAATTTTCTTTTACATTTTATATTTCTGTATTCAAAATGTTATATTTAAAACTAATGTAAATAGATTTTAATAAGGTGTAAGATGGATTTTGTTGATACTGATACTTAATTTGATTGGTAACAGCCAGATAGTGTTAATTTGTGTAAAAATGTAAATTATAAATATAAAAATTATATATATTTAACAGTTCTTTCTGGTTCTAGAATCTGATTGGCTGAGAGCCGTGCAATATTCTCCTAGTAACAGCACTCTAAGTTTTTTAAGGATGTAGTTATTTAGACCTCAAATATGTGGCTCATATATAAACATAGCGCCTGTTTTACAATTTGTTTAAAAGCTTTTGCAGATGCAAGCTCCAGACCGCCACTCTTACTGTATGTAGATGGTGGTTAAACATGAGATTATTAATTTGGGGTATATCGAACGGGCAATCATTGGTCTAATTAATCTATTCGTTTTTTCAGAGCAAACCGATTTGGGTTACGGGGAAAGTTAAGTTTGATAATTTTATATTTAGGCTTTTTATCTGAATTCCTGTAGGGGCTACTTGAGAGCTGCTTTTGTACATTTGACTGAATTGTTTGCATGTGTTTATTTCCTATTGTCTTTTATAATGGATTTTGTTGTTAATTTAAATATTATTGTTCAATAAATATTATTTTATATAAATAATATGCCGTATTTGGTATTGAGATAGGGTCCGTCAGTGATTGTGATTTCAAATTCAGTGACAGTTACATTATTACACCACTAGATGGCGGCAAAGTCTTTATGAGTCACTGGTTGTAAACAAGAAAGTTTTTTTAGCATTGTCTTTGGAAATCTTTTAAAAGGACAAAGATATCGCTTTCCTCAGCGGACATTCAAACTGATTTTTTGGGTTTTTATGGGTATTATGAAAATCAACCTGAAGAATGAATGCTATATCAGATGCAGGTAATACACACGTTTAGTCGATCTCATAATATCATAATACTCTATACTACATACAATAAGCTTCAATGAAGTGACTCAACGTTCCTTCATTACTAGCTCTAAAGTGACATTTTAAAATTAGTAATGTAGGCTTGGGCTTAACTGTCAAACTATCAACTTGAAATTTGAATCTGTGGTGGAAGGAAGAAGTTCTGCACAAAAGAGTGTTTTTAAAAACTCTACTTGATATTGCTCATATATTTGTGAGAGGTGAGTCCCTTTTTTTCACTTAAGCACCTGCCCCCCAAAATGTCTGTGCAGTGTGCACGGCCCGGATGATGAGTAAATTAAACCATCTTTGGTTGAACTATTCAACTATTCAGGCAGACACAGCAGATCCTGCTCTGGGTGGAAGAGAAGTTCAAGTCTTTGAAAGCAGTTTACATTCTGAGTCATGCAAACTTGGGGGCAGACATCATGTTGAGGCCCCTCGCCCAGGGAATGGCTACTCCATCCACAAGTAATGTGGATAGTACATATGGCAGAGGTACGGCCGAGCAGAAGTGGTCTTGATCATACAGGAAAAGGAAAAGCAAATGCAGCCTCAGCAGGCATCGTCGTTCATCTGCAGAAAATGCAGCAGAGATTGCCATTCAAGAGGCGGGCTTTATAGCCACTCGTGAAGGTGCAGATAGAAAATCACCAAACTTGAAGCTAGACCATAGTCTCCCGAAGACGGAAGAATGCAGAACAATTGTAATTAAAAAAAAACAGTACACGTGTGAATTATACAACCCCAAATCAGAAAAAGTTGGGACAGTATGGAAAACGCAAAAAAAAAAGAAAAAAAGAAGTGATTTCTAAATTTACTTTGACTTGTATTTCATTGCAGACAACATGAACACAAAATATTTCATGTTTTGTCTGGTCAACTTCATGTCATTTGTAAATATGCATCCTTTCCTGTCATTCAGACCTGCAACACATTTCAAAAAAAGTTGGGACAGGAGCAATTTAGGGCTAGTAATGAGGTAAAATGGTTAAATAATTATGTGATTTGAAACAGGTGATGTCAACAGGTGATTGTAATTATGATTTGGTACAAAAGCAGCATCCAAGAAAGGTCTAATCCTTTAGGAGCAAAGATGGGCAGAGGATCGCAGGTTGCCAACAAATACGTGAGAAAATTATTGACATGTTTAAAAACAATGTTCCTCAAAGAAAGATAGGAAGAGATTTGGATATTTCACATTCAACAGTGCATAACATAATTAAAAGATTCAAGGAATCTGGAGGAATTTCAGTGCGTAAAGGACAAGGGCGCAAGCCTAAGCTGAACAACCGTGATCTCCGATCCCTCAGGCGGCACTGCATCAAGAATCGTCATTCATCTATAAGCGATATCACCACATGGGCTCAGGACTACTTTGGCAAACCTTTGTCAAGTACCACAATACGTAGTTACATCCACAAATGCCAGTTAAAACTGTACTGTGCCAAAAGGAAGCCCTATGTTAACAGTGTCCAGAAGCGCCGTCGACTTCTCTGGGCTCGGAGGCATCTGGGATGGACCATCACACAGTGGAAACGTGTACTGTGGTCAGATGAATCAGTATTTGAGGTATTTTTTGGGAGGAATGGACGCCGTGTGCTCCGGACCAAAGAAGAAAAGGATCATCCAGACTGTTACCAGCAACAAGTCCAAAAGCCAGGGTCTGTCATGGTATGGGGTTGTGTCAGTGCCCTTGGCAAAGGTAACTTGCACTTCTGTGAAGGCACCATTAATGCTGAAAAGTACATAGAGATTTTGGAGCATAATATGCTGCCTTCAAGAAGACATCTTTTCCAGGGACGTCCATGCATATTTCAACAAGACAATGCAAAACCACATTCTACACACATTACAATGTCCTGGCTGCGGAGGAAGAGGGTACGGGTACTTGACTGGCCTGCCTGCAGTCCCGACCTGTCTCCAATAGAGAATGTGTGGCGCATTTTGAAGCGCAAAATGCGACAACGAAGACCCCGTACTGTTGCCCACCTTAAGACTTGTTTGCAGGAAGAATGGGACAAAATTACACCTGAAACACTTTATCACTTGGTGTCTTCAGTCCCTAAACGTCTTTTAAGTGTTGTGAAAAGGAATGGCAACATTACAAAGTGGTAAATGCTTTACTGTCCCAACTTTTTTTGAAATGTGTTGCAGGTCTGAATGACGGGAAAGGATGCATATTTACAAATGACATGAAGTTGACCAGACAAAACATGAAATATTTTGTGTTCATATTGTCTGCAATGAAATACAAGTCAAAGTAAATTTAGAAATCACTTCTTTGTTATTTGCGTTTTCCATACTGTCCCAACTTTTTCTTATTTGGGGTTGTCTATAGGCAACACATTTGCATGGAAGTATTAAGAGTGATAGCGTAGTTCCCTTTCGAGGGAACTCGCACTGCGTCGGAACGATGAATTTGGGGATGCTCCTTTAGCAAGAGCGTATCTGAAGTCTGAATGAAACTATTCCAATCCTGATTGGTGTTGCGTCATGACGTAGTATGTGACAGTATACCCGGAAGCTACATAAGGGGGGCTGGCGCATAGTAATGTCAGCTTTCGCTCTTCAGCATAGCGCTCTGTGTCAAAACTGTTCTGTCTATTTATTGTTGTTTGTCAAAAAAGAAAATAAATTATATTGTGTGAGAATGGCGACTGAGAGAGAGTTCAAGCGATGTGTGCACCCGTGTCCCCGTTTCATGTCGGGCTCGGACACACATTCACTGTTTGGAGTGCCTGGGCGTTCAGCATGCTAGGGCGGCTCTCGAAGGAGCATTGTGATAAGCTGACGCTCAGGGTGCTTCGCTCTCGGCTGGCCGTGTTCAATGAGGCCGGCCAGCCTCGTGAGTCCCGTGGTTCTGGACCCAAGTCCGCTGAGGCGACTCGGCGTCACAGATCATGGGGCTCACAAATGGACGTGTCAGCGAGGATTGGGACTGCTGAGGCACTTTCCCAATCCTCGTCTGACAGTTCAGATATTCTCCCTCCCTGTGTGGAAGCCCGCGCTGCGTCTTCTTACCCCAGAGTGGAGAATCCGATGCTCACGCTCTCTGGCTCCGAGGAGAAGGACGAGTTTGACATCGAGGCGGGGGATGAAGCACAAAGTGTGTCGCCACTTCATTCACCTGCTCAAGAGGAGCTGGTTGAGGTATTGACCCGAGCGGTGGCCAAGTTAAATATCGATTGGCCACAAGAGACGCATGAAATCCAGCCACCCAGCAGGCTGAATGATCGCTTTCTCAGACGCCTGGTTCAAACACCTCGCCGGGGCTTGCCATTTTTCCCTGACCTGCACAATGAGTTGAACAAGTCTTGGAATAAGCCTTTTTCTGCACGTTTTTTCCAATCCCCCGGTGTTGGATTATGCCAACGTGCTGGGGGCACGCGAGGCTGGCTATGGGACGATGCCTCAGGTGGAGGAAGCTCTCGCGAGCTATCTTTCGCCCGACTCTGCATCGTCCCTTAAAGCCCCGCCCACCAAACCCTTTTGGGATACATCATCTTTGGTGGGCAGAGCTTATATGGCGGCTGGGCGGGCTGGTAGTACCCTGCACACACTCTCTATTCTGCAGGCCTACCAGGAGGACCTCCTAAAAGAGCTTGATGAGGGCGAGGGTCCCTCTCCGGAGGATATATTGGAACTCCGAAAAGCTGCTGACTTGTCTCTCCGCATCACCAAGGAGACGGCCCGTGCCATCGGCCACTCCATGGCTTCTATGGTGACTCCATGGCTTCAACATGTGTCAGGACCCACTCGTCGCCATAATCATACTTAAGACCTAATATTGTCACATGGAATAAATGTTCATACCGTTGAAATTCTGCAGCAGAGCGATGAAATCTCAGTATCATGTATACTTCATTTAGCTAAGGTTGCAAAGCCGCCCCCTCGCTTCAAAAATGGCAGGACAATCACTGCCGCCACTAAAGATTGCTTTTTAAATAATCTTCCTCATCAGTATCATCTCCTCAGCATCCCAGATAGCTTAGAAGAACTCGATGTTGCAACAGAAACTATTGACTCTCTCTTTTCCAGTACTTTAGACACAGTTGCTCCCCTGCGCTTAAAGAAGATTAAAGAAAATAGTCCAATGCCGTGGTACAACGAGCACACTCGGGCCCTTAAAACAGCAAATTTCGTAATTCGTGGAAAGAGCACATGATCGCATACAGAAAGGCCGTAAAAACTGCTAGATCTGCTTATTTCTCGACTCTCTTGGAAGAAAACAAACACAACCCTAGGTATTTATTCGATACAGTAGCTAAATTAACCAAAAATAAAGCTTCAACTTCTGATGTCTGTAAACAGCACAGCAGTAATGACTTTATGAACTTCTTTACATGTAAGATTGATAATATTAGGAAGAAAATGTTACCCATGCAGCCGTCTACTACAGTATCACATCAGACAGAGCATTGTTGTGTCACTGAGGAAAATTTACACTCATTCACTGGTATAGGAGAAGAAGAATTGGCTAAACTCGTTAAATCATCAAAATCAACAACATGTATGCTAGACCCTGTGCCGACTAGGCTATTAAAATAGATGCTACCAGAGGTCATAGATCCTCTTCTTAATATTATTAATTTATCTTTGTCATTAGGATATGAACCGAAAACTTTTAAGTTGGCTATTATTAAACCACTTATTAAAAAAACGCAACTTGATCCTACAGAATTAGTCAATTATAGGCCAATCTCAAATCTACCCTTTCTGTCAAAAATACTTGAAAAGGCAGTGTCTTCACAATTATGTTCCTTTTTAGAAATAAATGGTATCTTTGAGGATTTCCAGTCAGGATTTAGACCGTATCATAGTCAGTGTTGGGGGTAACGCATTACAAGTAACTTGAGTTACGTAATAATATTACTTTTTCCAAGTAACTAGTAAAGTAACGCATTACTTTTCAAATTTACAACAAAATATCTGAGTTACTTTTTCAAAAAAGTAACGCAAGTTACTTTTTCACATTCATTTGACTGACAGCTCTCCTGCCCCCATGTTGAAAAAAATAAGTGCAGAGGCGTTGTGTGTAAACATGATGGTTATTGTAGTTGTAGACTAAATGTGAGCATTTATTTATCTCACTTGCAAAATTAAGATTCTGTACTCCTCAAAATGAATAAAATCAGTCAAATGCAAAATCAGAGTACTTTGCAAACCTCCAATAATTAAATGTTAAATAAAACAACCTATTTTATGCATTTAATCTACCTTTATATTTAATTTACCAATGTCTTGCTGCTGACCTTTGATGACCATTTTTTGGTTTTATTGGTAAAACTTTTTTCTCCTGCATCCTATTCTACCATTATCCAAAATGGCAGCACAGCAGAGCTACGCCCTCTACTGTTCATGCGTGAATTTGCATTTTTTTTACCTCAGCCAGGGGCTTACTATTTCAATTTTGGTATGAAGAGGTCTATACCGTTGCACAAAAATATAACTTTTTTACAAAAACAGCCCAGGTGAGAAAACAGCCCAGGTGAGAAAAAGTAACGCAAAATTAACGTAACGCATTACTTTTCTTAAAAAGTAACTAAGTAACTCAATTAGTTACTTTTTAAGGGAGTAACCCAATATTGTAATGCATTACTTTTCAAAGTAACTTTCCCCAACACTGATCATAGTACTGAGACTGCTCTCATCAGAGTTACAAATGATTTACTCTTATCATCCGATCGTGGCTGTATCTCTCTATTAGTGTTACTCGATCTTAGCGCTGCATTTGATACTATCGACCACAACATTCTTTTGAATAGACTAAAAAATTATGTAGGCATTAGTGGAATTGCTTTGTCATGGTTTAAATCATACCGATGTGACCGTTATCAGTTTTTTATCAGTAAATGAAGATGTCACACCGATCACAAGTTCAGTATGGAGAACCACAAGGCTCAGTGCTAGGACCATTGCTCTTCACCCTGTACATGCTACCACTGGGAGATATCATTAGGAAGCATGGCGTTAGTTTTCATTGTTATGCTGACGATACTCAGCTCTTTATTTCTTCACGCCCTGAAGAAACTTACCAATTCACAAGATTAACGGAATGCATAGCTGATATTAAACATTGGATGACCAGTAATTTCCTGCAACTCAACTCAGAAAAAAATGAATTTTTAATTATTGGACAAAAAAGCTCCACAAGTAGTAACCTAGAATACTGTCTAACTCTTGATGGCTGCTCTGTCAAGTCCTCGTCGTCAGTGAGGTACCTGGGTGTGCTCTTTGATACCAATCTTTTGTTTGAAAGCCACGTTTCTAGCATAAAATTGCATTCTACCATCTTAAAAATATATCTAAATTACGGCACATGCTCTCAATGCAAAATGCTGAACAGTTAGTTCATGCGTTCATGACCTCAAGGCTAGATTATTGTAATACTCTACTGGGTGGTTGCCCTGCTTGCTTAATAAACAAACTCCAGCTGGTCCAAAATGCAGCAGCTCGAGTTCCCTTTCGTTCAGTCACTACGACGTAACATTAGTGACTAACGAATGGGGGTTTCGCTTAGAAGCCTATCATCTTCGAAATCTTAGAAAATGCCCAATGGCAGTGCCAATGCCATGGGCATGTGGAATTTGCAAACGTAACTCCGCCCCACCGCGTGGGTATAAAAGGAAATACGTGGCAATATCGCATTACGTTTCTGCTTCGGAGCCAAGAGTACCTACCTCTTCACTCCTCACAAGCCTTCTGAGACTCTGTCAGCTTCTTCGAGACGAGCAGCTTTCCAATCGGTGTTGGTGTGACGGCGCGTTCCAGTGATCACATACTTCCTGCCTGCTGATCTGTGCAGTGGTCTGCATCCAGCTGGTGTGTGTTTCCCTGGGCGCTTCGGCATCGACTGCGAAGCTTCCTCTCACAAAAAGAGCTTACACGTGGCACGTCCTTTTCAGGATGTCTTTCCCATGTACTTCTGGGTGGGGTCAATTTCACTCGCCCTCTGATGGGCACGAACGCTGCATGACGTGTTTGGGCTTTCAGCATGCTCAGGCAGCGCTCGTGGATGATTCATGTTCCCACTGCGGGAACATGATCATCTCTGTGTTACGGTCGAGACTCCGTGAACTCCGTGCTGATGCCGGAGCGAGAGTCCCCTCTGCCACACCCCAATCTGTGGTCTCCACGAGAGGCGGCACTTTGGCTGGTGGCCAGGGTGACCTGAGGGTGACGGTGTGGAATCAAGCTCCAACGCTCATGCCTCAGCCCACACACCCCTCTCATGCACCGAACCCGCGAGCGTTCAGGCGTGTACATCGGGGCCGGCTCCTGCCTCCTGTCTTGTTTGGCCCGTCTGGGCCTTCGGGTCAACTGGGAGAAGAGCAAACTCTGCCCAGCGCAGAGGATCTCTTTTCTCGGTTTGGACATCGACTCGGTCGCCATGTTCGCGCAGCTTTCAAGCGAGCGTGCGCAGTCTCTGCTGACTTGTCTCCGTCAAATCGAGAGCAAGAGTGCGGTTCCACTGAAGTTATTTCAGAGGCTCCTGGGGCATATGGCATCTGCAGCCTGTGACCGCTTCAGCACTGGCTTCGCGATCGAGTCCCGAGATGGGCATGGCAGTCTGGCACGCTCCGGATCCAAGTGAATCGGGCCTGCCTGCAGACGCTCACCCCGTGGTCGAACCTCAGCTTTCTACGGGCCGGTGAGCGCTTAGAACGAGTTTCCAGGCATGTTGTCGTATCGACGGATGCCTCTGCCACGGGCTGGGGTGCCATGTGCAATGGACAAGCAGCCGCAGGCTCCTGGACAGGACCCCAGCGCCTTCGGCATGTCAATTGCCTCGAGTTGTTGGCAGTACGGTTCGCCCTGCCCCGCTTCCGAGCGTTGCTGACGGGTCAACATGTACTAGTCAACCACCAGGGCGGTCTATGCTCCCGCCGTATGTCTCAACTTGCCTGCCATCTCGTTTCATGGAGTCAGAAGCATCTGAGGTCCCTTCGTGCTGTCCATATTCCGGGAGTTCTGAACCGTGCAGCCGACGAGCTCTCACGGCTTCAGCCACTTCCGGGAGAATGGAGACTCAATCCCCAGACGGTCGAGCTGATTTGGGAACAGTTTGGCGACGCACAGGTAGATCTGTTTGCCTCCCACGACTCTTCCCATTGCAGCCTGTTCTATTCCCTGACCAAGGGGACGCTCGGCACGGATGCACTGGCGCACAGCTGGCCGCGGGGCCTACGCAAGTATGCGTTCCCCCCAGTGAGCCTTCTCGCACGAGTTCTGTGCAAGATCAGGGAGGACAAGGAGCAGGTCCTTCTGGTCGCCCCGTACTGGCACGGCCGGACCTGGTTCCCCGAACTCTTACTCCTTGCGACAGCCCCTCCCTGGCCTATTCCTCTGTGACGCGACCTCCTTACTCAGAGAAGGGGCACCCTTTGGCACCCGCGTCCCGATCTTTGGAATCTCCACGTGTGGGTCCTGGATGGGACGTGGCAGGTTTGAGTACCCTACCACCTACGGTGGTGGCTACCATCACTTCCGCTAGGGCAGAGTCCACTCGGCATGCCTATGCGTTGAAGTGGAACCTCTTCGTCACCTGGTGTTCTTCCCGCCAAGAAGACCCCTGGAAATGCCCGATCGAGTCTGTGCTCTCGTTTCTCCAAGAAGGGTTGGAGCGAAGGCTGTCTCCCTCCACCCTTAAAGTTTATGTGGCCGCAATATCTGCCCACCACGATCTCTTGGAAAACAAAAAGGTAAGTCAGCACGACCTGGTCATCAGGTTCCTGAGGGGAGCGAGGAGACTAAATCCTCCTCGCTCTCCCCTCGTACCCTCTTGGGACCTCTCAGTAGTCTTAGATGCTCTGCAGAGGTCCCCCTTTGAGCCTTTGCGGTCAGTCAATATTAAGTTCTTATCTATGAAGACAGCGCTCCTGACCGCATTGGCCTCCAAGCACTGCCTTTGGAGGAGGCAGACCCAGCCTTGGCATTGCTCTGTCCAGTACGCGCCCTCCACGCTTACGTAGACAGGACGCAGTGTTTCAGGACCTCAGACCAGCTCTTTGTCTGTTATGGTGGAGAGCGGAAGGGAAGAGCTCTCTACTGGGGATTGTACGGGACTCAACAACGATGCAGGCACAAATGTCTCCCGCATGGTTGGAGACCATGCTGGCGATGATCTCCAGAATAAAGCTAGGCCACAGCATCCCTGTAAAGCACTTCCAGAAGTTGCTGGGGCACATGGCGGCAGCGTCCAACTTGATACCTTTTGGCCTGCTGCACATAAGACCCCTACAGTGGTGGCTGAAAACCAAGGGGTTTTCCCCCAGAGGGAATCGTTTCCGTATGATCAGGGTATCGCGCAGATGCCTTTGTTCCCTAGTCATATGGAAGAAACCTTGGTTTCTGTCTCAGGGGCCAGTGTTGGGAGCGTCCTGTTGCCGGAAAACCGTTTCAACAGACGCCTCCTTCACTGGTTGGAGCGTGGTCATGGACGGCCGCTTTGCGAGAGGCCCATGGGAGGGCCGTCATTCCTCCTGGCACATAAATTGCTTGGAAATGATGGCGGTCTACAAAGCTCTGAGGAGTTTTTTCTCGGACCTCCACGGTCACCATGTCCTGGTACGAACAGACAACACTTCGGACTCTTTGGAGACTGGCGCATCATATTCTCCTGTGGTCCCAAGGGAAGCTGTTGTCCCTCAGGGCAATGTATGTCCCAGGGGTCCAAAATCAGGGAGCAGACGTCCTGTCGAGGCAGGGGCTGAGGCCCCATGGTGCAGACGTGGCTGAGGCTACATCTGTACGCTTTTCACCCGATCGCTCTGCTCCCGGGAGTCCTGGAGAGGGTCCTTCAAGAATGGGTCAGGCTGCTCTTGGTGGCACCCCGTTGGCCGACTCGAGTTTGGTTCCCAGACATCATAGCTCTGCTGGCGGCTCCCCCGTGGCAGGTCCCTATGAGGAGAGATCTCCTATCTCAGGCCGGGGGAACGATATTTCACCCCCGGACGGATATTTGGAACCTTTGGGTGGCCAGGTTCCTAGAGGCCGGCCTGCCGGCAAATGTGATTGAGACTTTGATCAGTTCCAAGGCTCCCTCTACAAGTAGACTGTACAGCCTCAAGTGGATTGTGTTTTCCACTTGGTGTAGAGAGCGTGAGGTGGACCCAGTTAACTGCCCAGGGGCTTCAGTGCTGGAATTCCTCCAAAATCGTTTCTCTGCGGGTAAGCCCTGTCCACACTCAAGGTGTACGTGGTTGCCATTGGGGCTTTCCACGCTTCTGTGAGTGATGGGCCTTTGGGTAGGCACCATCTGGTTGTACAGTTCCACTGTGGGGCTCGGAGGATGAGGCCTGTGGCTCGTTCCAGAGTACCAACCTGGGATCTGGCAGTGGTACTAGAAGGTTTGCCTCAGGCCCCCTTTGAGTCACTGGAGTCGGCTGAGGCAAAGAACCTGACCCTTAAGGTGGCCTTTCTCCTTGCTATCACTTCTCTGAGGAGAGTGGGGGGCCTCCAGGCCTTGGCGGTGACGCCGACTTGCCTGGAGTTTGTCCCTGGCGGAGTTAAGGTCATCTTATATCCTAAGCCGGGCTACATGCCCAAGGTGCCATCTAGTGTGGCCAGGTCATTGGTTCTTCAGGCATTTCATCCTCCGCCTCACGTGACGGCGGAAGAACGGAGACTTCACCTGTTCTGCCCGATCAGGGCTCTCAGAATATGTTTGGAGAAGTCTGCACAGTGGAGGAGATCAGAAAAGCTGTTAGTGTGCTTTGGTTCACCCAAGAAAGGGCTGCCTGCTTCGACTCAGACAATCAGTAATTGGATTGTCCAGGCTATAGCCACGGCCTATCAGGTGCGTAATTTGCCTTCACTGATGGCCGTAAGGGCCCATTCCACCAGGGGCATGGCCTCCACGGTGGCCCTCCTTTCTGGAGTCCCGATGCAGGATATCTGCGAGGCGGCTGGGTGGGCCACCCTGCACACTTTTATAAGATTCTACAGCTTGCACCTCCCTACGATGCCCGGCGCTAGGGTGCTCCAGTCCTAGTTGTGCCTGAGTTTCCAGCTTCACACTAGGGCAGGCGCTACCATTGGTGTGGCCTAGTGGGTACTCGTTCCCCAAATTCGCCATTCCGATGCAGTGCGAGTTCCCTAGAAAGGGAATGGCTCGGGTTATGTCTATATGTCTATATGTTATGTCTGTTCCCTGAGAAAGGGAACGAGCACTGCGTCTCGTTGCCACACCTCGTCACGCCTGAAACGCTTGCTTCATCGCGATAACTGACATTACTATGCGCCAGCCCCCCTTATGTAGCTTCTGAGTATGCCGTCACATACTACGTCATGATGCAACACCAATCAGGATTGGAATAGTTTCATTCAGACTTCAAATACGCTGTTGCTAAGGCAGCATCCCCAAATTCGTCGTTCCGACACAGTGCTCGTTCCCTTTATCAGGGAACAAGGGTTATAGACATAACCCGAGCCGTTTATAGGCTACATGAATTTGACTTTGCATGGGAGTATTAATGGTGATAATAAATATCCTTGTGGGCAGTACTAAAACACATGCTGCAATTGCACTTCAGGCAATCCGAGTCCCTGCTCGAGGTTCAGGCTTCTCAAGCCAACATCAGTTTGTTCACAAACTTAAGCCTCTAGTTTAAAATTTGTCAAAATTAAAAATGTTTTAAATGTACATTTATTAATTTGAAACACTTTTTGGGGCTTTGTTATTCCTTGTCTGTAATCTTTTATTATAGTATAAGGCTATGTTTGTTTTTAATTATAGGTTATGTAATGACAACAACATTGTAAATATTTGCTCTTAAACGATGTTGTCCAACAGTGTGTTTTATTATTGATGCTTAGTAACAGTAGATTATTGTGGTCAATCTTTGTTTTAATAAATAATGGCAAGTTACAACATTACAATCAATTTGCTAATAGAACCTCTGCTGCACTGTACCACAGATGAATATCTGTTGAAGGCAGATTGTCAGTCGACCGCACCAGAACGTCACAATGGCCTGAAGAAGCACATCTTTAATCTGCTAAATTATTGGCTTGTGAATCACTCACGAAATTGAGATGACTGACAGTGATAACCATAGCAGCAGAAGAAAAACAACACATTTCAAAACAGATCTGTACATTGAACAAATCAGAGTTGGCTGAATGTTTATTATAGCTTTAGAAAGAAACATTTTGTTGACTAAAATGACAAACAAACAAAATAAGAATACTAGTCTATTGCTTTAAATAAAAAATAAAAATAAAAATTTTAACATTTAAATTCAGACAAAATCCTCATAAATTGCACATTTTCAAGGTTTACATAAAGTCTCTGGACAGTTGTATTTATGTATAGCCAACAGGTTTGCATAGAGATAAGTGTTTATTCCCTGTGCGATTTTATGTAAAATGAGGAATACAGAATCTTATTCTTATTCTTACGACATTTTAAATTTGTTTAGCCAAAAAAATTGCAGCATTGCTGTGTACAAATAAAACTTAATAGTGCAACATAAATTAGTTTTTCTTTGCCTCTCTCTCACAGACACGCTGGATTTCTTTCAGCGAGTTTCTTTTTGTCTCCCTCGCTGACACGTGCCGGGTCTCTCTTGAAATTAAATGTTTCAGGGAAGAAACACTTCCTATTATATTGTAATAATACTGTATATGTCGCTGCGTGTCATCCACACCAATTACAAAAATCAACTGTAACAAATTATTTAGCCTTTTTTCCTTAAAAGGAACAAGATTGCCTTGCTAAAAATGAGCTATGTGTCCCCTGCTCCACTCGCATTTGTTTCTATAGAGTTGGCAGGGATGCGTCCCTCAACAGTTCATGTTTAGATAATGCCCTACAAAACCAATTGAAACAATTGGATGTAACACAGAAATAGGATATTTTTATGTAAATGTTATGCAATACATTACAATATTTATAACTTAATGAGATATATTTGGACACATCAAAACAATTATCCTGAAACGAACTTTAATGCCTTTTCCTGCTGTGTAAGTTAAAACACTCATCATCAGGTGGCTCTGTATGAAAAGTGGCAAAAGAATGTGCAATAGAACGTAAAAAGACGTCATGCAAGAAGTCACTCCCATGAGCGCAGAATTGTGATGAATGTTGCTCTAGAGTGACATAAACGTTACATGAATTCCGATATGACTGTTTAGAGTGAGGTCGCGTTGAAAAACCTGTATCGGATTTAGTATATCCATGTGGTTTGTGCTGCTCACACTGTCTCATGTGAGCAAAAAAAATAAAAAAAATAAAAAAACATTGGGATTTGGCCCACATTTACTTGCAGTCTTAACGTAGCCTAAGAGTAATCAGGAGTAATAAACACATATTAATATAATTTTTTAATTGATTTGTGTGTGTGTGTGTGTGTATGTGTGTATGTGTATGTGTATGTGTGTGTGTGTGTGTGTGTGTGTGTGTGTGTGTGTGTGTCTGTGTGTGGTTCAGGTATTCAGGTATTCCCTGCATTGTATTCCCCAAGGATAACAATTTCAGAAATGATTGACCTTGTGCAGACACTTTTTGGAACCCATAAGGAAAACAGCTTATAAATTATAATAGATAGAACATTTTCTGTGAAGGTAGGTTTAGGGTTAGTGGGTAATATATGCAGTTTTGTTTATATTGTGTGTGTGTGTAGCTATGTTGCTGAAAGTGTGTTTCTGAGTGCTTGTACACATTTATGCATGTGGCGTCTCTGACACCAGACCTGGTTCTAATGAGGCGGTTCAGCAGACTGGCTCAGATGCCGCACCATAGCCATGCCACAGAACATTGACAAATGGCTCTGGTCTCCTCATTTAATCTAAGTGAGCGAGGCCACAAGAGCTACCAGCAATTTCATAGAAACGAGTCCCCTGAGTCTAAACGTGACTTCCCTTTTGCCTCAGTTAGAGCGCCATACAAGAAAATTGCATTCATTTCCTTGGAAACAATTGCTTCTGAGTATGAGGGGGAAGGGGGATGGTTTATGGAGGGGTTTATTTTGGAGAAAGAAAAGTGAGTGATGAGCATTTGCACAATGAAATGCTAAACATATAAAGGACTCTGTAAACTTTTTATTTTCTTTGCCAGATGAAAGAGGAGGCTTATGCAAATAAATTTGCACTGCAGCCCTTCAAGATAGCTGGGTTTTGGCTTCTCCTAGCCCCCCCCTGTTGGGTTTTGCTGCAGCTTGCTTGTCTACTTTTTTTAGCATGTTACACAAACATATGCTATGTTCGGAAAGCACACTTACATAATATTTCTCCAGCAATATATTTACTGTGCACAGTACGCACATTTTCTGTATGTACAAAATACCTGGATGATCTACTACGTTTGCCAAAATATGCAACAGAGTACATTGCATGCACTACTGTTTCCTTCAATGAAAAGTACTTGAGTTGACCTTTCATTTTAGTGCTGTGATTTTGAATATTGATTTTATTTTTAATATCTTTTTTTTATACATTTTTTTTTTACAAATAAATAATAAATACATACATACATACAGATGACAACTGAAGCCACTCAAATGCAATGTGACAGTGGCATGTGGTCCATATAAGATATGATTGCTTGGTTTACCCAATCCCATGCTGGGATTTGCTAATTAATATTAACATTTATATAAATGTAATTGTAAATAAGCTTTGTGTTACACCTCAAATTACATAGTGAAATGATGGAGATACTGTTGCAAGAAAAAGAATGTGAACTGCTTGCAGAATCTGTGAAAATGTGAATAATTTTAACTAAATAAGAGAGATCATACAAAATGCATGTTATTTTTTATTTAGTACTGTCCTGAATAAGATATTTTACATAATGTTTTTTACATATAGTCCACAAGACAAAAAAATAGCTGAATCGATTAAAATGAGCTCGTTCAAAAGTTTATGAACCCTTGATTCTCAATACTGTGTGTCGTTACCTAGATGATCCATGGCTGTTTTTTTTGTTTTGTGATGGCAGTGTTCCAACTTAGTGACTTTGTCGCTATATTTAGTGACTTTAAAAAAAAAAAAGCAACTAGCGACAAATCTAGCGACTTTTTGGACAAACGACAGCTACTTTACAAATGTCGTTAGTACTGTTCTGCGAGCGCGAGGTCTTGCTTTCTCCCTGCCGTCACACCTCTCTCTGTGTCTACCCTGTTCAGTGAATGGCTGAGAGGAGCTGCAGCACATGCCGGTGAACACGCACAGCAGCTGACAGACATGAATGAGCAAGCTACACATGAGCCCAGTGTTGCCACGGACCAATCACTTATCTGCTTCCTTTGTTTCATATTTAAAGAATTTATTTGACCCGTTATGATTTGTCTTCCGGGAAATATGTAAGTATCTTCTGTTGCTTCTGAAGGGCAGTACTAAATGAATATATATATATATTTAAACAAAATAATAAACATTTGGACATCTTCATCCTGTTCAAAAGTTTCCACCCCCCGGCTCTTAATGCATTCTGTTTCCTTCTGGAGCTTCATTGAATGTTTCAACCTTTTTTTAATAGTTCTGTTTGAATCCCTCAATGGTCCTCAGTGTGAAAAGATGGATCTCAAAATCATACAGTCATTGCTGGAGAGGGTTCAAATATGCAAAGATGCTGGAAAAATGAAGAGTTTGCAAGACCTGGAGGATTTTTCTGAAGATCATTGGGCAGTTCAACTGGATCACCCAAGTAACGACACACAGTATTGCGAATCAGTGGTTCATAAACTTTTGAACGGGTAATTTTTTATAAATTCTGCAATTTTTTTGTCTTGTGAACTATATATATATATAAAATTATGTAAAATATCTTATTCAGGACAGCACTAAATAAAAAATAACACTTTTTTTCACATCTCCTTTATTTTGTTAAAATTATTCACATTTTCACAGATTCTGCAAGCGGTTCACATTCTTTTCTTGCAACTGTATGTTGCTGTCTTCAAGTTATTTAATTGCCAGAAGGTAGTTTTCTAAAATATGTTCCAGTTACAGAGGCATCGTCTGTATGTTCCCTGATAACAAGGAACGAATCACTGTGTCCTAGGATGCTTTGGGGATCGCCTCAGCGTGACAGGTGTCTGAAACTATTATCAAATCACGGCAATCATATTGACCGGCAACAGCTCATGATGTCATTAACATGCGACCCGGAAGTATACAAGGGCGCCTTGAAAACATGACATTCACCTTATCTTCTGAAGGGACTGTTTGATAGGCAGGCCCCGAGGCATGGCAAAGAGACACAGAGTCTCGTTCCCTGTTCTTAGGGAACAAAGGTACATACGTAACCTATGACGTTCCCTTTCGAAGGGAACTCACACTGCGTCCTAGGATGCTTTGGGGAGCGATATACCCTTGCCGCCATGCTGAGTGGAGTGCATGCCAGTGGCAGTGACAACTGTGAGAACCAGCAAATTCAACTGAATTACCAGAACCACTCTTCCTCGAGTCACACTGGGCTGTCAGTGACAGCATTCTCTACGGTCATAGCCCAAGCTATAAGCCTCAAGAGGAAACCTTCATAAATTCACTTTACATGAAGTCCTACCCAGGCCGCTCAAAGGTTACATTGCAAACGGCAGTGTACTCAGCAAAACCGCAATAAACCCTTTAAACAAGGGGAGTATACCTTACGCCACCCTGCCTTAATGGAGGCACCGGATTCAGGGGCCTACCATCTGTGTGCATGGGTGTCAGCTCATGGCAATGCTCTGGCTTCAAGGGAGCGTACTTCTAGAACAAGCATGAAGTGAAAGTTTGAAATTTCCACTTGACCTGAGCCATAGTGGTGTAAAGCAGAATGATACAGAGCTGAGAATGGAGTACTCAGAAACACCCTGCTTTAGTAGGGGAGTACTAACCACATGACCCTGCAATTTACAGTGTGAGGGCCTGCCATTGGCTCTAGATGTGACAGAAATGTTATCTGCATACAGCTTAGGGGAGTGGGTTTCTGCTTAAAAACCACCCACATACAACCCGTCGCTTGATCTTTATTAGATCAGCATGTTGAGTGGAGCCTACCTGGTGGCCTACGTCCAAGAAGCTATCTCTGAGGGGCGGGGTCAAGCAAACCAAACAGTCTCTTCATGAAGTGAAAGATGGCCTAACCCTGCCCCACGACCACTGCTAGGTCGCTATCAAATTCTGCCTCTGCACCAACCTGCATTACTCATCTCACCCCAGAATGCAGAAAGGGGGCGGGCTTTGGCTGAACAACTCTCACATGAGAGGAGGGTGACATTAGGCATGCCAGAAAGCCTACATTCATGTAGTGAAGGGCCAGAGGCGGCAATGCTTTAGCAATGCGCCTCCATCATCCCAAGTATAGCCTAGGCCAGCTACTGAGGCGGCCCTGGTGAGGCCAGCCTGCAAGCATAGAACTTTACCTGAGGCTCGGAGGAGCAGCAGCCTCAAGAGAAAGACTTTCACATGAGAGGAGGCAAAACGCTCAGCCTGTATAAAAGCCATGTCAACGGCCCAGCAGGCTGGACATAAGATCTATCTGAAGCTCCAGCGTTAGGCTCTAGTCAATATACTCTCTAATGCTTTTGATAGAGAGGAGATAAACTACTCTACCCTGAGGTGGCTAACAGCCCAAAGGCCTAAAGCTGTTTAGAAGCTAAACCAAGCGGCGGCATCAAACCTACTCCTAGTCTGGGAGGACGCCTCACCACTGCGCTCCAGTAGGAATGAGCGGTGGCCTCAAAACTACTCTCACACTGAGAGGAAGCCTAATCATTGTACACATAGGAAAATTAAAGGTGGCCCAACCAGTGAATTTCACCAAAGGAAAAGCCAACCCTTAATTATATACGAAGCCCATAGAGACTGGTGCTTCTATCGTTCTTGACAACTAACAGGGGAGCTTCAGGGCCCTAATATCACTTCCTCTTCTTAAATAGATTCTCTTAAACACATAATCCCCCTAACCCTATACAGGGAAAGGAGGTCTGCAGAAATACATTTTCTGTTCTCTTTTCTTTTAAATGAAAAATGAGACCTACCAGCTCATCCTGTGGCATGCAGAATGAAGGCTCACCAATTCAGTTTTATAAACATGAGGTTTATCACCCTTACAGACCTGAAAGGGGCGCTCTCACTGATCAAGCCAAAGCAGGCCATATAATATAGTTTCCACTCATCACAGGCCCTGCCCCAGGCCTGACGTAAGAAGCACCTGGGGAAACGATGAAGAAGAAAGACAAGGGTCAGTTTTTTAGTCCACCCTCGAAAAGAAGAATTTGAGGGAGGTGATCCATCACCAATGCAGTCAGCGTTGGTGATGGGTCTCCTCCCTCAAATTCTTCTGAGGGAGTCCCACCTCTTTTGCGACCTATCCTCCTCTGAGGGGGCGCACGAGAGGCCATCGAGAGACACTGGCCATGAGAGACACTGGCCATCTGGCCCTGTCTCCAGCCCTCGGACCGTGACATGACAGGCCCTCCCACCTGCCTGGGCGTGGACCCGGATCTCAGCGGTATGCAGGTTTAAATGCTGCCGAACGCGCCTTTCGCCAACAGAGGCGACGAAAAAGTTTGGAGGGCGAAACTGGTGAATCGAGGAGAAAGCCCTTTTCTTTCTCCCCGATATCAGCCAAGTTCAACCACAGATGTGTCTCCATGAGCTAGATCCGTGGTGCGGTGCCATTCGACCACCGCATCAGGGGACAAACCCACCCCCTGATTGAGATCCATCAGCAGATCTGCCTGGTACGCTTGCAGCACCGCCATTGGTGTGCAAAGCAGAACCAGCCTGACCTGCTGCCGTGTATGCCCTGCCATTTAAGCAAGATGTCTTTTTGAGAGGCTTAGATGGCAGGGTTGGAGCTCTCAGTGTCGATGCCTACCCAGATGCGAGATAGTTTGCAAACTTCCCGTCAATCAGTGGCATCGACACATACCCATATTCCCCTATCCCCTCGACATCAGCAGCGAAGTTAACCCGCTGATCGGGAAGAAAAGGAAGGCTCACTGGAGCTGGAGGATTATGAATTTGTATTACCTTAATTTGAAGTGCTTCAGACAGAACAGTCCCTGAAGACGAAAAGATGAATGTCATGTTTGCAAGGCGCCCTTATATACTTCCGGGTCGCACGTTGATGACATCGTGGGCTGTTGCCGGTCAATAGGATTGCCGTGGTTTGATAGTAGTTTCAGACACCTGTCACGCTGAGGCGTTCCCCAAAGCGTCCTAGGATGCAGTGCGAGTTCCCTTTAAAAGGGAACTGTCAGTGTTCTGCAACAGAATTGCTCGCACAATGGAAAAAAAAAAACACCAGTACTGCTACAAAATAACAATAAAAAATAAAAAAAATCACCTAAATGCTGTTGATGACATATTAACTAAAAATTTAATTAACAAAAAACGAACTATTACTGTATATTTCATGTTTTTTCTCAAACAATTTGTGAAAATCCACCCCCCACATTTTTTATTGTGAAATAATGCTGTTTTTAATGTAAATATTAAAATTGTGACATGCATATAATTATTTAAATTAAATGTTATGACTTATAATAATGGCCAGTGGTCAATATTAATATACTTTGTCTAAAGTTGAACTTCAAGTGAGCATTAGATGATTGCAAAGATAATCAAAATGTATAAAATTAGCATGCACATGGCTAAATTTATTGGACTGAAACAAAAAAATCTCTAATTTGGTCACTTAGCATTGTACCAATATATTGTGCAACCCTTTATTAAAAATATATATTTTACAATGCTGTCTCCATGTTTGTGTAATGTCATTCTCCCACATTTTAGAGATTTACATTTCCAAAATGTTTACAAGCTGGAATTCCAACTTCACATGACGTTCTATTGCAATTAAACTAGTATTCCCTTCCAAACATAACCATTTACACACTTGGTACAAAATTGATCAACATTCACGCATCCCATGGTGAAATTCAGAATACCTCAGTAATAGACTCCTCAAACACCCAACAAAAAGAGGCTACACAAAGTGTACTGTCTTTCTCGCTCTTTGTACGTAAAAGAGCTCCAAGCAGCTTTTAAATCTGCCCAATGCATATCTCTCAATTAACAAAGGCTGTAGAAAAAGTCCCATTATTGTTGGCCCTCATTTTATTCCCTTTGTTAGTTATTGTTTCCTTTTCTCCCGCACCTCTAATCATACTCTTGGCTCTAATGTTATGGATTAGCCAGTCCTATTTACCCCCTCTCCACAGAACTCAACAATACCTCGCTCTCTTTCTTTCACCCCACTCCCATTCTCCAGCCGAAGCTCAGCCCACATGATCATGTAATCATGCGTACCTATGCAGCTAGAATACTAAACACCATGCTGAAGCCCTGCAGAGAGCTTCTGAGGCAAGATGCGCATTTGTGTTTTGACTGTAGCTGCATGATTCTAGCAGAAAAATAACTGCACTTAGCAGTTGCTGCTGAATTAACTGGTGACAAATTGCTGAGCTGCGGTGCTCTCTTACTCAAAGGTATACTCTAAAGAAGAGATTGACATTAATTATTCAGATGTAGACTCAAAACAGAAATGTTTGCCAGAAAAAAAGAAACATGATGACTAGCTATAAAAAAGCAGAGCAAGAGTACAGTAGATATACAGTGGAACTGGACTCCAAATTGTCGAGTTTAAAATAAATTAATAGTTGTGTCTAATGCTTTGACAAGCATTCATATGGGAGCTTTTTTCAGCCACGGAATAAAAAAATTGGTAACACTTTACAATAAGGTTCATTAGTTAACATTCGTTAACTACATTGGTTAACATGAACTAATAATGAACTGCACTTATAAAGCATTTATTTATCTTTGTTAATGTTAATTTCAACATTTACTAATACATTATTAAAATCTTGTTAACATTAGTTAATGCAATGGGAACTAACATGAACAAACCATGAACAGCTGTATTTTATTAACTAACGTTAACAAAGATGAACAGACATAGTAAAAAATGTATTGCTCATGGTTAGTTCATGTTAATTAATACATCAACTAATGTTAACAAATGAGACCTTATTGTAAAGTGTTACCAAAAAATTTAAAGGTAATTTCATAATTCTGACTTCTTTTCTCAGAATTATGAGATATAAACTTGCAATTATGAGTTATAAAGTCAAATTCTGAGGAATTGACTGACGAAAAGACTGACATCCAATTGTGAGTTATAAAGTCAGAACAAACTCGGAATTCTGAGAAAAAAGGCAGAATTGCGAGTTTATATTATGCAATTCTAAAAAAAAAAACCACAATTGTTACAATTGCAAGATAAAAGTTCACAATTACCTTTTTTATTTTTTATTCATTGGCGTAAACAAGTTTCCATACATTCCTGTTCATCATTTTAATTGTTTCTAAAAAAATAAAAAAAAATAAAATACATATATGTATTAGGGATGCCACAATTCTCAATATAATATTGAACCGTTCGGTACGGCCTTCACGGTTCAATACGCGCCTGTGAATTGCGGTTTTTCGGTTTTGCATTTAAGTAAGTATTTTTCTACATTCACATCACACGTTAGTGGTAGAGTTATACTCACGGAACACTATAGTAATTCACAATCACGAAAGTTCATTATTTGCATGCGTTTTAAAGCCTTGCCGGCTCATTCGCGTGCATATGCACTGTTTTAACATGCACTTCTCCGAGCGCACGCACTAAACGCATGTCAAACACGTGATTACTGGACTAAGTAGTCTTACTACGCTAATACTGTCAAATACACACAAGGTTAATATAAACACAGTCGGTTATGTTTAAAGTGAAAGTAAAATCGGTGTGTGTCTGTATATCAGATGCATGTAGGTCTTAAATTGAAAGCAGCGCAGCCTAGTGAACATGCGGTCCTTAAAGGGACAGTTCAACTCTAAAATTATGTCATTATTTTCTCACTCTAATATTGTTCCAAACCTGTATTCATTTCTAATTTTTTGAGTGAACTATCCATTTCATGTTAATACAACAACAAAAGACAAAGAGAAAATCACTCACTGCTCTTGACTGAAAAACTTTAATACAGTAGCTTTAATAAGAATCAATGTATATTTTATAGTGAAGTCTATGTAGTGTTTTATTTTTACATTTATTCATTCAATTTCATACTTAAATGCTGCTGTACAGCTCTGAGCTACCAGTGTAAATCTTTATTTATATATATATATATATATATATATATATATATATATATATATATATATATATATATATATATATATATATATATATATATATATATATATATATATATATATATATATTTATTTTATATTATACAATACACTAGGAATGTGTTGGAATGTGAAGGTTTTTTTAAGTAAAGTTTTAAGTTTAAGTAAGGTTTTTCAATTCTTTTAAGTAAAATAAAGAAAGAGTATTGCAATTAAAAAATAGTCTTTATTCTCCTTAACCTCTTGCGGTTCCTGTCGCTTAAGAATATAATAGGAAAAAACTGATGTGACAAGCCATCAGAACCGAACCGAAAACCGTGGTTAAAAACCGAGGTATGTATTGAAC
Source organism: Gobio gobio (assembly GCF_949357685.1). NCBI lineage: Eukaryota > Metazoa > Chordata > Actinopteri > Cypriniformes > Gobionidae > Gobio > Gobio gobio. Next base: position 12,957,358 of record NC_137107.1, on the reverse strand, counting down.
CGTGGACTAACTGTATTGTTGCATCCCTAATATGTATATATATATATATATATATATATATATATATATATATATATATATATATATATATATATATATATATATATATATATATATATTGAGATAGAGAAGCTGAAGTCATCATGCTGTGATTCTTATGAGAATAACCTCTGTTAGTTTACACATTTGTTTTGTTAATGTGTCAAGATTTGTTCATAACACTGCTTTACTGGTTAAGGCTTGCATTCACACATGACTTTATAACTTTATAAACTGAAGACTTCCTGATTAGGGAATTACCCCTGCTCCTGTGCCACACTTTGATGTTTCCTCATATTTGAGAACTATAAGACTTTTCAAAGGTTGTAGAAGTGGAAGAAAGAGAAACAAAGCCCAGGATGTGCACAAAGGCCAGGTCAGTGTGCAGCAAGACATTCTCTCAAATGAGAAGTCCCAAAAGTGGTGTGCCGCTTCCAAAACCGTGGCCCACATATCTTGTATAGCTGGGAAAAGCAAAGACCTTTATGTATCCCCACAGAACTCCTTGTAAAAATACTCAGGAAGAAATACAATAAAACTCAGTTACTAAAACTAAACAGAAAGTGTGTCATAACCTAGATGTGTCAGGTCTCGCAATATACAAGGCTTATTATTCACATGAGAACCATCGTCCCCTAACTCTGTGTCAGTGGGAGAAGTCTAGCGTGCTTGAAGATAATGTTAAGACCTATGTAAGGTCAAACTATGGAAACTGTTGTGAAGGCTGGCAAGAAATTTCCTTTAAGGTCAGTCAGGTCACTCTGTGGCCAACTTGGCCCTGGGGTGCCTAGAGGCTGCACTATACAACTACTACAGCTTGAAACATAAAAAAAAAAAAAAAGTTGTCAAGATTAAAATTCAGTAACATATACTCACCTAAAGGATTATTAGGAACACCTGTTAAATTTCTCATTAATGTAATTATCTAATCAACCAATCACATGGCAGTTGCTTCAATGCATTTAGGGGTGTGGTCCTGGTCAAGACAATCTCCTGAACTCCAAACTGAATGTCAGAATGGGAAAGAAAGGTGATTTAAGCAATTTTGAGCGTGGCATGGTTGTTGGTGCCAGACGGGCCGGTCTGAGTATTTGCTCAGTTACTGGGATTTTCACACACAACCATTTCTAGGGTTTACAAAGAATGGTGTGAAAAGGGAAAAACATCCCGTATGCGGCAGTCCTGTGGGCGAAAATGCCTTGTTGATGCTAGAGGTCAGAGGAGAATGGGCCGACTGATTCAAGCTGATAAAAGAGCAACTTTGACTGAAATAACCACTCGTTACAACCGAGGTATGCAGCAAAGCATTTGTGAAGCCACAAAATGCACAACCCTGAGGCAGATGGGCTACAACAGCAGAAGACCCCACCGGGTACCACTCATCTCCACTACAAATAGGAAAAAGAGGCTACAATTTACACAAGCTCACCAAAATTGGACAGTTGAAGACTGGAAAAATGTTGCCTGGTCTGATGAGTCTCGATTTCTGTTGAGACATTCAGATGGTAGAGTCAGAATTTGGCGTAAACAGAATGAGAACATGGATCCATCATGCCTTGTTACCACTGTACAGGCTGGTGGTGGTGGTGTAGTGGTGTGGGGGATGTTTTCTTGGCACACTTTAGGCCCCTTAGTGCCAATAGGGCATTGATTAAATGCCACGGCCTACCTGAGCATTGTTTCTGATCATGTCCATCCCTTTATGACCACCATGTACCCATCCTCTGATGGCTACTTCCAGCAGGATAATGCACCATGTCACAAAGCTCGAATCATTTCAAATTGGTTTCTTGAACATGACAATGAGTTCACTGTACTAAAATGGCCCCCACAGTCACCAGATCTCAACCCAATAGAGCATCTTTGAGATATGGTGGAATGGGAGCTTCGTGCCCTGGATGTGCATCCCACAAATCTCCATCAACTGCAAGATGCTATCCTATCAATATGGGCCAACATTTCTAAAGAATGCTTTCAGCACCTTGTTGAATCAATGCCACGTAGAATTAAGGCAGTTCTGAAGGCGAAAGGGGGTCAAACACAGTATTAGTATGGTGTTCCTAATAATCCTTTAGGTGAGTGTATATCAAAGCAGATATAAAATAGAACAAGAATGGCAAAAGTAACTAAACAAAACAAAAAAATACTAAATTGAACATGAACTGCATAGGCTTGGCCCATCAGTTGTTAGGCAAGCTATTTAAAAATTAATCTCCGGAAGCATAATAGGAGTGACAACAGTGAAGGACAAGATAGGACCAGGCCTGGACTTTATGTTGTTGTTTTGTTTTAGTTTATGCGGCCGTTGTCTATGTGGGGCTGCCTCTTTACTTTTGTTTTGTTGTGTAGGTTTATTTTGGGATTATAGTTTTATGTTGAACATTCACTAGTTCCCACCTCCTTCTCTGAACTATAAACATTCAACATCATATCATCTCTTTCTCATTAAAAAAATGGACTAAGAAACAGTGCTCTGAACCGGTTCAAGGAACGAAAACGAAAACCGGAAACGAATGAAATTTTAACAGGAACAAAAACGAAAACAAAATCAATTTTAATTGTTCTGAACATAAACGTTTATTTGAAATAACCATTAACCGGTTAATAACGTTATTTTATCGTTCTCTTTAATATTTTAATTTGGCAGTGACCATTCATGAATCATGAGTAGTAAAACATGTGACATTGAGCGCACATTTTCATGCCTCAAGTACATTCTTTCCCCACTGAGGTCTTCAATGAATGCGCAGGTATTGGAGGACATTCTTTTCGTACGTTTAAACAAGTAGTACGGACTTTAAGCTCAAATAGACTGATTTCGGCTAGTTTGTGGATTTCAATTAAGCCTATCCAAGTACTAGCAACTATTGCACATTTTTTCCTAAAGTCTTTCAGGTAGCCAATACAGGACAGGTCAATGTTTTCTATAGACTGTTGATGCTTCATATTAAATACTATTTTAATAAATTGTGTTGCAGTTTTACAATGTTATATTGCATTAAATTATCGAGCTTTATTAGCTGACTGAACTTGATTATGTGATGCAAGGACGTGTTGCGCAGTGTTTGCTTTGAAATTAGCAGTTGACGGTGCATTAAAAGAGCAATGGTTATCCAGTTTGTTTATTTTTTATTCATGCAATTTTTAAAACAAGTCGTGTTGGTAAAAATGTTATGCACAAAGAATGTTATCGCTCTTCTGAAAACAATTAGGCATAAGAGGGCAACTTTCGATTGTCTAACGGTCCATTAAAACACAAAATATTTTCCAGCTGTTCATGCATTGTAATTAATGCAGGTATTTCTGTTGTGGTTTTAACAATGTTATGAAATAGATGTTCAAGTTTAATTATCACGTTTTATCTTATTTTTGAGTGAAAATAAGTCTTTATATATACATATTTGTTTATAGTATAGGCTAAATAAAAAAATTAACAAAAGTTTTTTTTTTTTTTCAAATCAAACCGTTTTCGGAACAGTAATGTTTAATAAGGAACGCAAAAAAAAATGGAAACGCTAAAATATCGATTCTGCTCATAGTGAACCTATTGATATTTTTTTCCGTTTTTAAGCCCTGCTAAGAAATGCCTTGACACAAATTGTACTGGGGAAGTGCCTAGAGCTTTACAATGGGTTCAGCAAATCTGGAGCATCTTCCAACCAGACCGCCAGTGCAGTCTATTGCTGTGCTTAAGTCATGTCAGAAAGGTATATGAATATTTGTGAGTTGAACGCGCACAAATACCACCAAACTAACACATTTCTAAGTTGGGGTGCGTGTTGGTGAGAAAACATGGAGGATGCAACATCTGCAATTCTTTTCTGAAGTGGAACTTTCAACGCTGCGTCTTGGTAGTGACGCTATGGGGAACGTCGACAGTCCATGATATCACACGTGGCGCACGCAGTGTAACAGGGTGCCTGAGATACATGTCATCAGCTTCATTGTCTTCAGGAGCTGTTAGTTTGTATGTGCGTCTAAGCTAAGAATCTGTTGGAGCTTGATCGAATCTCAAGGGAGCTGGATGCACTCATTATGTTACATTCACGGTAAGAAGCTCTGTTCTTTGCTTGATTTTCTCCTGAGGGATAAAAATTAAGCACTTGACTCTTGAATGCTTTAATTGTGATGTGTTCACTGTGGGAATCCCCACCAATGCTTGATTTTCTCTTGAGGGATGAGAGTCAAGCGTCTGTACCTCGTGGTTCGGGTCCTGTGGCCACCGAGGTGGCAGGGTGGGATCAATCGCAAGCATTGTAGGTGGAGCATAGAAAGGAGCCTGACATGAATTTTTCCTTTTTGGGCTTCTCCTGCTTTTGCTTTAATGTCGGTTCAGGAAGCTGCTCTCTGGCCGCTTCCGACCTCACTGATTAATGTGACATGTTTAATTCTGAGGAACTAAATACAGAGAGTCTGGAGTTAATAATAATCTGCAACCTCCACTTCACAAGGGAATATCTCAGGTTGCATATATGCAACCCGGTTCCCTGAGAAGGGGTACGAGACTCTGACGCCTCAGTTGTTCGTTCCCCTTCTCTGGTAATCGGGTTGCATATGCAACCTGAGACTTTTACTGTAATTTTGTAAAATGTATGTATGAAATTATATATTTTTTACATTTACAATAAAAGCACATATGATGCCATCTTTCTAAAAAGAGCCTTTAACAATGACATAAAGTTTAAAATTTAGTTTTAAATAAGTAAAATAAACATGAAAGAAACATGACTGACCAAATCCTGAGAACCAGAGTTCCTCTAATCTGGCCCTGGAGGTCCACTGCCCTGCAGAGTTTAGCTCCAACCTTAGTCAAAGACACCTGCATAATCTAATCAAGAGTTACTAGAAAATTACAGGTAGGAGACTTTGTTCAGGGTTTGAGCTAAAAAGTGCAGTTGTCCTCCATGGTCCTGCTGTAAACTAATAGAGACAGTATTTGTCTAAAGCACTACTGCCTAACACTGGGCAATATATAATGTAGTACAAGGTGGTAAAGTAAACAAAATCTATCAATCAGGCAACTGCCTCTTTTAACTGACAGGTGGGACTGATGCCATGATTAGTGGTATGATTGTTCTGATTATTTTTTCTACAGGTGTTTTTTTCCTCCGATTTCCTCCTCTTTCCTCTCTTCTGGCAATCACATGCTGCGGTGAAAGGTCAACGGCATATCATGGTAAATCTCTAGCCTGATCAACTTAGTGACCACAGTAAGGTGAATATTTCCAATATCTGGTTTGATTATTAACTCCACTGTTCTGAATGGAACTATATGCAGCCACAGGGTACAATTATATTGGATTGGGGGTGAGCACTACAGATGCAAACCTTTGTGATGGATGTGGTGAGTAAATGAAGTTCGTCATTAACTGATAAAAGCTAATACACATCAACACAGCAGTTAGAGGGAAAGACATTAACCATACGGTTACAAAACATTCATTACTCTGTGATTTAAGGAAAATCAGGAGCTTGGATTCATAATGAGATTAGCGAGAGACTGTTAACCTTTAAAGTGTCTTATTTTGTACAATAAAAAGTTCCTATATATTTAAAATGTCTGTGCATGATATGCAATCATTTTCCTTAATGATCATATCCATTATCCCCTGGTGTGCCCACCAGTGAACCCTCAGAGTTCTGAGATGAAAATAGATGCAAGCTTGCACAAAAAATAAAAACACTTCACATCAATACAAAAACTTCTTTGTAATCCACTGTGGCGAAAAAAAAAAAAAAAAGATGTGTTTATTCTGAGTGTTTGATGTGAAACCATAAGACATGTCGTTTTGTTTTGCAGAGGCGGTGGTGCTCATGGGATATGGCAGCTGCAGTGCCAGAGGCCTCTCCCCAGAACAGCATGCATCTTGTGCGTAAAGATTACCAGAACATTACTTGAAAAATCCATGCAAGGAAAATAGTGCGTTCAATATACACAACTTTATTCAAAGACATGACCCTGTAAGCACTGTTTGGAAAGCTAATTTTTTGAAGGTAGAAGGTTCACAGATCAAAAGGATTCATATGAAACCCATTCAAAAGCAACCACATAGCCAAGTTTTCTGCACCCAAACCGGGATGTTTACTAAATCCCTATGTTGTAATGAATATTTTAATATCTTAGGGTTTCTTTAACTTTTATGATACCAGATTTTAGTTTTTCTTTTCTTTTTTATATGAAGGTCACATTAAAACTTTTTTTTTATTTTATCTTATATCTTATTTTTGGTACTTGACAAATTCTGTGAACTGCAATGTATAAATAATTTTTCCCTTGTCCCAGACCGTAAGTCTTAAAGTATTAAAATCCATCATAAAAACATTTTTTTTTTTTATAAAACTTGAAACATGATAAACAGAGAAAAAGCAAGGTAAATATCACAGAGCAGAATGTTTTACTGTTTATTGGGACACTACATTTTTCAACTAAATATCCAAATAAAACTAATTAGTAAACTAAATTAACCATATAAACTAAATTACTGATCTAATTACTAATCTAATGCCCACTTTGTCACTGTATGATAGTTGAAATGAGCTAGATGACATCACCATTTTCTCCGGAGCGGCTGTACGGCCGAATAAAATTCTGTTGCAGTATTTTCCTGTTTAACACTGTGAAGCTGCTTTAAAACAATCTGCATTGTAAAAAGTGCTATATAAATAAAGTTGACTTGACTTGCATCTTGTCTACTTTTTGCAAAAAGTGTGAAAATATTATATATTTTTAACAAATTTAATAATTAATAAATTGTGAACTGTCACATGCTCACTCAGGACTCTGTAGCACACTGTAATAACACACACCTGTACCTTATCACCTGCTTGTTTGGACTGCCATTTAAGCAGCACTCAGTCACACAGTCCTTGGGTGTTTCTCAAACGGAAGGCTGCATCCTATGAAGGCTGAAAATATCAGCTGCCACGTCATCAAACATCGCTGAAGGCCATCTCAATTTGAAAGGATCCTTGGAAGGCAGCCTTCGTTTCACAAACTTCATTCGGCCTGTTTTGAAGGACGCATTGGATTTATCCTTTGCGGCCTTAAATCACCCACAATCCTTTGCATGCATTTAATTTCATGAAAATAAACTGATGGAAAACAAGTCAGTACTGAGCTTGTCTGAGTTTTATTATGAAATGTAAGACAAAAATAATGTTTTAGTATATGAAAGCATAGATGTTATCTTTTGTTTTGCTGTAAATTATTCACTTACACTAAACTGACAATAATGTAAGCCACTGGGAGACCACAGACGGCTGCCATTCACTGTATTGCATTAATAGAAAGCCAATTAATCTAAATATTTTAATAACAAAGGATTTTTTCAAAATTATGCTTTAATAGTATTTTCGTGCAGTGACTGTGGGGGTGGGAACATGTGTGCTGTAGTCATGCGCACTTACCAGGCCGTCTCATTCTAGTGGTGCTGAGGAGGACACTAGCCTGAACTGGACTAGGAAAGACGCAATCTCGGGATGATGCAGCCTTCCGTTTGAGAAGCACCCCTTGTCTGGCCTTATTTGTGTAAAGCCTGGACACATTGTACGATTTTCAGGCTGTCCCAGACGAAAGATTGCACGATAGATTGTGGCTCGCGCTTAGCGGCGGCACAGAAACTTTGGCTAAGGGACGTACGTCTCTGTTCCCTCCTTCAGGGAATGAGGGTTACATGCGTTACTGCCCATACGGAAATTTAATATATGTGTATGAAATATCAATATATGCGATATATGTGACATCTATAGTAAAAACATATATGAAACCTATTAGAAATTGGAACAATTACATATATTGACATATAAATGTATCCCATATATTATATATGTTTATGTATGTTATTTTTACATATCTGACATGTCTCATATATGAAATATCCTAATATTGCTCATATAGAGTAAAAACATAAATGCACATATATGCACAGCTATCAGAAATTCCATATATTGACATATATCATTAGTCCACATATTATATGTTTAAATTATATATGTGACAAATCACTATCACTGACAAATGTCATAGAGTCTTAGTTTATATTTTATGTATAAAACGTCTCGGGTTATGACTATTACCCTTGCTCCCTGAGAAGGGAACGAGACACTGCGTCGTCGAGTGACAACACTCTGGGAACGCCCACAGCGTTGCGCGTCTGAAGTATGAATGAAATCAAGCCAATCTGATTGGTGGTGCGTCGTGACGTAGTAGATAAAGGGGAAAAGGGAAGCTGATGCAAACACATACCAGCACTTGGGATGAAGCGAGTGCTCTAGCCGTGATAGGTGTGGCGACGAGACGCAGTATCTCGTTCCCTTCTCGGGGAACAAGGGTTATAGTCATAACCCGAGACGTTCCCCTTCGAGGGAACTCGCTCTGCGTTGTCGAGTGACAACACTCTGGGAACGTTAATACCCACTAGGCCACACCGAAATCACCCCACGTCCCAGTGTGAAGCTGGAACCCCAGGCACACTTAGGACGCAAGCACTCGAGCACCAGGCGTCACCGGGAGGTGCAGACTGTAAAATCTTATGAAGGTGTGCGGGGTGGCCCACCCGGCCGCCTCGCATACCTCTTGAAGCGAGACGCCAGAAAGGAGGGCCACTGAGGAAGCCATGCTCCTGGTGGAATGGGCCCTCACGGCCATGGGTGAAGGCAAATTGCGTACCCTATAAGCCGTGGCTATAGCCTGGACAATCCAATTACTGATCGTCTGCGTTGACGCAGGCAGCCCTTTCTTGGGTGAGCCAAAGCACACCAACAATTGGTCTGACCTTCTCCAGTGGGAAGACTTCTCCAAATAAATACTTAGAGCTCTGACCGGGCAGAGCAGATGAAGTCTCCCCTCTTCCGCCGTCAGGTGGGGAGGGGGATGGAAAACCTGAAGAACCAGAGACCGGGCTCCCTGAGATGGAACCTTGGGTATATAGCCCGGTCTAGGGTGAAGGATGGCCCTCACTCTGCCAGGGGCAAACTCCAGGCAGGTTGGCGTGACCGCCAAGGCCTGGAGATCTCCCACTCTCCTAAGAGAGGTGATGGCGAGGAGAAAAGCCACCTTCAGGGTCAGGTTCTTCGGCTCAGCCGACTCCAGTGACTCGAAGGGGGCCTCAGCCAGCCCTTCAAGTACCACCGCCAGGTCCCAAGTTGGGACTCTGGAGCGAGCCGCAGGCCTCATCCTCCGAGCCCCACAGAGGAACTGTACAACCAGATGGTGCTTCCCCAAGGGTCCATCACCTAGAGGTGCATGGAAAGCCCAAAGGGCAGAGATGCCTGAGAGAAAACCACAGTGGACAGTGGGACGTCTCTCGAGACGCGAACAGGTCCACTTCCACTGGGCCGAATCTCTCGCACATGGCCTCCACCACCTCTGGGTGGAGTCGCCACTCCCCGGGCCTCAGCCCCTGCCTCGACAGGACGTCTGCTCCCTGATTTTGGTCCCCAGGGATGTACATCACCCTGAGAGACGATAACTTCCCCTGGGACCACAGGAGGATTTGATGCGCCAGTCTGCACAGAGGGCGCGACCTCAAACCCCCCTGCCGGTTGAGATACGCGACAACCGAGGTGTTGTCTGAGCGTATCAGGACATGGTGGCCGCGGAGGTCCGGGTAAAAGCTCCTCAGAGCTTTGTAGACCGCCAGCATCTCCAGGCAGTTGATGTGCCATGAAGAATGCCGGGTCTCCCACAGACCTCTCGCAAAGTGGCCGTCCATGACCGCGCCCCAGCCAGTGAGGGAAGCATCTGTTGAAACGGCTCTCCGGCAACATGATGCTCCCAGCACTGGTCCTTGGGACAGGAACCAAGGTTTACGCCATATGACGAGGGAGCGAAGGCATTTGCGCGTTACCCTGATCATACGAAACGGATTTCCCCGCGGGGAAAACCCCTTGGCCCTCAGCCACCACTGTAGGGGTCTCATGTGCAACAGGCCAAAAGGTATCACGTTGGACGCTGCTGCCATGAGCCCCAGCAGTCTCTGAAACTGCTTTACAGTGAGGCTGCGGCCTGGCTTCACTCTGGAGACCATCGCCAGTATGGACTCCACGCACGCGGGGGACATTTGTGCCCTCATTATTAGCTTTTATCAGTCAATGACGAACTTCATTTACTCACCACATCCATCACAAAGGTTTGCATCTGTAGTGCTCACCCCCAATCCAATATAATAGTACCCTGTGGCTGCATATAGTTCCATTCAGAACAGTGGAGTTAATAATCAAACCAGATATTGGAAATATTCACCTTACTGTGGTCACTAAGTTGATCAGGCTAGAGATTTACCATGATATGCCGTTGACCTTTCACCGCAGCATGTGATTGCCAGAAGAGAGGAAAGAGGAGGAAATCAGAGGAAAAAAAATCGAGTCCCATACAACTCTCAGGAACGTAGTCCGCTGGGAGGGCGTCAACACGCTCTTCTTCGTGTTGAGTCTCAGCCCCAAGCACCTTATGTGGGCCAGAACGACATCTCGATGCCGAACCGCCATCTCGCGTGACCTGGCCAGAATGAGCCAGTCGTCGATGTAATTGAGTGTACGGATGCCCTGGAGTCTCAGCGGAGCCAGTGCTGCATCCATACACTTGGTGAAGGTGCGAGGGGAGAGTGCCAGGCCGAAGGTAAGAACCCGATATTGGTACGCTTCGCCCCCGAAAGCGAACCTCAGGAACTTCCTGTGAGTTGGAAGGATGGAAATATGGAAGTATGCGTCCTTTAGATCTATCGTGACGAACCAGTCCTCGGACTGGATCTGACTCACGATGGCTGGAATTGTGAGCATCCTGAACCTGAATCTCCTCAGAGACCTATTCAGGAGCCTGAGATCTATTATCGGATGCAACCCACCATCCTTCTTGGGAACTATGAAGTACCGGCTGTAGAACCCGGAGTCCCTGTCTGCCAAAGGAACCCGTTCTATGGCTTCCTTGGCTAACAGGGATTGTACTTCTTGTTCCATAACCCGAACCTGCTCTGGGCTGACCACAGTCCGGACCACCACAGTCCGGACCACCCCGTTGAACTTTGGGGAGGAGAACCAAATTAAAGTCTGTAACCCAGCTCTACAGTCTGCAGGACCCGTGTAGACACACTCGGAAGGCATAACCATGCGACAAGATAATCTACTAAGGGAACCTCGAGGCTGGCCTCGGGTGTTAACCCTTTAAGACCTAAGGGTATTTTTACAATTAATTTTCCGCCTGGTGTTATTTACTAAAAAAGCTTGTAAAACATCAACCCTTTTGTGCACAGACAATTGACACACCTCTTTTTTTTCAAGACAAGTTGCACTGTCAGTATATTTGTGTTGCATTGATGTCACCTGAATGTAAAATAAGTTATGGGACCATAAAGACAAATGAAAAAAAAAAACGGAAATTGAATCACTCAAATATTTATTGAAAACACACACAAATAAATAAAAGCTAAGCATATTTCCTCTGGAAAACAGTTTGTTCAAGTCTTTGGAGTCCTGGAACTCAGGAATAAACATGATAACTTATACAGAACCAAAACTATTTACATTTTTCCAAAAAAAGTCCAGGTGCTTTTGGCCTCTTTGGATTTTGGATATTTACTGGTGCCAAGCCTCAAAACAGTTCCTATCAGGAACTTCTCCTCAAACTTTCTCCTCAAACTTTTTCCACAAAACTACTCAAAACAGCAGCGCGTCTCTCTCTCTCTCTCTCTCCTCAACACAAGCCGTGCGTCTCTCTCTATCCCCAATAACAGCTGTGGTTCATGCGTAATGACGCACACCAACGTGGATGACGGATCAGCCTGTCATTGGTCAAACCCTCATCCAAAATGGCAGCTAGCATCGCTCTAGCGGCAAAAATGACGGAAAATTTATAAATTATGGACATCATGTGGATATATCTTGGATGTAAGCGTTTTGATTTATTGCTGAACAACTCCAAAAAGATGCACATGTTCCAGGCTGGATAGAAAACCTTCTGTAAAGGCTACAAAGACACCAAAGACACCCCCGTGATGGCTAGCTCGTTAGCTTTCTGCTGGAAAAAACGGTAAGAAAATCGATAAAAGTTTCATGAAATAATATAGATATTTATCGGAGGTGCCGTGTGACGTCGTGGGCGATGCCGTCGGGCTCTGAGGGTTAACCGAGACTCGTTCCCGACCCCCTGAAGCGGCTAACCGGCAGGGAGAAGTCGAGAACGATTTTCGGTGGGTGCACACGTTTGCTGTCCAGTCGCAAGTCGAGCTCCTTGAGGAGGTTGGCCTGGTAGGCCTGCAGTACCGCCATGGTGTGCAGACAGCTACCAGCCCGCCCAGCCGCCATATAAGCCCTACCCACCAGCGCTGATGTATCACGGGATGGCTTGGTGGGTAGTACCAGGGCCTTAAGGGACGAAGCGGCCTCGGGAGAAAGATAGCTCGCGAGAGCTTCCTCCACCCGTGGCAGCGTCCCATAACCCTGTTCAGCCGCCCCCAGCACGTTACCGAAGTTGAGTACTGGGGGACTAGAGAGTCTGGCTGAATAGGGTTTATCCCAAGACCTACACAACTCATTGTGTAGGTCCGGAAAAAAAGGCAGGCCACGGCGTGGAGGTTGAGGCCTGCGCCTGAAGAACCGTTCATCCAGCTTACTGGGCGGCTGGATTTCAGGTTCTTCCTGTGGCCAGTCAATTCTTAACTTGGCCACGGCGCGGGTCAAAACCTCCACTAGCTCCTCTGGAGCGGGTGCGTGAAGCGATGGCTCAGGCTCCACGTCACCCGCCACGACACTCAGCACATCTAACTCCTCGGAGCCAGATAGCTGAAGCATCGGGTTCTCTGCCCCGCGGGAAGAAGCCGCTTCCCGGGCTTCCACACGGGGCGGGAGAACATCGGAACCTCGGACGAGGATAGGGAAAGTGCCTCAGCAGTCCCATATCCTGTCGCGAGGTCCCGCTGCGAGCCCCATGATCTACGGCGCCGCTGGGCCCAGATCCCTGGGGCTTGCGGGCTTGGCCGGCCTCATCAAACACAGCCAGCCGTGAGCGCAACACCCTGAGCGGCAGCTTATCACACTCGCTACAGGCGGCTCCCTCGAGAGCCGCCCTAGCGTGCTGCATGCCGAGGCATTGCACACACAAAAGGTGTGTGTCCGTGCCCGAAAGGAATCGCGGACACGGGTGCACACACCTCTTGAACTGTTGCCCACTAGCCATCTTTTTCTGAATATATGTGACAAACAACACCAAATAGACAGACAATATTTCAACATAGAGTGCTCCGCTGAAGAGCAAAAGCTGGTATGTGTTTGTATCAGCTTCCCTTTTGTATCTTCCAGGTATGCCGTCATCTACTACGTCACGACGCACCACCAATCAGATTGGCTTGATTTCATTCATACTTCAGACGCGCAACGCTGTGGGCGTTCCCAGAGTGTTGTCACTCGACGATGCAGTGCGAGTTCCCTCGAAGGGGAACAAATTACATTTAAAATATAAAATATTTTTTAATGTTACTTATTGTCAGGTGAGGCAAGGGATGAAGGACTCAAGGATGCAGAGATGAAAGCTTTAGCGTAAGTTCTGCCAGGAAGATTCAATGTTGTGTCACTCGTCACATTCAGGCTTAACCAATCACGTCCTAATTCACAGAGTATAATAGATGGTCACTTACTCATGTCTTAGTTCGCAGATGCTGACGCCGACATTCACCTCCAGCCTCCCGACCACCACCAGGATGGTCCCTGCCTATACCTCCCGGGGGTCGGTTGCGCCCCTGCCTTCATCTGCAAAGTCCATTACCCTCGAAACGAAAACTAAGGACGGGGCCTACGCCAAAGAACCTCTAATTATCATACTTGCTGGGCTATCAATAAACTTTTTTCTTTCTGCTAGAACTTTTTATTAGACTTCAAAAATAAACAATCAAAACACAAACAAACCCCTCCATGCTTGTAACTGGCTCGCCTTAGTTTTTTATACAATAAGAAAGCCTCATAAAAGGGTAATTCACTTTTGCCAATAGTTTGTGTTCAAAATAACTGTTAAGGTCTCAATGAGGGAGTGAAAATAAATTGTATCTATTATATCACTGAATGATAACATAGTAACAATTTGCACATGGACGAAATCCAAGACAGCATTGTGATTATCAAAGCTCAACACTGAAAGTAAACAAATAAACAGTAAATCAAACTCAAACCCAAAATACCCAAAAGTGATACACAAATAAACAAAGACCACCTAAAAAAATCTATAGAAGGTGTACCAAACAATTCAAAATGCCATAGACGGAAAAGGATATACACTCTGCAATGCAAGTCTTTTATCTGAGTGTTGTAGAAGTCCCAGTCTTTGTAAAGTCCCAGCAGGCAATGAAGATATACATTCCTAAATCCTAGATAAGACACTGGCACAATCCAACACAGGTAAGAAGTAGGTATCAGCGCACTCAAGCCCATAACAGAGTCCTCTGTGAGCTTCTCTGCAAACTTCCAAACACTATGAATTAAAGGGATAGTTCACCCAAAAATGAAAATTCTGTCATCATTTACTCACCATCAAGTTGTTCCAAACCTGTATGAGTTTCTTTGTTCTGCTGAACACAAAATGAGATATTTAGAAGAATGTTTGTAACCAAGCAGATAGAGCAACAATTGACTACCATAGTGGGGGAAAAAATACTATGGTAGTCAATGGTTGCTCTATCTGCTTTGTTACAAGCATTCTTCTAAATATCTCATTTTGTGTTCAGCAGAGCAAAGAAACTCATACAGGTTTGGAACAACTTGATAGTGAGTAAATGATGACAGAATTTTCATTTTTAGGTGAACTATCCCTTTAACATTTTTATGGGAACATAAAAATGTGCATTTGAATAAGATTGTAAAGCATTAGAATGTACAATTCACTTAACCCTTAATCATCCCTCAAGTAGGGTTTACGTTTGAGTCCCTTGGGGTCAGATAGACCCCAAACTTTTACAGAGTGATTGCATAAGGAAATAGAATTTTTTTACATGGAAAACTATATATCATTTTTTTTATTTACTTCTCAACTATACATTTATGCTGTGTTTTTGAGGGTATTTGGTAGTTTTTTTCCCTATTTACTGCACAAATACTTAACTATGTCATAAATTGGCTCATTAAAAATGATTTTTTATGAAAAAATCACTTGAATGATGATCTTAAATAAATATAAATAGTTTTTGGACATTGCTCTATGTGTTAGGGATAGAATACCGCCATCTGTAGGTTTGTGGAAAAACTTTAGGAATTATAGTTAAAGAGAAAGAGAGTGCAATGACCACATTATCCATTAGAGGTCCATAGGGAAGTTATGCAAAAGTTAAGCTGCCTTTCATCTTTCTTTTATTTGCCCTTTTCCCTCTCTTTCTCATGATTGTTCCATGTTGCATTTGTGCTCTAGTATTTGTCCTTCATTTATGTATGGAATTTTTTCAGATTTATGCCAGTTTTGTTGATTTTATTTGCCAGTTTCTATAAAAATGCTCTCCGTTGCAGTCACACTCGTGTGTGTTTGTGTGTGTGTGTGTGTGTGTGTGTGCGTGTGTGTATTAGACAGAAAGTTCGTTCCACTTTGTGTTTATGATCTAGGACCAGGGGCCTCATTTATAAACGTTGCGTACGCACAAAAGAAGGCGTACGCCACTCTCTACGCAATAATTGGTATTTATAAAAAAGCAAACTTGACGGGAAAATGTGCGGTCCTTCACGCAAGCTCTGACCCAGGCGTACGCACAAAAACGGGTGAAATGAGAAATGGCGACACCGTCGGCAAATGGAAGAAACACGTGAAAGTGTTTCATATAAGCATCATCATGCGCATGCGCGGGTTGTGAGCGCGTTGTTGATGTTAGAGCTCCGTCGAATTGATTCATAATCCTTGATTTTCTCCTTATCACTCGCTTACAAACGATTATTTTCTATTATTTACAGCGTGTGAATATATCTCCGATACGATTCTCTATAAAAAACAATCGGATTGCTTTGATATCACTACTTATATCCGAACTTCCGCTACTAACCGTAGCCCGCTAGCATTGCACGCGTGGTAGCTTATTTACACCGGTAGCCCGCTAGCATTGCACGCGTGGTAGCTTATTTACACCGGTAGCCCGCTAGCATTGCACGCGTGGAACTTATTTACACCGGTAGCCCGCTAGCATTGCATGCGTGGTAACTTATTTACACCGGTAGCCCGCTAGCATTGCACGCGTGGTAACTTATTTACACCGGTCACCACTGAAACCGACAATTCGTCATCGCAGCACATCTGCTACAATGACGAATAACTCGGATGTGTGTCTAATGTTACCTTTGAGTGCAGGCGAGGACACGTTCGAGCTGCATTCGGTGCAGTTGGAGTTGGAGTCGTTGGAGAAGCAGATTCGCGATCTACTAGAGAGACGAGCCGTGCTGAGAGAGCGACGATCAGCGCTTGAAACATCACGCGCCGATGCGGTTAGTAACCTCTTGACTCCGACCTCGTCTACTCCGTGTGTTTCTCTGCACAGGACCAAAGCACCCAGGACGCGATCATCATCCCTGGTTTCGTTCACTCCGGCGCCGACACGACCCTGGGTGCTTCCACAGCGGAAGACGTGAGCCAGGACCAGAGCTAGGACCTCTCCGCCCCTCCCGGTCTTCGAGATCTCCACCCGGAACCGCTTCTCCCCTCTTCGCGAGACGGAACGCGACGCTGTGGTCATCGGTACTTCCATCGTCCGACATGTCCACGCTACCTCAGGTAAAGGCAAGGTAATCACTCACTGCTTTCCTGGTGCTCGTGTTCTCGATGTCGCTGCGCAGGTTCCCGAGATCCTGAACGGTGACGAGCGCATCGGAGCTGTCGTGCTGCACGCGGGAACGAACGACACCAGGCTGCGGCAGACGGAGGTTCTGAAGAGGGACTACAGGAGCCTGATCGAGACGGTGCGCAGAACATCGCCTGAAGCATCGATCATCGTGTCTGGACCTCTTCCCACGTACCGACTAGGACATGAAAAGTTCAGTAGATTATTTGCTCTAAATGAATGGTTAATGTCATGGTGTAATGAACAGAAGCTGCTCTTTGTAAATAATTGGAATCTGTTTTGGGAGCGACCTAGGCTCTTCCGTCCTGATGGCCTTCACCCCAGCAGAATCGGAGCGGCTCTTCTGTCGGACAACATCTCCAGAGCGCTGCACACCACCATATGACTAGTAAGTCAAAGTCCAAATCACAGTATTTGCTGTCCTAACTTAACTGACATAAGTACCAATGTAGAACATTATATAGAAACTGTGTCTGAACATAACTGTGTAGAACATTATATAGAAACTGTGTCTGAACATAACTGTGTAGAACATTATATAGAAACTGTGTCTATTCCTCGTTTAGTGAGGTCAAACATTAAATCTACATACACTAGGAAAAATCTAATTGTGATTAAACCAGAAAATCTCAATATTAATTAACAAAAACAATTTCTAAAACTAGGTCTTCTAAACATTAGATCGCTCACACCTAAGGCGGTTATTGTAAATGAAATGGTCACAGATAATAGTTTCGATGTACTTTGCCTTACTGAAACCTGGCTTAAGCCAAATGATTATTTCGGTCTAAATGAGTCTACTCCGCCAGGATACTGTTATAAGCATGAGCCCCGTCTGATTGGTCGTGGCGGGGGTGTTGCAACAATCTATAGAGATATTCTTAATGTTACTCATAAAACAGGTCAAAGGTTTAATTCGTTTGAAGTACTAGTGCTAAATGTTACGCTCTTAAATGTAAGAAAGAAATCCATACTATCTCTAGCCTTGGCTACTGTGTATAGACCTCCAGGGCCCTATGCTGATTTCTTAAAAGAGTTTGCAGACTTTCTCTCAGATCTATTGGTCAACGTCGATAAAGCATTAATTGTTGGAGATTTTAACATACACGTAGATAACACAAATGATGCATTAGGGGCTGCATTTACAGATCTATTAAACTCCTTTGGGGTTAAGCAAAACGTCACTGGTCCCACTCATCGTCTTAATCACACACTAGATTTAATTATATCACATGGAACCAACCCAACCGACATAGATATTATACCGCAAAGTGATGATGTCACTGACCATTACATGGTAACTTGCATACTGCGTACTGCTGAAATCTGTCATGTTGCGCCACGTTATCGACCAGGCAGAACAATCCTTCCAACCACTATAGATAGATTCTCAAATAGCTTACCTGATCTGGCTCAGCTGCTCAGTGAACCCAAACAAACAGATGAACTAGAGGAAATGGCTAGCAGTATGAGCACGATTTTATCTAGCACATTAGAAATTGTTGCACCAATTAGATTAAAAAAGGTTAGAGAGAAAACTAAAGCACCATGGTACAACAGTGCTACACATGTTATCAAGAGAGAAACTCGTAACTTAGAGCGTAAATGGAAACAAACAAATTTAGAGGTCTTTAGAATCGCGTGGAAAGATAGTATGTCACGTTATAAAAAGGCCCTAAAAGCAGCCAGGGCTGAGCATCTCCGCAAAATAATAGAAAATAATCAAAATAACCCAAGGTTTTTATTTAACACCGTGGCTAGACTAACAAATAAACAAACATCGCCTGAGCAAAATATTCCGTTACAGTTTAGTAGTAATGATTTTATGAATTTCTTCACTGAGAAAATAGAAAGCATCAGAAACAAAATTGTAAATGTACAATCTTTAATGATGTCTTATGATTCAACCGCAACTATCGCCCGTCAAGAACTACTACACCGCTTTACAACTATAGGACAGGAAGAGCTAAATAAACTTATCATTGCATCTAAACCAACAACATGTTTATTAGATCCAATACCCACTAAACTACTGAAAGAATTGTTACCTGTAGTGGAAGAGCCTCTTCTCAATATTATTAACTCATCTTTATCTTTAGGTCATGTTCCAAGAATATTCAAGTTGGCAGTCATAAAACCTCTCATTAAGAAGCCACAATTAGATCATAATAACCTAGCAAATTACAGACCAATTTCAAATCTTCCATTTATGTCTAAAATACTAGAAAAAGTTGTGTCTGCTCAATTGTGCGCTTTCTTGCAAGAAAATGATATCTATGAAAAATTTCAATCAGGATTCAGGCCGCATCATAGCACAGAAACTGCACTCGTTAAAATCACAAATGATTTACTTCTAGCTTCTGACCAAGGCTGTATCTCAATACTAGTTCTACTCGATCTTAGTGCTGCGTTTGATACTATAGATCATAAACTACTCTTAGATCGACTTCAAAATTATACTGGTGTTCAGGGACAGGCATTAAACTGGTTTAGATCGTACTTATCAGACCGCTAGCATTTTGTCTGTCTAAATGGGGAAAAATCAAAGATGACGTCAGTAGACTATGGGGTGCCGCAAGGATCCGTGTTAGGCCCTCTGCTATTCTCTATATATATGCTGCCACTTGGTAATATTATAAGAAAACATGGAATTAATTTCCACTGTTATGCTGATGACACTCAATTATATATTTCATCACGACCGGATGAAAACGCTAAATTATCTAAACTGACAGCGTGTGTTGAAGATATTAAATACTGGATGACGTGTAATTTTCTGCTATTAAATTCAGATAAAACGGAGGTGTTACTTATTGGTCCAAAAAACTGCCCACAAAACCTCTCGCAATACAATTTTACCTTGGAAGGATGTCCTGTCACTTTATCCACTACAGTAAAAGACCTGGGTGTTATATTAGACCGCAACCTGACATTCAAAAATCATATTTCATATGTTACAAGAACGGCATTTTTCCATCTTAGAAACATTGCTAAGCTACGTAACATGCTATCTATTTCTGATGCAGAAAAGTTAGTTCATGCATTCATGACCTCGAGATTAGATTACTGTAATGCTTTATTAGCTGGTTGTCCTGCATCCTCAATAAACAAACTACAGTTAGTCCAAAACGCGGCTGCTAGAGTTCTTACTAGGTCAAGAAAATATGATCATATAACACCAATTTTATCATCTCTACACTGGTTACCTGTGAAGTTCCGTATCAATTACAAACTATTGCTACTAACCTATAAAGCCCTAAATGGTTTAGCTCCAGTGTATCTAACGGATCTTCTATCGCCCTACAATCCATCGCGCTCTTTAAGATCACTAAACTCTAGGCTTCTGGTCATTCCTAGGATATCTAAGTCCACTAAAGGAGGGAGGGCTTTTTCACATTTAGCTCCTAAACTCTGGAATAGTCTTCCTGATATTGTTCGAGGTTCAGACTCGCTGTCCCAGTTTAAAACTAGATTAAAGACGCATCTCTTTAGCCAAGCATTCACATTATAATTATCTTTTTATACTACAGTTAAATCGGATCAAAAGCATTAATATAATATTCTGAACAGCAGCTATGCTAATCATTTCCCATCTGCTTTTCTGTTGTTATCTCGGGACACTAGTCCCGAGGTAAATAGTTCATCAGCTCCAGTTTGTATCCAGCCTCTCATGGAGACTTCGGATGCCCCGACACCTGTGATGAGACGACTCCACGCCTGTGAAGAGACGACTCAACGCCAGCATTGTTATGGCCTAAATTAATACACGATTGATTAACTTTTTCGAACATTATTCTTTAACATTGTCTTTCTAACATTTTTACTGTACATCTATGAAATGCACTTTCTGTAAAGCTGCTTTGAAACAATGTGTATTGTGAAAAGCGCTATACAAATAAATTTGAATTTAATTGAATTGAAAGTGTGTGAAACTGTAGACCGTTGTGTAAAAGAAATGGCAATACTGCCTCTCATAAATAACTTGAAGACTTCACAAAGCAAGTATTACAATTAACAGCCTACACGAACACCCGTTGGATCGATCTGCAGTGTAAAACAAACAAAATCAAACGCAAATTACAACAGAAATGAAAAAAAAAAAAAAAAGGTAAATATGTTCTGCAACAATATTGGCATGTTATGCAATTCATCCTCATAAATAATATGGTAAACAGAACGAAATAATGTACAAAACTGATATTCTCGTCAATGTGTCCGTCTGGCGGAGCAGATATAGATGCAATTAGATAGACAGATAGATAGATAATTAGGGAGAAATATAGATAAATAGATAAATAGATAGATAGATGTATTAATTGTCCACTGGGGAAAGTTGTTTTCATAGTAAAAATTTCTTCATCAGCTACGGAATCATGGTATTCATGCAAATGCCTTTAGTTTGTTTTATTTTCAATAAAATAACATATGACGTATGTCTCAACCATTCAGAAAGCTGCAAGAAGTTACATTTGCACTGAACTATTTCCCATTTCCACGTAGATAATAGGGATAGGGATTAATAGGGATTGCCCAATAATTGCCGCCAGTCTCTCATCAAGAGGGGTCAGCTCCGGTGTCCCCTTTCCCCCACCCGTGGCACTCTGGCGATGGAGCGCTAGGCACTTTTTTGCCTCGACTTTGATGTCCGACCATTTCTTTTTTTTTTCGTCCACGGTCCGAGGTTGTGAGGCTACAGCATTTACGGCGTCTGCAACCTTTTGCCACTCAAGTGCCTTTTTGGCATTAGTAATGCCCACACTGTGCCCTCCAAAAAATATTTTTCTCCTCTTTTCCACCTTGCCAACGATAATTTCTACTTCACATTGAGTGAAGTTACATTTTTTAGATTTCCTCTCTGTATTTGCCATGATTTCGCAATCGATGAATATTAACTTGTGGGCGTTTCACAGACTATTTATGGGCAACTATGGGCGTAACATGAAGCCGCAAAAGCTGCGCTACATTTAGAATTGATTGTGATTTATTAAGGGAAAACTGCGTAGGATGTGCGTGCGCACGGTTTTATAAATCCGAATATTTCTGTGCGTACGCACGTCCTATGTTTCATCCGTACGCCACTTCTGACGCAAATCCTATGCAAAGTTTTATAAATGAGGCCCCAGATGTTGATATAAATGTAGACATTTTCAGATTTATACTGGATTTAGTTGATTTTTTTTTACAAACAAAGTGAAAAATATTTTTCATTTTTTTACATTTTCCCATTCATTGCCAAAATCAAAAAAATACTCCAGACACCTGTGTTTGTGTGTGTGTGTGTGTGTGTGAGTGAACATGCTTGTTCCATATTGCATTTGTGCTCTAGTATTAGTACTTCATTTATGTATGAAAATCTTTCAGATTCATGCCAGTTTTGTTGATTTTATTTGCCAATTTCAATAAAAATACTCTGTTGCAGTCACACACATGTGTGTGTTTGTGTGTGTGTGTGTGCGTGTGTGTGTATGAGATAGAAAGTTCGTTCTACTTTGTGTTTATGCTCTAGGACCAGACCTTGATATAAATGTGGAAATTTTCAGATTTATACTGGATTTAGTTAATTTTTTTTGACAAAAAAAGTGAATTTTTTTTTTTTTTTACACTTTCCCATTCATTTTCAATGTGGGGTCAATCTGACCCCAAGGGACTTAAACTGTAATTTTTTTTTACACACCTTTAGAACAACCAAATCAAGCCCAGATTTTTTGTGCATGTTTAGATAGATTATTTTGGAAAAGTCACAGAGTCTCATGGCCCTGAGATGAAGGGAACACTTTTTAAAAATGGAGGAAAAGTCCAGTGGGGTCAGCTGGACCCCAAGGGACGATTAAGGGTTAACTCCTCAAACACAATAACTGTGTCCCAAAGTGAAGGGTGCACACTCCGAAGGCCGTGCATTTCGAAGGCCAGGCCAGGCCAGGCCTTTGAAGTGCACGAAGGGCGAACCGAGAGACAGGGTTGCCAGGTCTGAACAACACAACCCCTCCAATTGCTAATCAAAAGTAGCGGAATCACAGCCAAAATGCTTCAAAACGTGGGGGCGGGCGGTAGAAATATTGCTAAAGTAAAGACAACTTAAACCTGTGGACTACAGGCTACAAACAGCCCACAGCAACAGTAAATGCAGCCCAATTCCAGACTTGGCAACAATGAATGCTGGTGGATGACTCATGTTCTCACTGCGGGAACATGACCATCTCGGAGTTGCGGTCTAGACTCCATCTCGCAAGAGTCCCCGTGCCTCTGCCTTGATCTAACCCTCCACAGAGGGTTACTTCAGGCAGTAGCGCGGGTGATTTAAGGGTTACGGTGAGCACGCTTCCCCCAGGGAACCAACCCCCGGGGAACCCTCATTTCTTCCCGGAGGAGCACGAGGAGCTCACTAGGTCGTGGACGGCACCTTTTACTGCCAGAAACCGGCCCAGTAGATCCTCCTCCCTCACCACCCTCGATGGCGGACCTAAAAAAGGCGTACACACAGGTTCCTCCCGTGGAACAGGCCATTGCTCTGTAACTGTGCCCTAATTCCACATCCAGGGGGAACCCGTGTCTCCCCTCCCGGGCCTGTGGGTACTCGTCCGATCTGATCGGAAAGGCCTACCAGGTTTGTGGCGAGGCAGGCTCCGCCTTACACGCTATGGCGTTGTTGCAAGTTCATCAGGCCCAGGCACTGAAGACCTTGCACGAGGGTGGTCACGATCCCGCAGTTCTCCAATAACTGGGAACCGCAACGGACCTCGCACTTCGTGCGACGAAGGTTACGGTGTGGGCCGTGGGTCGTGCAATGTCCACTATGGTGGTTCAGGACGCCATCTCTGGCTGTGTCTGGCGGACATGAGGGAGACCGACAAGATCAGGTTCCTTAACTCCCCCTTCTCCCAGACCGGCCTCTTCGGTGATGCGGTCCAGAATTTTTCTCAGCAGTTCACGGCCGCACAGAAGCAGACTGAGGCGATCAGTCACATCCTGCCACGGCGGTCAGCTGCTGTCTCCACCCCGCCGCCGGCAGCGCCTCAGTCTGCTCGTCGCCACGGGCGGCCGCCTGCGTCTGCCTCCGCTCCCGCATCGCAGCAGCAGCCTCCATTCAAGCGACGTCGTGGAGCCAGAGCCGGGAGAAGAATCTTGTGTTCCGTTTTATTTCTGTTCCGCCGGTACCCAAATTTTCAATAAAAGAGCAGCCACCCCAGCCCAGTACCTGCATTCCACCTCGCTGCCCCACGGTGGGTGCCCCACGGTGGGTGGTCCCTATGGTCCCGCTTGTACGGTTTCTGCGAGCCTGGCTAGAAAGTCTCCGCCAAAGGCTGAATGTAAAGTCGTGGCCAGGATGCACAGAACCATTTTTCTATATTATTTTTTTTTATGCAAGTTATTTGTAAATGTAACAAAGTAATTGCTGTCTATTGTTCATTTTCGTTAACTTGAAATGTGTAGGCTAAATAAAAGAGAAGTGATTGTTCTGTACATTGTTTATTTTTGTAATGCAAATTATAATTTGTAGGCTATATTAAACACGGAAAGACACAGGCTCGCCGAAGGGAGCCTTGCCATGTAAGAATACACATATGGAGCCACAACACATGGCACCAAGCCAACACAGCAGTATTCAGGGCTGGCCTAGCGACAGACACTCCACAATGTCTTGCGGCTCGCAAGTGGTGGCGGAGGAGCTTAACAGGGTTCACCAGCGGGAACTTGCTGAAGCAAATAGCGCACTTATCCACTCCGAGCAGGGGAATGGCACAGCAAGCCGACACAAGAAGCAGAGCTCCAGGCGTTACTGGCCACTGGGGGCGAGCACGCAGGAAGCATCCTTTTCTACACGCTATAAAATCGGTGTCGCCAAGGCCGCAGCTCTACATATATCTGTCAGCGAGGCACCATGCGCCAACGCCCAGGAAGACGCCCCGGGCAAGGCACGCCTGAGGTTGGTACGCCATGGCGATGGCATCCACTATCCAGTGGGCCATCCTCTGCTTGGAGACAGCCTTTCCTTTTAGATCAGTAATTAGATCAGTAATTTAGTTTATATGGTTAATTTAGTTTAATAATTAGATTTATTTCGATGAAAAATTTAGAAAAATGTTGTGTCCCCAACTGAGCATGCCAAGCCAGAGGCAACAGTGGAAAGGAAACCAAAACCCCATCAGGTGACCTAATGGAGAAAAATAAACCTTGGGAGAAACCAGGCTCAGTCGGGGTGCCAGATCTCCTCTGGCCAATTAACAAACAGCGTATGATTATTATTCTGGAAACTTTACAGGTCAGAGGTCATAATAGATTGGAATATTCGAAGGATCGAAGGCAACACGCCGGAGACGGGTTTATTGAGGATGACATATCGATTTAAATATTATTAAATTGTAATATTCGAACAATCGGTGTCATCACGCCGAAGACGGGTTTATTGAGGATGCCGTGTCGACGATGCAATTTCAGGGGAGTCTAATTGACACGGTCTCTGCAGATACTTCAGGGTCATGTGTTGGTCTTCTCAGGGCGCAGGTCCACCATCTGATCTGGATATGGCCCGGATCCGGCTGACTGCAGTAAACCTCGGGATAAAACAGAGAAACTAACATTAGCGTAGATGCCATTCTTCTGATGATGTCACGAGTACATCAGGTGTTATGGGAAGTGTTCCCTAATGCAGCCTAACAATCATTTAATTGAAAAAGTGTTTTATATGTATGCCATAGTAAAGAGATGTGTTTTTAGTCTAGATTTAAACTGACAGAGTGTGTCTGCTTCCCGTACAATGTTAGGAAGACTATTCCAGAGTTTAGGTGCTAAATAGGAAAAGGATCAACCGCCTGCAGTTGATTAGGATATTCTCAGTATTATCAACTGGCCAGAATTTTGAGACCGTAGAAGACGTGATGGATATAATATGTTAAGAGCTCGCTCAAGTATTAGGGAGCTAAACCATTTAGTGCTTTGTAAGTAATAAGCAAGATATTAAAATGTATGCGAAGTTTAATAGGCAGCCAGTGCAGTGTTGACAGAACTGGGCTAATATGGTCATACTTCCTGGTTCTAGTAAGAACTCGAGCTGCTGCGTTTTGGACCAGCTGGAGTTTATTTATTAAGCGAGCAGGGCAACCACCCAGTAGAACATTACAATAATCTAGCCTTGAGGTCATGAACGCATGAATTAACTGTTCAGCATTTTGCATTGAGAGCAGGTGCCGTAATTTAGATATATTTTTAAGATGGTAGAATGCAGTTTTACAGATGTTAGAAACGTGGCTTTCAAACGAAAGATTGGTACCAAAGAGCACACCCAGGTTCCTCACTGACGACGAGGACTTGACAGAGCAGCCATCAAGTGTTAGACAGTATTCTAGGTTACTACTTGTGGAGCTTTTTTGTCCAATAATTAAAAATTCATTTTTTTCTGAATTGAGTTGCAGGAAATTACTGGTCATCCAATGTTTTATATCAGCTATGCATTCCGTTAATCTTGTGAATTGGTAAGTTTCTTCAGGGCGTGAAGAAATATAGAGCTGAGTATCGTCAGCATAACACTGAAAACTAACGCCATGCTTCCTAATGATATCTCCCAGTGGTCGCATGTACAGGGTGAAGAGCAGCGGTCCTAGCACTGAGCCCTGCGGTACTCCATACTGAAGTTGTGATCGGTGTGACATCTCTTCATTTACTGCTACTGATAACTGATAACGGTCACATAGGTATGATTTAAACCATGACAAAGCAATTTCACTAATACCTACATAATTTACGAGACTATTTAAAAGAATGTCGTGGTCGATAGTATCAAATACAGAGCTAAGATCGAGTAACACTAATAGAGAGATACAGCCACGATCGGATGATAAGAGTAAATCGAGTTTCCAGGCATATTGTTGTATTAACAGATGCCTCTGCCACGGGCTGGGGTGCCATGTGCAATGGACATGCTGCCGCGGGCTCCTGGACGGAGCCACAGCGCCTCCTGCATGTCAATTGACCTATCGGTAAGCCCCGCCCCCCTTAGTTACTGTTGCTAACTCGGACAAACAAACGGAGTTGCTATATCTTACAATGACAGCCGTCAGTGTGAAAACCTTATCCCAAGATGTTTTTGGACACAGAATGTAGCGGATATCCCGTCCGAATGATGGCCAAACTTTACTGATGGTTTATCAAGTTTATTATGTCATTTTTCACTCCAAAAAAATCATCGTAAGAGCTGAACAAACAAAGCATAAGAAGTGCGCATTAACGTCTCATTCACAAACTCTCTCTCACCGTTGCATTACCATTAACATACACAGCAAACTACACAAAAACACTCTTAAAACTAACAGTAAACAAACATATACACAGACCGTATGCCTTTTCGAGGGTGCAGTTAATAACTGGTAAACTTTGTATGATCTACAAAACATCTGCAGAGCTGCAGGCTGGGCGACACCTAACAAGATTCTACAATCTACGAGTGGAGCCTGTGTCCGACTATGTACTCACCTCTACTAGTGGCCGGTAATGGGCTAGGCTCAGGTGTCTTCGTTTGCTCGCCATTCCACTCCACGGACTGGATACGTGCGATATTTCCCTTTCGTTCCGTCACTACGACGTAACGTTAGTGACTAACGAATGGGGGTTTCGCTTAGAAGCCTATCATCTTCGAGCTTAGAGAAAACGCCCAATGGCGTGCCAATGCCATGGGGCATGCGGAATTTGCATACGTAACTCTGCCTCACCGCGTGAGTATATAAGGAAGTACGTGGCAATATCGCATTATGTTTCTGCTTTCGGAGCCAAGAGTACCTACCTCTTCACTCCTACAGCCTTCTGAGACTCTGTCAGCTTCTTCGAGACGAGCAGCTTTCCAGTCGGTGTTGGTGTGACGGCGCGTTCCAGTGATCGCATACTTCCTGCCTGCTGATCTGTGCAGTGGTCCGCCTGACAGCTGGTGTGTGTTTCCCTGGGCGCTTCGGCATCGACTGCAAATTTTCCTCTCACAAAAAGAGCTTGCACGTGACACGTCCTTTTCAGGATGTTTCATCCGTGCACTTCTGGGTGCGGTAGATCTCTTTTTTCTTTTGACAAGCATGAGCGCTGCGTGACGTGTTTGGGCTTTCAGCACGCTCAGGCAGCGCTCGTGGATGACTCATGTTCTCTCTGCGGGAACCTGGCCATCTCGGTGTTACGATCAAGACTCCGTGAATTCCATGCTGATGCCGGAACGAGAGTCCCCTCCGTCACCCCCCAATCTGCGGTCTCCTCTGGAGGCGGCACTTTGGCTGGTGACCAGGGTGATCTGAGGGTGACGGTGTGGAACAAAGCTACGACGCTAGTTCCTCGGCCCACACCCCCCTCTCATGCACCTGACCCGGCCCGTGCTCAAGCGTCTACATCGGGGCCGGCTCCTGCTGTCCCGACTGTGGCGTTTGGCACGGCGGAGGATGAGGAGATGTCTATCGCCGCATCACAAGTTGGGCTGGAGTCATCTGAGGATGATGATTCGGCTGTGCTGCCACCCTCGGGTGCGCCAGCATTGCCCGAGTCGGACCCAGAATTGACAGCCATGCTGTCTCGGGCAGCTGCAGCGCTTGGACTGGAGTGGAACCCTCCGCCTCAGCCTGAGCGTTCGCGGTTGGTCGATTGGTTTTTGGGGGCGGCCCAAAATTATTTCCCGAGGTGCATGAAGAGATCGCGCGTTCCTGGAAGTCCCCGTTGTCTTCCCGCGAACGTTTGGCGAACTCTTCCGCCTTCACCTCCCTCGATGGAGCTGCGGCTCAAGGGTACACTGGGGTCCCCCCAGTCGAACGTTCTGTTGCGATGCAACTGTGTCCTCAGAGCGCTTCGTCCTGGCGTGGTGACCCAAAGCACCCCTCCAAAGCCTGTAGGTTTTCGTCATCCCTGGTGGCGAAGTCCTATAGAGCTGCGGGGCAGGCCGCTGCTTCTTTGCATACCATGGCAACTCTTCAGGCTTACCAAGCCAAGTTGCTGTGTGATATGCACGAGGGGGGGGCTGACCCAGGACTCAGCAATGAGTTGCGTGCCGCCACCGACCTCGCTCTCCGGGCGACGAAGGTGACCGCACGCTCCCTGGGTCAGGTGATGTACACAAATGTGGTCCATGAGCGACACCTATGGCTCACCCTGGCTGATATGCGTGACGCTGAGCGAACCTGTTTCCTCAATGCCCCCATATCCCAGGATGGGCTATTCGGTGGAGCGGTCGAGAGCTTCGCCCAACAGTTCTCGGCCGCTCAGAAGCAGACTGAGGCTATAAAATATATCCTGCCCCGGCGGTCAGCTGCTGCCTCCACCCCACCGCCCGCGCAGGTGCCTCAGCCTGCTCGCCGCCGAGGGCGCCCTCCTGCGGCTCCCTCTACCTCTGCGCCACCCAAGCAGCAGCCTCCACCCGGGCCGCGCAGAGGCAGCCGCAGGAAGGCGTCCCAGTCCGCTCCAGCCCCGCAGCCCGCGAAGAAACGCCAGGCTAAGCGGCGCTCCTGATGCGGACGGCTCAGGGATGGGCAGTTCTTTCCAGGAGACGGCGGCAGGGCCGCTCCTTCCCCCGGTGGAGGGCCCGGGGAGAATCTTTTGTTCAGCTGCTGGCCCCCAGGTCAGCCTCCCCTGTCCGGGCCGGTAACGCTGCCTCGCTGCCCCACCCGGGGTACGTCTGCCGTCCGCATAACCCCGTTGGTGCAGTCTCTGGAAGCGTGGCTTCAGCTTCCGGGGCTGTCCCGCTGGGTTGCGCGGACCGTCAGGCTCGGCTACGCGATTCAGTTCGCGCAGGCTCCTCCCCATTACAGGGGAGTCCGTTATACCGTGACCGGGGCCCATGCCCCCGTCATGCGTGCGGAGATTGCCACTCTACTGGCGAAGGGTGCGATCGAGCCTGTCCCTCCGGCCGAGATGAAGTCGGGGTTCTACAGCCCCTACTTCATTGTACCCAAGAAAACCGGTGGGTTACGACCAATCCTGGACCTTCGCATCTTGAACCGATCCCTTCACCGGCTTCCGTTCAAGATGTTGACTGCGAAACGCCTTTTCGAATGCGTTCGTCCTCACGATTGGTTTGCAGCGATCGACCTGATGGACGCCTACTTCCATGTCTCCATCCTTCCTTGACACAGACCGTTCCTACGGTTTGCTTTCGAGGGGCAGGCATATCAGTACGCAGTTCTCCCATTCGGGCTATCTCTGTCCCCTCGCGTCTTCACGAAGATTGCCGAGGCAGCCCTTGCGCCCCTTCGGCAGCATGGGGTTCGCATCCTGAACTACCTCGACGACTGGCTCATACTAGGCCACTCTCGAGAGCAGGTGTGCGGACACAGAGATCTGGTTCTCCACCACTTAGCCCGTCTGGGCCTTCGGGTCAACTGGGAAAAGAGCAAACTTTGCCCCGTGCAGAGGATCTCTTTTCTCGGTATGGAGATCGACTCAGTCGCCATGTGCGCGCAGCTTACGAGCGAGCTTACCAGTCTCTGCTGACTTGCCTCCGTCAAATCGAGAGCAGGAGTGCGGTTCCACTGAAACTATTTCAGAGGCTCCTGGGGCATATGGCATCTGCAGCCGCGGTAACGCCGCTCGGATTGCTTCATATGAGACCGCTTCAGCACTGGCTTCACGATCGAGTCCCGAGATGGGCATGGCAGTCTGGCACGCTCCGGGTCCAAGTGACTCGGGCCTGCTTACAGACGCTCACCCCGTGGTCGAACCTCAGTTTTCTACGGGCCGGTGTGCCCTTAGAACGAGTTTCCTGGCATATTGTCGTATCGACGGATGCCTCTGCCACGGGCTGGGGTGCCATGTGCAATGGACAAGCAGCCGCGGGCTCCTGGACAGGACCCCAGCGCCTCCTGCATGTCAATTGCCTCGAGTTTCTGGCAGTACGGTTCGCCCTGCACCACTTCCGAGCGCTGCTGAAGGGTCAACATGTGGTTGTCCGGTCAGACAACACGGCCGTAGTAGCGTACATAAACCACCAGGGTGGTCTACACTCCCGCCATATGTCTCAACTCGCCCGCCATCTCATCCTATGGAGTCAGAAGCGCCTGAGGTCCCTTCGTGCTGTCCATATTCCGGGAGTCCTGAACCACGCAGCCGACGAGCTCTCGCGGGTTCAGCCTCTCCCGGGAGAATGGAGACTCCATCCCCAGACGGTTCAGCTGATTTGAGAACAGTTCGGCGACGCACAGGTAGATCTGTTTGTCTCCCACGACTCTTCCCACTGCAGCCTGTACTATTCCCTGACCGAGGGCACGCTCGGCACGGATGCACTGGCGCACAGCTGGCCGCGGGGCCTACGCAAATATGCGTTCCCCCCAGTTAGCCTACTCGCACAGCTCCTGTGCAAGATCAGGGAGGACAAGGAGCAGGTCCTTTTGGTCGCCCCGTACTGGCACGGCCGTTCCCCGAACTCATTCTCCTTGCGACAGCCCCTCCCTGGCCTATTCCTCTGAGACCGGACCTCCTTACTCAGAGACGGGGCACCCTATGGCACCCGCATCCCGACCTCTGGAGCCTCCACGTGTGGCTCCTAGACGGGACGCGGCAGGTTTGAGTGGCCTACCACCTACGGTGGTCGCCACCGTCACTTCCGCTAGGGCAGAGTCCACTTGACATGCCTATGCGTTGAAGTGGAACCTCTTCGTCACCTGGTGCTCTTCCCGCCAAGAAGACCTCTGGAAATGCCCGATCGGGTCCGTGCTTGAATTTCTCCAAGAGGGGCTGGAGCAAAGGCTGTCTCCCTCCACCCTCAAGGTATATGTGGCCGCAATATCTGCCCACCACGATCTCTTGGAGAACAAGAAGGTAAGTCAGCACGACCTGGTCATCAGGTTCCTGAGGGGAGCGAGGAGACTGAATCCTCCTCGCTCTCCTCTAGTACCCTCTTGGGACCTCGCAGTAGTGTTAAGTGCTCTGCAGAGACCTCCCTTTGAGCCTTTGCGGTCGGTTGATATTAAGTTCCTGTCTATGAAGACGGCTCTGCTGACCGCATTGGCCTCCGTTAAGAGGGTCGGGGACCTGCAGGCATTTTCGGTTGACGAAGCGTGCCTGGAGTTCGGGCCGGCCAACTCTCACGTGATCCTGAGACCCCGGCCTGGATATGTGCCCAAGGTTCCCACCACTCCGTTTAAGGACCAGGTGGTGAACCTGCAAGCGCTGCCTTTGGAGGAGGCAGACCCAGCCTTGGCATTGCTCTGTCCAGTACGCGCCCTCCGCGCCTACGTAGACATGACGCAGTGTTTCAGGACCTCAGACCAGCTCTTTGTCTGTTATGGTGGAGAGCGGAAGGGAAGTGCTCTCTCAAAGCAAAGGCTGTCTCACTGGATAGTGGACACCATTGTTTTGGCTTACCAGCAGCAAGGTCGCCCATGTCCCCTTGGTGTGAGGGCACACTCCACTAGGAGTGTGGCCTCCTCTTGGGCTTTAGCGCATGGCGCCTCGCTAGCAGACATCTGCAGAGCTGCAGGCTGGGCGACACCCAACACATTCGCCAGATTCTACAATCTCCGAGTGGAGCCAGTGTCCGACTATGTACTCGCTCCCCCGAGGGGCCGGTAATGGACCAGGCTCAGGTGTCTTCGCTTGCTCGCCATTCCACTCCACGGACTGGATACGTGCGATTTTTCCTCAGGTGAGCTCCCCGAGAGCCCTGAGCTCCTCCAGCACTGTCGACGCCGACATCAGTTCAGTCTGCCCTTTCGAGCCCAGACCCTCATGTCCGGCCAGGTGCCCCATGTGCATGGTTCCCCCCCGGCGACCCCCACATGTGTATTTCACCGTAAGCCTCCGCAGTGAGCGGGTTTCTTCCCTTGGCGTGTCCCCGCCACCCCTAGGGTTAAAAATCCACCTTCGGCTGGTACCCTAGAGATATGTAGCCATATGTAGCCCCTACCGGCTCATATGTGTCTCTTTAGTCCTCCCCACGGGTAGGCATCTTGGCATTCCCTCACTGGGATATGCTTCCCAGTGTACCTTGGTATTCCTGTGTTAAGTGGGAGTCCTTCGTCCATATTAGTCTTACGACAGGGTACTCACACTTACGCAGGGCGCTGGAAGACAGCTGAGTGGCGGGATTATATTGGGACCCCCATTCGTTAGTCACTAACGTTACGTCGTAGTGACTGAACGAAATGGAACGTCTCGGTTACGGATGTAACCCTCGTTCCCTGAGGAGGGAACGGAGACGTAACGTCCCGTTGCCACTTCAGCTGTGCTACCTGGAACGCAGGAGTTCAGTCTTGGCTCCTCAAGCAGGTAACATAATGGGATATTGCCACGTACTTCCTTTTATACTCACGCGGTGAGGCGGAGTTACGTATACAAATTCCGCATGCCCCATGGCATTGGCACGCCATTGGGCGTTTTCTCTAAGCTCGAAGATGATAGGCTTCTAAGCGAAACCCCCATTCGTTAGTCACTAACGTTACGTCTCCGTTCCCTCCTCAGGGAACGAGGGTTACATCCGTAACCGAGACGTTTCCTCAGGTGAGCTTTCCGGAAGCCCTGAGCTCCTCCAGCACTGTCGACGCCGACACCAGTAAGTCTGCCCTCTCGAGCCCAGACCCTCGTGTCAGGCCAGGTGCCTCCGTGTGCATGGTTCCCCTCTGGGCGACCCCCACACGTGTATTTCCACCGTAAGCCTCCTTGAGCAGGTGTCTTTCCCTGGGCAAGCCCTTGCCACCCTGGGGTTAAAAACCCACATTCGGCTGGTACCCCAGAGCTCTCCATATGCAGCCCTTAGCGGTTCATATGTGTATTCCTAAGTCCTCCCTACGGGCAGGCATCTTGGTGCATTTTCCACCTGGAATATGCTTCCCAGTGTACCTTGGTATTCCTGTGATAAGTGGGAGTCCTTCGTCCGTAATAGTCTTACGCAGGGCACTGGAAGACAGCCGAGTGGCGTGATTACATTGGGACCCCCATTCGTCAGTCACTGACGTTACTTGGAGTGACTGAATGAAAGGGAACGTCTCGGTTACGTATGTAACCCTCGTTCCCTGAGGAGGGAACGGAGACGTAACGTCCCTCTGCCACATCCGCTGTACCGCTGGAACGGCCGGGAGTTCAGTCTTGGCTCCTCAGCAGGTAAACATAATGCGATATTGCCAGCGTACTTCCTTATATACCCACGCGGTGGGGCGGAGTTACGCATACAAATTCTGCATGCCCATGGCATTGGCATTGCCATTGGGCACTTTCTAAGATCTCGAAGATGATAGGCTTCTAGGCGAAACCCCCATTCGTCAGTCACTGACGTTACGTCTCTGTTCCCTCCTCAGGGAAAGAAGGTTACATATGTAACTGAGACATTCTAACACTTCTGTGGTAAAAAGTGAGAATTATATTTTGTTAAATGTCAAATAAGCTGTTTATGTGACGTCTAGTTGTCATCTGGCTTGTTTGGCAAATGAATGTGGGAGCCGTCGCGTTTATCATTTTATGCATATCGTCACACATTGAAAGATTTAACGTTAGTTTCATACTTGTGGAGCTTCCCTGATTGTATGCGTGTTATAGTGTCTTCACTAAATGTTTTTTAACTTTTATGTGTCTGTGATGCGGTTAATTTCATGCTGAGTTTCAACGTTAGGCCATGTATAAGTTACTTCTGTCTGTAGTCATTCTTTACCAGATCCCTCATTAGTTTAATTCATAGTGTTTCTGTTGTTTTCTTTTCTGTTGACAGGACTTAACTGTTGCTGTTCTGTGCTTCCCCTGCATTCTTATTATGGGTTTGTATTTTGTTTTATTTGTATTATGTAACATGTCATGCAAATGGAGTCCATTGAAAACACTAAGTGATATACAATGTTTGAATTGGAAAGTATTAGGGATCAATTGATAATTTAATGAACTTTAAAATACTGTGTGATTGATATGGTTTTCCACCTCAGCTTGGTCTGCATTTTACTTAATTTAATTTTTCATTAATTTAATTTCTTTTGTAACTAAACACAATATGTTTCTTTAAATAACTTTCCTGTGTAGAAATCCTGAACAAGGGTCGACAAGGCTGTGATGCTACACATTCCCCAGGGACTGCTGAAGTTCCTGTATGTACAACTTTGAAAATCCATGTAAGATTTTAGCTTTTGTCAAATCGCATAATTGAACTTTAAAGGGATAGTTCACCCAAAAATAAAAATGATCCCATAATTTTCTCACCCTCAAGTCATCCTAGGTGTATATGACATTCTTCTTTTCAGACAAATACAATCGGAATTAAATAAAAAATGTCCTGGGTAATCCAAGCTTTATAATGGCAGTCTAAAATTTGAAGACCAAAACAGTGCATCCATCCATTATAAAAGTACCCCCCCCCCCCCGCGCTGCACTACAAATTTGCGAATGCTGCCACCACGGGCATGATAAAGTGATCGCGCATAGGGCATCAAAACGGCCAGCGGCGGGACTGGTTGTAAATGCAGTTATCATTCATTCCAATGCAAAACTAACTGAGCAATACTGTTGCATCTCATTTTCAATAGCTCCTCAAATGTTCCATCAATGTTCCACAAAATTACAATTACAATAAATCAAACGTAATTATTTGTTCTGTGACTAGAGCTTTTAACATTCATTGCTGGGGGAAACATTTCGTGTTAATGTAATCTGTACAAGTAGTTCAAACTAATATAATTTATAGAAGATGTAATGCAATAATATCTGACATATACTGTAAAGCTTCATTATTACACACTTCACTTAAAATATTTATATGAATTTCTTTGAATTTTTATTGAATTTCAATTCTGCTTCCTTTAATTCAAATTTGAATTGTAATTCAAGATCCTGTTTTTGACTTCAATTCAATTCTGAATTATGCACAATCCTGTAGAACCGTCTAGGAGTGATGTAGCCCAGTGGTGCTAGTGCCAAAAAAAGATGGTTCACTCAGGTTTTGTGTGGACTTTTCAAAGCTTAACGCAGTGTCAGCTTTTGATCCATACCCAATAGGGGTGTAACGGATCGCAGTTTATCCATGATCCGTACGGATCATGACCCACGGTTCGGCATGCACGTGACCCGCGGATTTATTTCGCATTTTTTTTTAAACTTGTGGAATCTGATTTGTTTAGCGATCGCAGACTAAAAGACTTTTAAGTGATCTCGTTCCTTTAAACTCGATTCTGAGTTTCAGAAAAACACGTGTTCACGTGAACATGGCATGTTAATCAGTCAACAGTGGCTAGCGGAGAAGTAGAAGAACTTGAAAAGCCTCCCGAATCATTCAAATCGCATGTATGGGAGCATTTTTATGTAGGCACTGTGGCACTTGAAAGCGTATGAAAGTGGCGCATACATCGAGCATGGCACCTGCTGACGCCCGTTTCACACTGTTACAACAACAATCAGATGTTGATCTGATTAAATCTCTAGGCGGAGTTGATTAAAGTACAACGTCTGGAAATGGCAAATTTTGCAACAAAAAATTTAAAATATTTGACTTCCTGTTGGTTTTCAGATTTTGCACTAAGAGACTTTTTTGTAGGTATCGGGCTGTTACATGTGTATACCGAATTTCATAGCTGTACGTGAAACGTAGCGGGAGGGGCACTACGTTAGGTGGCGCTGTCGAGCCATTTTGCCACGGCCCTGATGGCCGTGCATTCCGACGCGAGTGCAAAGTTTCAAGAGTTTTCGAGCATGGTAAGTGCCCCAAAAGTACCCGAGAAGTCGAAAAAATAAATAAAAAAAAGAATAATCTTTAGAAGAACAATAAGGCTCTGCGCCCTTCCAGGGCTTGGGCCCTAATAAACTGAGCAATTCCAATAGGGTCCTCACACCATCGGTGCTCGGGCCCTAATAATAATAAACTGAGCAATTCCAATAGGGTCCTCACACCATCGGTGCCCGGGCCCTAAATAGTATCCCCTTTTATTCTGATCCGAAAATGATCCGATCCGTGACTCATGACCTGTAGTGTGATCCGAACCGTGAGTTTTGTGATCCGTTACACCATTAATACCCAATGCCAAGAGTTGATGAGCTGATTGAACGGCTGGGCAAAGCTAAGTATTTAACAACTCTTGACTTATGCAAAGGATATTGGCAGGTGCCATTGACTGACTCTGCTAAAGAACTGCTTTTCTTGCTCCTTCTGGATTGTATCATTTTAAATATATGCCTTTTGGCCTGCATGGGGCAGCAGCGACCTTTCAGCGCTTTGTGGACCAGGTGCTGAGGGGATTGGACAGTTTTGCAGCAGCTTATATTGATGACATTGTCATTTTCAGTAGTTCATGGGAAGAACATCTGGAGCATCTTGCTGAGGTGTTCGATAAGATCCACTGTGCAGGTCTGGTTGTCAATACCAAAAAGTGCCAAATTGCCAGGCAAGAAGTCTCTTATTTAGGTTACATCGTGGGAGGAGGATCCATCAGGCCTCAAGTGGAAAAAGGGAAAGTTATTTTGTCTTGTGCCCCGTCAACTACAAAGAAGGGTGTTCAATCATTTCTGGGCTTGGTGGGCTGGTACAGGAGGTTCGTTCCCAATTTTGCCAGCAGAGCTGCGGCGTTAACTTATCTTACAAGGAAGTGCAGCCCTGTGAAAGTCAAGTGGACAGCATAGTGTGAGTAAGTTTTTCAAGACTTAAAAGCTTGTCTGTGCAAAGACCCTGTCTTACCAACCCCACATTTTGACCTTCCTTTTGTAGTTCAAACAGATGCATCTGAACTGGGACTAGGTGCAGTACTGTTACAGAGTGAAGGACAAGGTCGCCACCCAGTACAGTACATTAGCCGGAAGCTGTTTCCTCAGGAGACTAACTATTCGACCATTGCAAAAGAGGCTCTGGCATTAAATGGGCCCTTGACAGTTTAAAATACTATTTGATTGGCAAAGACTTTGTTTTGGAGACTGATCATAGGGGCCTTGCAATGATCAATAAAATGAGAGACAGCAATGCAAGAATCACACAGTGGTATCTTTCCCTCCAACCTTTTAAGTTCAAAGTCCAATATAGGGCTGGAACATTGAATGTTATTGCTGATTTTCTGTCTCGCCTCCCTTGAAGAGTGGCTGTCTTGAGGAGGAGGGTATGTGATGATGAACCTGGACAATGACATAATCACGAGTGTGCCAGCCTAGTACTAGGGTAAATTTATTGTGTGTTTGAACATGGTACATTTATTGTGTGTTTGAACTTGGTAAATTTATTGTGTGTTTGAATTGTTTGTACAAAAATATTATGCTGTGTTGTACATGGATGCATGGGTGATGGAGTAATACCAACATTTATGCTTTAATTTGTTGATGTTGGGTAAGGATAACAGCTGTTTTATACTGTGTCTTTATTTGGTTAACCCCCTCGAGTCAGTGGTCGCGCCGGCACGATCGGCTCTCTTTTTTTCTTATCAGTGCCCAAGAGACTCAGAGACTCTTTCAGATTAAAATACTGACGATCCACACGTTAACGCCCACACATCAACTCATACAAACATCTAGTGAAGCGCTGTAACCTTACTTCAGCTACATCATTTTGAGATGCGTTGAGGAATAATTGTCCTCATGAAAAGCTATTCATGTTCTGTTCAGAGCAAAGGATTCAGGGCTGATTGTAAGGTAGGCCAAGTTTATTCTTTTAGCATCTGGGATTATTAAACGCAAAAAGACTGTTTAAATATGAATCCTGCTGCATTATAAAATGTCATACACGCAAGACTGTTTAGACAAGATTTATTTGGCCTGTTTTGGACAGATTACTGTAAAAGAGCCTAGTGTCACATCAATAAAGCTTTTGTTCGCAAATGTCTGCTCAGATGCTATAAATATAGTACCAGTCAAACGTATTTTTCTTCATATTGATTTTAAATATTATTGCCTAATGTTATTATTATTTTTATTTAATATCAAAGTTTGTTTTATCGAGTTAATATCGAGTTTTGTTTTGTAGAAAGTGAATTGCTTTCTTTACAGTGAATTTCATTTTGTATAAATTGTATCTTAATTTTAATTGTTTATTACATTTTTTTAGCATGAGACTACTTTCAAAAACATAAAAAATATAGAAAAAAATGCGCTTCTTAGTCATTTTTGTCTTGTTTCTAGTCTAAATATTTAAACATTAAACTGCAGTGTAGTCAAATCTTTTGATAATTTAAAATATAATAGGAATGAAGGGTATGACCACCATACAACAACAGATCAGTGTGACAGCCACACGGAATGTGCAGCATTGCCATGCCCATCTCGGGACCCGGCCTTGAAGACAGTGCTGAAGCGGCCTCATATGATGCAATCCGAGCGGCGTTACTGCAGCTGCGGATGCCATATGCCCCAGGAGCCTCGTGGGGCCACTGTCCTGCTGCTGAGCATACTCAGGCAGTTCAACACTGACTGGACACGCTTATCCTCCAATCTCCTCCCGAAGCAAGGAGCATTCTCCGCCAGCATGTGGGTAAACAGAATGCCCCTGAAGACCGGGGGATGCCGGGCAAACTGAATCGAGTAGCCGAGTCTGGGGAAGCGCTAGCCAGGCTCCGCATCAGCGGGACCAACGGCACAACAGACACACCCACAGTGGGGAGGCAAGGTGGAACACAAGGACCTGACTCGGACAGCGGAGCGGCCCAGGTCTGCGTGCTGGGAACACCCTGGTTCTACAGTGAGGCAGGTGGTGTGTGAGACGGCGTGTTTAGCGCAACCTGCACAAACACAGCGCTGCCAGGGGGCTGAGGGTGGCAAAGCGTAGCGTCGCACATCGCCAGACGTGCCCTCTTGGGACCCGGAAGAATAGGAAACTGCTCTTTTATTGAGAAATTGGGCACCGCTGGACTCAGGAGCCAGCAGCAGAGCAGAAACCCCAGATCAATAAATCCTCAATTAGCTCTAAACTGTGCTTAATTTAATCCTTATTAGTGCAACCCACCCTGTGTGTACTGCCTATATACATACATGCCTCACCTGCATACTCCCCCCTCCAATACTCAGCAACATTGTCATCCAGTTTTGCATTAAACTCACATTCCTGGGTTCATCTCCGTTTACTGTAGTGGTGTGTCGTTACATGAATTTAGGATTACAGAGTGTTATTAAACACAGTCATGTGAGATGTGGTGGTAATGTGTTTTTTTGTTGTTTTCAACAAAAAAAAATTATATTTGTTAGTTGACAATTTAATCTGAGTGTGTTAAAGTAAAAGTCCACAGGGCCCAAAGTGTCTGTAGGTAAAGAAACAACCAACTTCGTCAAACAGGGCTCCCCTGTGCTCCCAGTTGTTTTAAAATGTATAAACTTGAGGGTTGGCTTCCAGGGCATGTTTCTTATCTTTCATAGTGTTTCTCCAAGTGTGGTAGAGAGTTTTAATGAAACCCAAACAAAGGCAATGGTTGAGAGAGTTGTTTTCATAGCCTGACCTCATTTAGCTTTCTTGCAGGCAGACCAAGCTTGCAAGTTAATCATAAATCATTTTTTGTTTTGTTTGTCAGGGGAAAAACAAATCAAACGGATAAGCATCCGCATTGTGTTTTTGACTGAAAAGACTCAGGATTTAATTTTACCAAGACATATCCTTGGGCAACTTGGAAAATGTTAAAATACGTGTCAAAGTTTTGGCAAACACAGGAATACAAATAAAAATAAATATCTAAAAAAAAAAAAAAACATCATCCCTCACATTTAAACCATGAATGGTGGAACCTCTAGCAAAATAAAGTCATCAACTTTGTGTGACCGAGTACTCTATCACTGAACCATTGCTCAGAAAGGATCATCTATAATGTGGTCAATAAATCAATGCAAAAAATCTTTAAAATACTCCTACAGCATGGTGACATCTCAATAATCAAAGCTGTTCAATCACTTCCGTTGTTTAGTTAACACTAATCTTTCACAATCACATTTGTCCTTATGATGTCCTTGCAGGCTAAAGGGTTTTGCTGTTACATACTCTCTTGAACAATCCAATGCTTTATGCAGTAATGCTGTCATTGTGGAAAAAGTACATCATAGCATACTTAAAATAAGAAAACGAATATCCTTTTAAAGAATAAACTTAAGTACCACCTGAACGTATTTTTTAGTTGTACTTAAAGTCACCATGAAATGAAAATTCACCCTTTTCAAAAAGCATGTTATAGATCTTATTGGGAACAATTCATAAATACCATAATGGAACAATCTCTCAGACTGGGATGTAGGTCACAATGCAGAATAAAATATCTGTCATGAATTTCTTGTAATCTTGACTTTAAGAGTGCTTTTTTACTCACCCCCATGTCGTTCCAAACCTGCAAGACCCTTCGTTCACCTTCGGAACACAAATTAAGATTTTTTTGATGAAATCCGAGAGCTCTCAGACCCCTCCACAGACAGCAAATTAATTAACACTTTAAAGGCCCAGAAAGGTAGTAAAGACATCATTAAAATAGTCCATGTGACTCCAGTGGTTCAACCCTAATTTTTATGAAGCGACGAGAATATTTTTTGTGTGCAAAAACAAACAAAACTTAAACAGTGCAACGCTTCCTAGTTTTACGGCAGAAAGACTAGTGCGCATGCATCGCGGTGCTCACTTGAACAGCATCGGCTGCTGTAGAACTCGAAAGTGTTGCACTGTTTACAATGTAAAATGCATAGGAGACTGACACAGACTAGAACGAAATTGTTGAATAAATTTGATATTTTTGTGCACAAAGAGTATTCTTGTTGCTTCATATAATTAAAGGGGTAGTTCACCCAAAAATGAAAATTCTGTCATCATTTACTCACCCTCACGTTGTTCCAAACCTGTATGATTTTCTTTGTTCTGCTGAACACAAAATAAGATATTTTGAAGAATGTTTGTAACCAAGCAGATAGAGCAACCATTGACTACCATAGTAGGGGGAAAAAATACTATGGTGGGTCAATGGTTGCTCTATCTGCTTTGTTACAGACATTCTTCAAAATATCTTATTTTGTGTTCAGCAGAACAATGAAATTCATACAGGTTTGGAACAACGTGAGGGTGAGTAAATGATGACAGAATTTTCATTTTTGGGTGAACTAACCCTTTAAGGTTGAACTACTGGAGTCACATGGACAATTTTAACAAAAAGTGAAAAGTGTTAATTAAATTATGAAAAGTTAATTAAATTAAATTATGAAAGTAATGAAAGTGTTAATTAAATTGCTTTCTGTGGAGGGGTCAGAGACCACTCCAATTTCATCAAAAATATCTTCATTTGTGTTCTGAAGATGAACGAAGGTCTTACGGGTTTGAAACGATATGAGGGTGAGTAATTAATGACATAATTTTAATTTTCGGGTAAACTATCCCTTTAAGTAGGGCTTCAGTACATCTTTATCTGAAAATTACATCTAGTAATGTATTTAAATATATTTGTAATTACACATTTGTAATGAAGTTGCAATTTAGTACATTTAAAATACATTAACTTTAAATTAGCTTTTGATACTGTGGACCATCGTATCCTGTTAAAGAGATTGGACCTTGAAGTTGGCATTCGTGATGGTGCACTAGATTGGTTTGCATCATATCTCGCAAATAGGAATTTTTTGGTGGAAATTGGAGAATTTTCATCAAGTTCAGTTCCTGTCACTTGTGGGGTGCCCCAGGGCTCAATTCTTGGTCCAGTCTTATTTTCCTTATACTTACTCCCTCTTCGTTTCATTTTTGAGTCTCATAGGGTTTCATTTCACATTTATGCCGATGACACTCAGCTCTATTTTCCATTAAAATCAGGTACTGATTCAGTTTACTCTCTGCTAGCTTGTTTAGAGGACATTAAGGTTTGGATGGACAAAAATTTCCTTCAATTAAATCAGAAGAAGACTGATGTTATGTTGTTTGGCCCTTCACACATTTTAAATAACATAAGTTCTACCCTAGGCCCCCTTCAAGATAACATTCGTGATAAAGTTAAAAATCTGGGAGTTACCCTTGACCCTGAGTTAAAATTTGATAAACAAATCAACTCTGTAGTTAGAGACAGTTTTTTGCAGCTTAGGGGACTTCGCAAGCTGAAAAATATTTTGAGCTTTAATGATTTGGAGACTGTTATTCATGCGTTTATTTCAACCAGGCTGGATTACTGTAATGCCCTATGCTGGAATAAATCAGTCCTCACTTTCGCGATTACAACTGGTACAGAATGCTGCGGCTCGTTTTTTAACAGGGACAAAAAAGAGAGAACATATTACACCTGTGCTGTCATCACTTCATTGGCTACCCGTTTGTTTCAGAGTTGATTTTAAGGTTTTAGTAATTGTATTTAAATCAATTCATGGTCTTGCCCCTTCTTATATTTCAGAACTTATCCATTCGTATTCCCCAGTGAGAACGCTCAGATCTTCCACCCAGATGATATTAAATGTTCCAAAATCCCGACTTAAATCTAAAGGTGACAGAGCTTTCTCAGTTCATGGTCCTAAGCTCTGGAATTCCCTACCTGTTTCTATTAGACTTTCCCTTACTATTTCTACATTTAAATCTTCTCTCAAAACATACTTTTTTTCTCAGGCATATGTTTAATTTTTTTATTTTAGGCATAAAGTTTTAAATATTCTTGTCTTAATTTTATTACTTTTGTTTGGTTTCTTTTGATAATTTATTATTAGTGCTTAATTTGTACTGTATGAGGATGTTTTGTTTGGCATATTGTGTACTTTGGTCAGCATTTATGCTGTTTTAAAGGGCTAAATAAAATAAACTTGACCTTGACCTTAAATGTAATACTGAATTACACACTACATTTCAAATTATAATCACATCATTTTACATGTTTAATGTTAGTCAACACATCAAAATAAGTGTAGGTTTAAGAAAGACAACATATTTTTAAAACAATAATTTAATGTACTTTAAGGTAAAACTTTTAATTTGAAATGATTGCAGTGTACTTTTTAAAGGTGTACTTAAGTGTGAAAAGAAACACAAGGAACGTGTTTTATGGAATTCAGCTTTTGTTACCGAATGCAGTGGTTAACCAAAAACCCATGAGGCATTTTGAATTGAAAGAGAGTGGAAATGTATCTGTAATTGCATTATATAGGCAAGTTGAGCTGCTGTTTTATTGATGTTTAATGCTTAAGCTGAGGAAAACCATCCATAAAATACATGGAAAAGATAAACATCCAAATGTAGCTTTAAAAAGGGGTTGCTGAAAAACATTTGTAATTAATTTAGTGCAAAGCGAGTGTGAAATTGTGAAATTCCAACATTTCTGTAATTTATCATACTCAGGTATTTATATATTTACTTTTCATTCACTTGGTAGTACAAGAATAATAATAAAAAAAAACATTTACATGTTGCCCTCTTCAAAAAAGATAAACTTGCTCCAGTGCTTATAAAGTAAATTATTGCAAGGTGTTGCCTGTAATTGTGGGTCTCGCTCGAGGAAATATTAAAAAAGAAGAAAAAAAAAATTAATATATAAGCTGTGCACCGCTCAATAGTCTGCAGAGGAAGCCAATGAACAAAGAATGTGTTTTACACAATGCACATAGCCTTCAGAAAATACTTACAGTAACACCTCTGAGGCTGCGATGAGAATGT
This sequence comes from Gobio gobio, assembly GCF_949357685.1. Classification (NCBI taxonomy): domain Eukaryota; kingdom Metazoa; phylum Chordata; class Actinopteri; order Cypriniformes; family Gobionidae; genus Gobio; species Gobio gobio. The sequence goes on along the minus strand of NC_137107.1, from coordinate 12,913,060 downwards.
TTGGACTTCATCGCCTGCGTCTATTTATTTTTTCTCTTTCTCTACACTTTTCCTTCAGTCCACAATGCTCACCCCCTTTGGCGCTTGGCATCAGCTCTGTAAAAAATTTGAGTGAGGCCTTATCTAGCTGGTGTTCTGGTTGCTTTGTCAAATAATCAGCCCTCTGGGATTCTGCAAAATCTAAGAGATTGGGCTTTGGGGCCTCTGGGATTTATCACCCCAGGTCTCGCCTCCATCCCTTCAGTCTTTAAAGGTCTCCCCTCTCTTTTTCTACCACCTCAGCCATTTCCCTCTCAAGGATATCCTTGTTCCTCATGTCCCCACAGGGCTGCTCTTGTTATATCCATTACCCTTTTATTCCCTCTACCTAGCAGGAGCAACCCACCCACATTATTCCCTTCTTAACCACTCATTTTCTGCTATCCTTTCCTGCAGGCCAGTCTTGCATTATTTGGAAGAGATTTGTTTCCTAAACAATGTTTGATTTATCGGGAGCACCAGCAGGATTTAATCTGGGGGGACGCAAAGAGAGGAAAATGTAATTTTTTTGGGCAAAGACAACACTAAAAAGTAGAAACATGTAATATATGCGTTTAAAATTCAACTCTGAGAGAAATTTTCTTGAGAATGACTAGTATTAATGTAACTAGGCACTTCTATAAGACTTGAGACATTTCTGACTAAACACTTGGGTTGTTTTAACCCAGCAATTGGGTTCTTTTAAGCACCCGAGAGTCTTGGAGGACCGAGGCAGGATATCTGGGCACTGATTAGCTAGGAAGCCTCTAGGGTGGTGCCAGTGCACAGGAGTCCACGAAGGCGCCGGGAGCTCGGGAGACCACAGAGTTCTGGGAGTTCAAGGGGCCATGGTGGTTCTGGGAGTCCAAGGGGCCATGACGGTTCTGGGAGTTCAAGGGGTCATGGCAATTCTGGGAGTTCAAGGGACCATGGCGGTTCTGGGAGTTCAAGGGGCCACAGAGGCGCGGCCTTCAAGGCCTAAACAAGGTACCCACTGCCCCCCCCAAAAAAATGTCTTTGGAGAAACCACCGGAGGGACGGTAGTCTGGAGTGCGAGGAACCATCGAGTCACCCTGGCATTCGTATCCTTCACCCGGGCCATCCACTATAAGGGTGCATGGTCGGTTACCAGGGGGAAGTGACGTCCGAGGAGATAGTAGCGCAGCTCCAGGACTGCCCACTTGACGGCCAACACCTCCTTCTCGACGGTCACGTACCGTTGTTCGGCGGGGGTCAGCTTTCGACTGATGTAGATCACCGGGTGTTCCTCACCGTACAGGACCTGGGACAGAACGGCTACCAACCCGGTGTCGGATGCGTCCGTCTGTAGCAGGAAGGGGCGGTTGGAGTCGGGAGCCCGGAGCACGGGCTCTGCCTTGAGGGCCGTCTTTATCCGCTGGAACGCCGTTTCTGTCTCCGTCGACCACGGAACCTTCTCCGGTTGCCCCATCCTGGTCATGTCTGTCAGGGGAGAGGCTAAGGAGGAGTAGTTAGGGATAAAACACCGGTAGTACCCCGCCTACCCCAAGAATGCTCATACCTGAGTTTTGGAGGTGGGAAGCAGCGCGGAGCGGATCGCGGTCACTTTCTGCTCCTGTGGCCGGATCAGGCCGCGTCCCACCTAGTAGCCCAGGTATTTTGCTTCGGCTAGGACTAGGTGACACTTGCGGGGGTTGGTGGTCAATCCAGCCCGGCGGAGCTCCGACAGCACCTTCCGCAGCCTGTCCAGATGGTCCTCCCAGGTCTCTGAGTGGATGACATCAGGGGCACCTGCCAGTAACCTTTCGTCAGGTCCAGGGTCGAGATGTACCGGGCCCTTCCCAAGCGATCCAGGAGTTTGTCGACTCGGGCATGGGGTAACCATCAAACTCGGAGACCTCGTTCAACCAGCGGAAGTCGTTGCAGAAGCGGAAGGTGCCGTCGGGCTTGGGGTCCATGACGATGGGGCTGGACCATGGGCTGCGAGATGTTTCGATGGCCCCCAACTTCAACATCTCCCCCACCTCGATGGCGTGTCGCCGAGCCTCCGGAACCCGGTAGGGCCACTGCCGTACGACGACCCCCGTGGGTGTGCGGACGTCGTGCTCCAGAACGTGAGTCCGCCCGTGTCGAGGAGAGAACACAGCAGAAAACTGACTGACTAGGTGCTGTAGCTCGGACTTTTGGGTGGCGGAGAGCTGAGGGTCCATGTCGACCACCACGGGAGCCCCGGCGGCGAGGGCGGAGAGCTGGGGTCCTGTCCCGACCCACTGCTTCAGGAGGTTCACATGGCATAACTGGTCTTCCTTTCTCTTCCCCGGCTGGCGCACGCGGTAGGTGACAGGGCCGACCTTCTCTGTGACGGTGAACGGCCCCTGCCAGGTGGCAAGGAACTTACAGGCGGCCGTGGGCACCAAGACCAGAACGTGGTCACCCTGCCGGAACTCCCGTGGCTGGGCCGCCCGATCGTAGTGCCGCTGCTGGGCCCGCTGGGCCTGAGTGAGGTGCTCCCGGACGATGGGCATCACCCGGTCTGCCTTACGTGCTCGATGGTGGTTCGGTGGGCGGCTGGCTTTTGCTCCCAGGCCTCTCTGCCGACGTCCAGGAGCAGCATGTTGGCCGAAGAGGAGTTCGAAGGGGGTGAAGCCTGTGGAGGCCTGGGGAACCTCCCGGATCCTGAAGAGAACGTAAGGCAGCATCTGGTCCCAGTCGCGCGTGTCCTCAGCCGCCACCCGGCGCAGCATCCGTTTCAGCGTCTGGTTGAACCGCTCCACGAGGCCGTCGGTTTGGGGGTGGTAGATGGTCGTGCGGAGCTGCTGCGCCTGGAGGAGCTTACAGAGGTCGGCCATCACCTTTGACATGAACGGGGTGCCCTGGTCAGTCAGTATATGGGACGGTATGCCAACCCGACTACTGAGCAGGAACAGCTCTTGAGCGATGGCTTTGGCGGTGGCCTTGCGGAGAGGGACGATCCCCACTTCCACCGGCCATGCTCCGGAAGGAGCCACGATGGTGATGAGCCGGGCCGGTACCTCTCTTGTATCGCCGTGCACACAGGTGACTGACATGGTTGTCTTGGGTTCGACTCGTGGGGGTAGGACGGTGGCTTTGACCAGGCTGACTGCGCTGCCGGAGTCCAGGAGAGCCAGATATGGGCGGCCGTTGATGGTCACCTCCGCTCACGGAGAGTTCTCGGCCCGGACGACACAGCCCGCCAGCCAAGCTCGTCCTGGTGAGCGGGGTTCCTCGGTGGGCATGGGTTCGTCCTGCGGACCGGGAACCGCCGGTCTGCTTACTGGCCGCTGGGTGCCCTCCGGCGGGCGTCGCTCCTGGACCACCCTTCGGGGAAATGGTGGCGCTCGCTCCCCAACCTCCCGCTGTTGGGTGGCTTCCGCCAGCTCAATGGCCTCCACGAGCTCGTCCAGGCTGGTAGGCTTCCGCATCCCTGCTGCCTGACGAAGTGGCCGCGGGAGGGCTCGGAGAAGGCGGTCAATGACGACGCGCTCCGCTACCTGGTGTGCCGTGGGATCCCCGGCCAGAAGCCAATGGTGGGCGAGATGGCACAGATCCATGGCTTGAGCCCGGGCGGGCCGGCGGGTGTTATAGGTCCAGTCGTGGAACAGCTGTGCAGCGTTCAGCGGTGAAAGCCCTGCACAGCCCAGGATCTCCCTCTTCAGCCCCTCATAGGTTGCACTCTGTTCGGGGGTCAGCGTGAAATAGGCATGCTGAGCTTCTCCGGTTAACAGCGAGGCCAGGATCCGGCCCCACTCATCTCTGGGCCATGCATCCCAAATTTTGTTTAACCAAAACAATGCGAAGAGCTTCCGGGATGAACCCGGAAGTGCGGCGAACTCAACGTGGGGGAAATGTGTCGGTGCTTCTTCAGTGTAATGCCTGCATTCTCCACCAGTGTGACGGGGTGAAGAAACACGCGACACGAGGTTGCAGGTGAGTTCCCCGAAGGGTGGGTTTTATTAAGTGTCAGAGTGAAAGTGGGCCGTTTGGCGTGTAGTCGGTGGGTGCTCAGTGTTCGGCATCTCGTCCTTCGTTCTCCCAGTGCGGTGCGGTGCAGTGTGGATCTGTGCTCTTCTCCCGTGAGTGGGCTGGCGGTCACACGCTGCTGTCTGTGGGGAATAGCAGAAGTAAGGTTAGCCGAGTCTTCTGGAGACATCTCTCACCTCTCTGCTTGTCTCTGCGTCTCATATAGCGGGTGGTTGATGACCCGCAGCTGTGACCGCTCAGCCCGTGATGAGCGGGTGCAGGTGTGTCTGGTCCGTTTCCAGGGAGACGCTGATAGAGGCTCAGGACGTTTGTCACAACACTCACCTAAAGGATTACTAGGAACACCTGTTCAATTTCTCATTAATGCAATTATCTAATCAACCAATCACATGGCAGTTGCTTCAATGCATCTAGGGGTGTGGTGTAAGGGATATTCAGATCAAATAACTCTTTGGGGGAATTGATTCACAATTAAAAGAACCGAGTCACCTATATGAATAATAATTAATATTTAACACCTCATCAACTATTCGTCCAGCGATACGTCGATATTAGAGTTATCTTATCCATTCTGGTCAGAATATTACTTCCTGGCCATTGGAAATAATATCATTAATTTTATGTTCATTGATATGAGTCATATCAATTAACATATGAGCACGGTAATGTACGATCAACAGTTTAATGCGACAACTCATGAGCATGAAGCACAAGACACACATTTCTATGAAAAATGAATACAAGACTTTATTGAGCTATTCTAAGACATACAATCTAAACTAATGAAAACACACACATACTCATGCATACAGTTTGCAGGAAAAGGGTGATATTTGTTAGAGGGGTTGAGTCCCAACCTTCTAGCTTTAGCAGCTATTTCTTAAACCACGACCTGAGCGAATCAAGTAATTAAACCCTTAGTGTGTCTGCTCGACACAATTTCCATCAGCTTGGCCAGAAATGAAAGTTGTACCTGCGTTGTTTGCAGTGGAGACTGGTGATAATATTTTTTTGGGGGGGGGGGCGTTTTTTAGTATCAAGATGCATGTTGACTAAATTCAAGCATTAAAGAGAAAACAGTGTCTTCACTTTTATCTTTTTACACATTCATTTCCCACATATAATTGAATGAGGAAAGGAAAAACAAAAGATACAAAACTAGCATGTTGACTACTTGAACATATACATTTTGCTCTCCTTTCTTTCCAGCAAATTTCTCAATTAGTGTCATGACGTTTGCATTGTTCAGTCAGATATTTGAGGTCTCTTACCCCCGTTGTTGTCCACAAAACTTCAGTACCAACACTTGGAAATAAAAGACAGGGAAAGCAATAAAGGGCATTGCTAACAACACATCCAGCCAGCCACTTACGTTTCTCATAACAAGCGCGTGAAGCTCCGAGTGTAGCTTCGTCCTCTGTCACTGGCCTGCTATTGGATTTGTAAATCATGTTGGTCCGGTTCGGGATCTTCCAACGAACGCCTTGTGAAATAATTTGGTTTAACTGCTGCCATCTCTACGAAACTGATCATCATAACAAGGTTTTGGCGGAGTCGGAGTGACTGTGTCGCCTGCGCACTTTCGCTTTAGTGGCCAAGAGCAGAAAGTTGAATGACAGTTGACGAGAACCAATCAGATTGGATACAATAACACTCATCCAATTCTGATTCGCCAGGGACGCAGCGACCTGCGTCCGGAGGAGGATCTTTAAGAACCAATTAGAGACCAGCTTCAGGTCACATGCTGCCCGTATATTTTTGGACTCAGATAGACATCCATTTGTCCGGCGTCCCTCACCCATGTAACAGCATTAATCATATTGAAGAACACATAAAATAGTTAACCCATCAAAGTCAGTTTTTATTAAAAGCTGAGGCTCTTACTAACAGCCAGCACATCGTATGAGTAAACTATTTTATTTTTATTTCACTTTTATATCATTTTTGTATACATATATATTTCTGGAATTTTGAATCCAGCCGCCACTGGTTGTCTGACTGCTCTTTGAAGCGCGGGCTCTTTTCGTGAGGAAGGGCTGCGGCGCTGATTGGCTGGCGTGCAATCGTTGCGTTTGCAGGCTGGGCACTCTGGTTGTCGAGGGTGGCTCAGCCGGGAGGAGCTTGTCTCCGGTTCCGGGTTGCGCTGAGTAAGACTTCGTCGTTGCTACGCGACAAGCTTCCTCTGCGTCTCTTGCTGTTGTATGCGCTCACTGAAGTTTGTCGGCGAGGTTCAAACGGAGTTGTTGAGTTCGGAAAGAGCTTTGGTGGCTCTTAGTGCTGGTGAACCGTGCAGGCAAGAAGATGAAGCCAGCACGAGTCAGCTTCAGCGTTGTTACTGCAAACATTGGCTAGACGCACAAAACAATGTCTCAGCAAAAAGCAAAGTGTCAACTGTTGATCCCTGTCTTAACAGATCCATTTGGTCCACCCCTGAAGGTGTTCCAGCCAATCAGATATTGTTGTGGGCGGGTCTCCCGCCCAGTGCTCCAGTTCTCGCATATCATTAGCATTTTGCCTAATGTGATGAGTGCAGAGGTGTCAAGTAACGAAGTACAAATACTTCGTTACCTTACTTAAGTAGAAATTTTGAGTATCTATACTTTACTGGAGTAATTATTTTTCAGCCTTCTTTTTACTTCTACTCCTTACATTTTCAAGCAATTATCTGTACTTTCTACTCCTTACATTTTAAAAATAGCCTCGTTACTTCTATTCCATTTCGGCATGTTTTCATTCCGGCTTGTCATAAAAATAAAAATAAACTATCCAGATAAATCGCGCCATCCGGACAGAGTGAATTTGATTGTGGTTGGATGAGAAGGATAAACATAAACCATTCCGACACCCTATTGGGTTGTAGGCGATCAATCACGCCTGCACCTGCACAAATCACACACCATGCTGCCAGATAGGGCGGGTTCTCGCCGACGAGCACGCACTTTCAGCCAATCAGCGATCAGCAGGCAGACGTGCTCAGCCTCATTCATGACTTTAGCCGGGTTTTTAGCGCGATAACTCGTAGCTGTATATTCCAGTGATCGCTATGCCAGTGGCATAAATATACAGTAAGTTGTATCTACAGTAAAGAGTGGGAGAGTGACTCAACTCTCAAACGTGAATTACACCTGTGACTCGAAGACTCTTTAAATATAACCGTGACTCCTGTCCATCATCATATACACACTTAGGACATCTGCAACTAGCAACCCCGACAGCTGCTGAAAGAGGTTCAAATCAACGATTAATCTGCTTTGACTGTGCTAAGTGCATGTGCCATGTACTTCACGAAAGACATACTGTAGTTTTGTCAAAGCAAAGTGCAACACAAAGGTAAGCGCATTGTTGTTATTTATTTGTTGATGGATTATTGTACAGTATAAATGAATTACGCATTTTGACATTGGTGTGTGCATTAACGTGTGAAATGCCTGTTAATTACATAGCTTTTTCCAATCTCTATATTGGGCACTTTTTGCACGTAAATTGGCTTCTTACTGTTGACATTGAAAATCTTGTGTTTTTCTAAGGGATTGCTGTTTTGACAGTTTCTACCTGACATATAGTCATATTTGAACCGTTTTGCTGGGAATTTTTTTTTTTTAATCATCAATGTTATGCTTTAAGGAGATAAAATGGTAACTTACTTATCAACATTGATTGGTATGTCAATAAAATAATATCAAATTATTTTGGCAGTTAAAGTTTTGGGTTTTTTTTCTTGGAGTGACTAGTTGCCTATAAGTATTGTAAGAGGTGCAAAATTCAATAATCAATATCAAAATCAATAACCAGGCATGTTATCAATAACCATTTTCTTTAAAAAATATAAATGTACATTTGGTGAGGTTTTTGGGCTGGAAATTGTTGACCCAATCTGGCCACACTGATCACACATTCAAATAATGGTTATTGATAACATGCCACTGAATTTTGACTTTTTGCACCTTTACAATATTTATAGGCAACTAGTCATCAAATCTTCCACTCCATGAAACACGTTAATGCTCAGTAGTACACAATATGGTTCTTTAATGTATTTGCATTGTCCTAAAATGCGTTCATTTCAATGGGAATATATGCGGCTGAAACGCGTAGCCAAGTGCATCTAAAAATGTTCAACATTAACTTTTTAATATAACATTATAGTCATTATGGCCTTCAGAAAAATGTTTTTTTGAGGAGGTGGGGTATGCACTGTGGCGTGGCCTAATCTTTTGTCCTTAAAGGGATACTTCCAAAAATGAAAATTCTGTCATCATTTACTCACCCTCAAGTTGTTCCAAACCTGTATGAGTTTTTGTTCTGAAGATATTTTGAAGAATGTTTGTAACCAAGCAGATAGAGCAACCATTGACTGCCATAGTAGGGGGAAAATGCTATGGCAGTCAATGGTTGCATATAATCTGCTTGGTTACAAAAATTCTTCAATCTTCAGAACAAAGAAACTCATACAGGTTTGGAACAATTTGAGTAAATTATGACAGAATTTTCATTTTTAGGTGAGCTACCCCTTTAATGGCATTTTTTCCCCTTACATTACTTTTACTTTTATACTTTAAGTAGTTTTGAAACCAGTTACTTTTACACTTTTACTTGAGTAAAAAGCTTGAGTTGATACTTCAACTTCTACAGAAGTCTTTTTAAACCCCAGTATCTATACTTCTACCTGAGTAATGAATGCGAATACTTTTGACACCTCTGGATGAGTGATACCAGATTCCGCTCAGAAAGTCCCTGGAGTCTGATGTGACTGTGAATCGATGCCTGTTTAATAGATAATCCTACAGTGGTCCTGGTCAAGACAATCTCCTGAACTCCAAACTGAATGTCAGAATGGGAAAGAAATGTGATTTAAGCAATTTTGAGCGTGGCATGGTTGTTGGTGCCAGGCGGGCCGGTCTGAGTATTTCACAATCTGCTTAGTTCCTGGGATTTTCACGCACAACCATTTCTAGGGTTTACAAAGAATGGTGTGAAAAGAGAAAAACATCCAGTATGCAGCAGTCCTGTGGGCAAAAATGCCTTGTTGATGCTAGAGGTCAGAGGATGCTACAACAGCAGAAGACCCCACCGGGTACCACTCATCTCCACTACAAATAGGAAAAAGAGGCTACAATTTGCACAAGCTCACCAAAATTGGACAGTTGAAGACTGGAAAAATGTTACCTGGTCTGATGAGTCTCGATTTCTCTTGAGACATTCAGATGGTAGAGTCAGAATTTGGTGTAAACAGAATGAGAACAATGATCCATCATGCCTTGTTACCACTGTGCAGGCTGGTGGTGGTGGTGGTGTAATGGTGTGGGGGATGTTTTCTTGGCACACTTTAGGCCCCTTAGTGCCAATTGGGCATCGTTTAAATGCCACAGCCTACCTGAGCATTGTTTCTGACCATATCCATCCCTTTATGACCACCATGTACCCATCCTCTGATGGCTACTTCCAGCAGGATAATGCACCATGTCACAAAGCTCAAATAATTTCAAATTGGTTTCTTGAACATGACAATGAGTTCACTGTACTAAAATGGCCCCCACAGTCACCAGATCTCAACCCAATAGAGCATCTTTGGGATGTGGTGGAACGGGAGCTTCGTGCCCTGGATGTGCATCCCACAAATCTCCATCAACTGCAAGATGCTATCCTATCAATATGGGCCAACATTTCTAAAGAATGCTTTCAGCACCTTGTTGAATCAATGCCACGTAGAATTAAGGCAGTTCTGAAGGCGAAAGGGGGTCAAACACAGTATTAGTATGGTGTTCCTAATAATCCTTTAGGTGAGTGTGTGTGTGTGTGTGTATGTATATATATATATATATATATATATATATATATATATATATATATATATATATATATATATATATATATATATATATATATATATATATATATATAATTCCACTACATTTCATACATAGTATAACATTATATCTTTATATATCCTGAGAATGTATATGTGATAATAATAAATTGCCTTATAATATACATATGACAACACTGCTCGGATATAGGAACATATGTGTACATATATTACATTTCTGTATGGGTGTCCAAACTAATGCAAATCGATTCATACCATTTTGCAAACCCATTTGGCCAATTCACAGAAAAGAAAGAACTGACTCAAAATAATGAATAATTCACAAATGATTGGCATCACTGGTTCAGTCATCAGAAATATGGGACACACACACATAACTACTTTAACAATTTTGCAGGGAAAACATTTCTCAGGTCTGGCCACTGTGAGCCTTTCATTTCATGATTGGGTATTAGGTTGTTATTTAGGTTGGGATTAGGTTGTTATTTAACCTAATGACACCACTGCAAAATTAGCAGTTTCTCTAGATTTATTATTATTTATATGAATCTGTCTGAGTAAAATATTTTTTTATTTATTCTACAAACTACTGACAACATTTCTAACAAATTTCAAATAAAAATATTGTCATTTAGAGCATTTATTTGCAGAAAATGACAACTGGTGACAAAAGAAAATATGAAAAAAAAAAAAAAAGATTGCATGTTCTTAGACCTCGAATAATGCAAAGAAAACAAGTTTATATTCATTCTTAAACAACACAATACTAATGTTTTAACCTATGGCTCGTACAGTAAAGTACAGTACAGTACAAATCGGGATGGTAAACCCTGATCTGGTAACAGTACCCTTACTTGATATGTGTGGTGTATTCCGGAAAGTAGCAATCGATATCACTTGATAGGCGTGTTGTATTTTGGAAAGTAGCGATCAGCATCATTCTCGTGCAAAGAAGAAAGCAACAGAGTAAATAACAATGGATGAAATACAGCAGATCTTGTTCTTGCTTCTCGGCATGTGGCTGTTTGTCACAAGAAGACAAGCTTTATTTGAGCAAAGGCTGCAGGCTTCAAGGAAAAACACAGCCGAAAAATACAAGAAATTTGGGAAATGTAAACAACTGGGGGGGGGGGGGGGGGGGTCAGTGCCTAACCTCACAAATGTGCTTCTAGAAGAATGGTCAAAAATTCCAACTCCACGGGCCAATGGGCCAACTCCATATTAAACTTTACGGATTAAGAATGGGATGTCATTAAAGTTAATGTGCATATAAAGGCAGACGTCCCAAAACTTTTGGCAATATAGTGTATGTATAATTGTGAACATGCACAAGATATATGTTTTTATCCATTTTGACCAAAAGACACCCTAATTGCTCTCACTGATTGTTTACTCTCAAGTATATTTTCTAAATATATATTCAAATATATATTAAAGTCTATATATGTAAGGTTTTTAAAATTCATGACTTCTCTTACCAGCCACATCACAGTCATATGTCCTATGTTAATAACTTTAACTTAAATGTCTAAAAATGTATAGGGATCTTCTGTTATTAGGGATTAATTGTTAATTGTGTTCATGTGCATGGGCACTACTGAAGGTCATGTGCTTTTGGATGTGCATATGGTGTTATATACATAATTAACAGAAATCATTTATTAATATGAGGGTATTAGCTGACGCTGCTACTAAAATCGCCGTTTTGAGCAGTCTGTGATCAGACTCTCCTTATTGATTAATTTATGTTTCACTTTCTAATAGGATGCCAGCAGGCAGTATTTAAACAACCAACAGTTATTTGACCTAGAATGTTAGTAAAAGGTCTAAATCCATAATAAAGACACACCAGGCAGTCAGGACGATCACGCAGATCAAGAACATTTGCGTTATGGTATTCAACTAAGGTCAAAATAAATGAGGAGATGACCTATAAAAATCAATCAGCAACTACGGACATTCAAATCTCAAACGATTCACAAGGAAGTTAGGTATTTGCGCCATAATTTCTACAAAGCTTGTGAGAAACAAACAGACAAACAAATGTGTTTAGTGTGTTTAGTTCGGATGGGATTAAAAAGTATGTCTGTGAACATTTATATGTCTGTCTGAGGTTGCAGTGCTTCGTCCCTCTGCATGGTTAAGCAGATAACCTCTTATCGAGCACACTGAAGGACAGCCCATCTGTCTGGCACCTCTGCATGAAGTGCTGGCTAGAAGATTACAGAGAGCCTAAACTGGCCCGCAGGCTCACCCAGGCTTCAATCTCCCCCTAAAGCCAAGTTAAAAAAAATTGCAAAAATCGTCCAACTGACTTTAGGACCATGTGAACAAGAGTATGTGAAGAGCAATGAGGAAAACCAGAGTGATGGATGCCTTGTCTTACAGAGGATGGATATTTGAGACACCCTGGAGGAGATGAGTGGTACTGCAGCAGAATTAGACATTTGTCTGTTGCTATACATAGAAAAATGCTCACTGATGTGTCACTGATAAACCCACCACTCGTGTGAATGTATATTTGAAAGCTTATTTGATTTTATTTGCAGCAAATTCTGTCTTGTTTTTCAGTGAAAATATCCAAACATCCTTAAAATAAGACACTTTGAAAAGTGTGAATTAGAAAGAGCTTTATTCGCCATGACAACACAGCGAAATTTGTAGCAGAAGATTGCAGAAGGCACAACAGCAAGACAGAATATTAAAATAACATGTACAGAAAGGGTATGTGGTATATAGATAAAGATTTTCATAAGAATTAAAAGCACAGATTCTGAGGTGACTTTAGCATCCATGACCTTAATAGGACAAGTAGTGTAGAAAATAGATGGATAGATACAAATTTAAGTATTTTATATTTCCCAATGAATCATAGCACTAATAATGCTGTATATAGTTATTTAGTTAGCTGGTTTGCTAGTTAGTTAACCAGGATAAAATCCCACTGATATCAAGACTCTCTTGCTCTTTTGAGTGACCTTACCAAGACAGCATAAAAAAAACAAACCACAAAAGCACAGTAACTTACAACCAGTAAAACAGATAAAGTCTGAAAAGAAACCAGAAGATAAAAGGTGTAAATAAACTGTAGATAAACAAAAAATATATAATGAAGGACAAACAAATAAGAGAAAAGGAAAACACCTGTGTAAATTCAATATGGAATTTTCATTCATGTTCATATCCTTTTTTAGAGTGGTTTCATACAAATGCTATAAATCCAGCTAACAGGCTTTAATGACAAATGATGGATCAGTGTGATACAGTTAGGGAAAAAAAATTCAATTAACACAGCAATGCAATAACACACATTCAATAAAACAAATCACAAACTACAGCTAGTGGTTAGTGGCTATACAAATGTATAGTAACATTTCATGATAAGTTTGCATTTGGTAACATTAGTTAACTACACTGGGCTGTCAGACAGGAAACTGGCCAGCAGGTGGCGGTGTTCAGGTATGTTGAAGCTCGACAAAGAGAGAGAGAGCATGACAGGCACAGAAGGAGAAGGAGGCGCTGTGGTTTGTTCATGCTGAGGGGGGAGATGGGAAAGTAGAGCACCCACATCAGGACGATCATTATATCTCCAGGCGTCTGGCGTGCAGAGAGATGTCCACCATAAATCAGACAGAGAAACAGGGCCAGCGTTCACCCAGACCCCCATGGGAGGATTCATTTTTCTGCATTTTACAAGAATGAGGCGCAACTATCTTTAAGCATTCTAATTAGATCACAGTGGTTTATTAGTTTATGAGTAAAGAGCATCAGGTAATTAAGCTTACTACTTAAAGGCATCCAATAACAAGTTAATTCCTCTGACAAAGGTAAACCCAGCCTGACACAGCAATGGCATGAGTTTGGGGGTGGGATATTTTGTCTGTTCAACCAATGGCAAATGTGTTGATCGTTTGAGGAAACCTATTTGAAAACAATTATTTTTGTGATTCCCTGGTGAGGCTAGTGGTGCAGAAATTATACACTTAATCAATGAATGAATATAATAGCTTAATTTGTATAATTTATTTAAGAACTAATGCATCAAATTGATTAGCTAGATAAATTATCTGGATTGTATATGCAATAGTCTTCAAAAAAGTAGTATTTTACCATGTTCTAAATGTATTATTGTCCAAAAAAAAAGAGAAAGAAAACAACACACACAAGGAGTGACTCTGTGCTTCAGTTGTTCCTCAGGTGTCAAGCCTGGTTTCTGTATTTAGCCAGACCCCCACACTGCAATGGCCTCAGTGGGCTATGCCATGTTATGGGCAATCCTGGGAGACTCAGGTGGGCGTATGGAAGCTTGAGCTGGCATGGGGAATGGGCGGGAGGGAGGATGAGGAGAGTTCCAGATGGGTTTAGGCATTCCATTAGCCTCATGCCGACAGACAGGCCAGCTGCCACGCCAGGCCGGAGAGACCTGGGACTCTTCCCCCAGGAGTTACCCAAACATCAGGATTCTCGCTGTCCTTAAAAGTGAGAGCAGGTCAGATTTAAAAGGTAAATGAGCTGATAATTACACATTAGCCATAAGGTATTAGGTTAAGGGAGGGAGTACCAAAGCTAAATTAGAACAGAATATTAACTTTTAGTCGATATTTAGTTTGAAGACTTTAAGGCTATATAATTATTCCAATCTTTTGACTGGCAATGAATATAAAACACAGATTTTATTAATGCAGAGCAACATTTAATCATTAATTACTGAAAATCTTCAAAGGATTCAGAAATATAGCACAAGTTGTGTGTACTAGTTTTGTAATTCTTTTGGAAATTGAACAGTCACAATTAACTTTTTTGTGTATCATGGGATTACATGAAATTGCGTGAATAATTTCATTATCATGACTCATTTTCCTTTGTTTGTTAGTTTTTTTAACAATCAAACATTTTCAGATCACAAGAATGCCTAGTTCATAATTAACAGCCACAAAGAACCACAGTCAGGCCCTGCCCTTAAACCAAAATGTATTGTGTACCTAGACACCTTTATGGAAATTGTGGTGACTGACAGGAAATAATTACACTTGTGTAATTACTGATCTGCCTGGTTAAATAATTGCTGACACTGAGGGAGGCTGTGATTTTGCATTTGCAACCCCAGCGGTGGGCAAGGCCCCAGGAACTTTTTATGGTAAAATATGAGATTGCACTATTTTATAGGCCTTATTTCCGCATACGTACCAAAGCTTTCTGCATAGTACCCCAATAAATATCACACACTGCTATTACATCATTATGTGTAAACAGAATGCGGAAACTGTAATGTTAAACAGCAGAACATAGCTTTACCGCCGATGCTGTTTTCTCCTGCACATGGAGAGAGCATTTGTGTGGGAGCAGTATAGACCCAGGAGGTGGCCATGCCAGTACAGACAGCTCTGCTGCTTTAAAATGGGCTGCGCTAACAACGGGATTTCCTGCCCCCCGCAGCTCAGCTTCTCCTGTCAATCAAAGGGCCGCCATTTTAAAAGTTCATCCAGTCTGTCTGCTTTACATCCACGCTTTAGCACCAGTCAGATGTGACATCTTTTTCATCATTGCCTGTTTTTCCATTTCCCTTTCGTTTTCTCGTTTCCTCTTAAATAGGCCTTTGTTCTCTGGTCCTACATCTATTTTTATCCCCCCGTTTCCACGGGAAGAGTCATGCTGATGACGACGCTTGGGAGATTTGCTCCTGGTCACCATGGCAACACTATCAAAAGCTTGAGTCAAACAGGCTTATGCTTGCTGTCTCTCTAGAACATGCTTTGTTTTTTTCTCTTTATTCTCCTTCTGCTTTAGCCCCATTATGATTTACTTACATATTACACAATATCATGATGTTACGCTGTATGTTTTCAGATGTTTTTTTTGTGCTCAAAGTATAAGCACAGAAAAATTCTCAAGACCCCATACAACCCATCCCCCCAAACATGCAAATCAAGTCATGTTGTGTTCACTCCCCTCATCCACCTTCTTTCTGCACAGAATTGAGCTGTCTTTACCTCCCTAAACCAACTGGCGTGCTGTTGTAGAGTGAATTAGAGCCACCATATAAGACTTGTTTTGACTAGTCCATTGGATGTATTGTAGCAAACACTGATATCAACCTTTTGAAAGACACAGTAATACAGTGTGGACAACGGTTGTGTTTACACTCAGCATTACCTTGCTACCTGTCTTTGGATGTTCTCCACTGCAAGTGTTATGAACGTGTAATAAAAACGCATATCAAGTGTAATGCGTTTGTGATTGGTTGTTATCTGGTTCTGAGGTAGTCGGGATCTCAGAGTAACCTAGCCATTGTATCTATATTCAATGGTTAACATCACATAAGACCCCACCTGCTAACATTAAGCCCCATATTCTCTTCAAGGGCTTTACCAGACAATATACCCGAAACACTTAGGGCGACACTTTGCAGAAGAGTTTTAAAAGCAACTCTAGCATTTCACATAGTCAAGTCATGTCAAGTCACCTTTATGTATTTATACAATGCAGATTGTTTCAAAGCAGCTTCACAGTTTTAAAAATGGAAAATAATGCAACAGAATTTGATTCATATGTACAGCCGCTCTGGAGAAAACAGTGATGTCATCCCGCTCAGTTCAATTATCATATAGTGTCAATGTGGGCAGATCAGTTATATAGTTGAATATTTATTGTCCCCAGCTAAGCAAGCCAAAAGCCAAAGGCGACAGAGGTAAGGCGACGGTGGCAAGGACCAAAAAATCCATCAGGTGACAGAATGGAGAAAAAAACCTTGGGAGAAACCAGGCTCAGTCGGGGTTCCAGTTCTCCTCTAGCCAACAAACAAACAGTGTATGATTATGATTCAGGCAACATTACAATTCAGAAGTCATATTAGATCAGAATATTTAGAATATTTGTCCAGTTCCATCTGATTGAAGTTCGGAGTCATCACGCTGGAGATTGGTTTGTTGAGGATGTCGTGTCGATGAGGTCGTCACAGGGGAGAATCTAGTTGACACGGTCTCTGCAGACACTTCAGGGATGCGTTGGTCGCGTCTAGCACAGGTCCACCATCAGATCTGGATACGGCCCGGATACGGCTGACTACAGTAAACCTCGGGATAAACAGAGAGACTAACATTGGCGTATATGCCATTCTTTTTATGATGTAACAAGTACATCAGGTGTTATGGGAAGTGTTCCCGGTTCTGGCAAACCTAGTTAATGCAGCCTAATGCTGCGTTCACACCAAACGCAAATAGAGCGTCAAAATCGTGTCTACTGCGTCTAGTTTGACGGGTGAACATTTTTAATCCATTCGCGCGTCCACGGCAAGGCGGTTCAAGGCGCTCAAGGAGAAATATGTCATTAAAACACCACTCTGCCTCTTTTCATTTTCATTAAAAATATATATTAAGAATTAATAGCCACACAAATGTGGTCCAGGCGACTCCTACATTACCTTCACTGCATGTATATTTAAATATCCTTAAAAAATAAAGTTATGAAACTTCTCTTTGCCCTCAGGCAAAACGATTTGGCAGACAACAATGATAAATTCATGAGAGCAAAGATCGCCCTTTAGGTTTACACCAGCCTGGTCTCATTGCGAAAATGTACCTCTGGCAACGTTTTTGCAAACCCCAAAATACGTACCAATATGTACATATCACTGCAGTTTCAAAGTGATATGTCCACTGGGTGCCGCCAAAAGCTTCGTTTTTTTCCCGGAACAGATGAGCGTCAATCTGACGTTTTGTGACATTGTTTTTTTAACGTACACCTACACTAAACCCTAAACCTAACCGATAGTGTTAACAAAAGCAAATGTGACAAAAATACAATAGTAACCATGTCTTGTTAGCTTGTGTGAACTCATCTTTGAGCTCTTTTATCATGACTTGTCTTTCACGGGATTCGTACCTGAGCTTTCATTATTAAAAGTACAAATCTGTACCAGCTGAGCTACTGAGCAAACTTATTATATAAAAAAAGCCGAGCATATGGAGCAGATTAAGTGACGCAAACTCCAAAATTTATTCATTTACATGGAAAAAAAAAATAGATAAAAAGTGCTTGCTGTTTTACTGCCTCTAGTGTTCTTTCACTTTGAAACTGCAGAGATATGTACTTATTGGTACGTATTTTTGCAGTTTGCAAAAACGTTGCCAGAGGTACATTTTCATAATGAGACCAGGTTGCAGCACACAAGATGCACCACTACAGGACATCAGAGCCAGTGGCAAACGTCAGAAGGACTAGCCGAGGAAAGGCTGCTCTCGCCGGGGTTTTGAGCAGTGATTGCCCGGTGATCGCCTGGATCTCACAACTCCAAAAAGACAAGATTTTTTTTTTTAAATAGGCGATCTCTTGATAAATAAACCACAGATTTGAGCTTTAAACAATTACATTCTCACCTGAAAAAGTCTTAAAACTACTTTTTGTGACACAATAGTAGTATTTTTAAATTATGCAGGGTTTCTCATCACGTCACTTTACCACGTGACCGCAGCGAGCAGGCTCCTGATTGGTTAACGCGGCACGAATTGACGCCAAAGTTCAAATTTTTCAACTTGGGCATCAGACGCGAATTCGCTTCAAACGCGTGAATGCACAAAAGCACCACTCGCGTGTAACGCTCAATTCGCGTCTGTCGCGCGAACTGGATGCGCTAATGAGGCGGATTCGCGTCCTTTGCTCCGCGCAAAACGTGCCTTCCACGCCACGGGACCTCCAGACACGCGTCAGCGCACCTTTCCATTGACTTAACATTGAAATCACTCGCGCCAGACGCTCTATTCGCATTTGGTGTGAACGCAGCATAAAACAATAATTTAACTGATTTGAATAATATAAATTGATAATGTTCTATGTGTATGCCATATTAAAGAGATGTGATTTTAGTCTAGATTTAAACTGACTAGATTTAAAAGTGTGTCTGCTTTCCGAACAATGCTAGGAAGACTGTTCCACAGTTTAGGTGCTAAATAGGAAAAGGATAGACCACCTGTAGTTGATTTTGATATTCTATTATCAACTGGCCAGAGTTTTGAGACCGTAATAGACGTGATAGAGTATAATGCGTTAAGAGCTCGCACAAGTACTGGGGAGCCAAACCATTTAGAGCTTTGTAAGTAATAAGCAATATTTTTTTAATATGATATTTAATAGGGAGCCAGTGCAGTGTTGACAGAACCGGGCTAATATGGTCATACTTCCTGGTTTTAGTAAGAAATGAAAGCTCTAGCGTAAAGTTCTGCCAGGAAGATTCAATGTTACGTCACTTATCACATCCAGACCTAACCAATCATGTCCTAATTCTCAGAGTATAAAAGATGGTCACTTAGGCCCTGTCCACACGAACACGGGTATTTTCAAAACCGCAGCTTTTTCTATGCGGTTTGGCTGTTCGTCCACACGCAAACGTAGTATCCGGTTACTGAAACCGGACTTTTTTGAAAACTCCGGCCAGGGTGAAGTTTTTTAGAAACTCCGGTTACAGCGTTGTCGTGTAGATGGTGAAACCGGAGATTTAGGCTTATTAAGTCAAAATGTGGGCCGTTCTCTCCTTTGTTTGACGTCAGTTTGTGCGCCGTTATCGTTTTTGTTTAACGTTACATTAGTCGAGTCTATGCAATGGCGGACGTAGCTTTTAATAACTCTGCTAATATCGCTTATCACATGTAGCCTATACAGATACATGTGCAGTTATCTCATTGTATTGCAGAACAGAGGCGCCAGAATGCAATAATACAACATAGTAAGGCAAGTGTGTGAAGCTTCAGTCCACTTGGGCCTGCCCATGTGTTCAGTTACCTGTCACTGAGTCCAAAGTAAACTTGTAGAAGGGTTTCACTGAGCCCATAGCATCCCTCCGTGGATGGGACCCATGTGGAAATCAGGCAGCCAATCATAGCGCGGTTTTGCGTTTTCATGTGGACAGAGATTTTTTTTAAACCGTGCTTGTGTGGACGCGATTGTTTTTTTAAACAATAGAAAAACTCTGGTTATAAAAATACCCGTGTACGTGTGGACTAGGCCTTACACACACATGTCTGAGTTCACAGTGGTCCCTGCCTATACCTCCCAGGGGGTCGGCTGCGTCCCTGCCTTCATCTTCAGGCAGGAAATGCAGAGTCTGTTACCCTTGAGAGGGGAACTACGGACCAAAGAACCAGCTATGCCAAATAAACTCTAAATATAATACTTGCTGGTCTGTTAATAAATGTGTTACTTCATTGAACTCATCTGGGCTCCCGAGTCTTTCGAGGTAGAACTCGAGCTGCTGCCTTTTGGACCAGCTGGAGTTTGTTTATTAAGCAAGCAGGGCAACCACCCACACTGTAAAATCCAAAAGTGATTCTAACTAACACGTTTTAGTTAACTTTACTTAGTGTCTTAACTTAATTGTAAAAAGTACTATTCACATACTATTCCTTGCTTACTCAGAAAAAACAAGTTAAGATTAATTGATTGGTTTGAGTGCCCTTTTGTCAAGCAAAAAAAAAAAAAAAAACCTAACCATTATAGTGATAAGTGTGCACTTTGGTTAGTCACTTGGAACATTTGTATTATAAAACTTTATCTGATGCAGCGATGCAACAAGAAATCACAGTTATTTGGTTTCAAAGGAAGAGAAGTAATAAATAGGTTGCTTTTAAAAGTTTACATAGCTTCTGACTGAATAATTAACTATAGTTAATGATTTAGTGAGAGATTTAGATCATCTTTAAAATTAACTGTAACGATGTTTGTTCGTGTGGGAAGAAGGAGGCGGGAACCGGCGAACAATAAACAATAAACTTTAATCAAATAAACAAACAAACAAAGTGAAAGTAAAAGCGGCAGCCCCTCACGGCCGACTGCCGCACACATACATAAACAAAACCATAAATAAAAATACAACTTAAAATCCAGGCCTGGTCCTCTCTCGTCCTTCACTGTCGTCGCTCCTCCTTTATACTCCCGTCACTCCTCCGCGAGAGACGAGGCCAATGCGGCACGCAGCTGGCGCTCATCATCATAATAATGACCGCGGCCTTGTCCCGCTCTCACGGTCCCTCAGCCTCGCTGCTCGCCACATTAACATATGTAATATTTCCCTTTATGTCATATAATGATTGTTTGCAATTTTATTGCTAAAACTTATGTCATTAACACCTGTGGAACTTTTAATTGGGTTGACATAATCTCTCTATATTTGTAACAATATCTTGCAGCTGATCATGCTTGAGTCACACACAGACTTCAACATTCAGCATGCAAAACACAACAATGGTAACATCTATGGTAGCTATATTAAGTCAAGAGTAAACCTAAATTAAAAGATCAAGTACTCTCTACAGTTCTTTTTTAGTTACTAGAACTCTTGTGTAAGTGAACTATACTAACTAAGCATTCATTAACACAACATACTATTCCACTTTACTTTTTTAAGGCAATCGGTTTGCATGCTTTTTCAAGTAAGTCTAACTAATTAGATTTTACAGTGCAGTAGAGCATTACAATAATCTAGTCTTGAGGTCATGGACGCATTAACTAACTGTTTAGCATTTTGCATTGAAAGCATGTGCCGTAATTTATATATATTTTTAAGATGGAAGAATGCAGTTTTACAGATGCTAGAACATGTGACAGGCAGTGCAAGTGACAATAACAGGAGAAGATGACATGACTCACTGTGTTTGTTGAACTATCCAACTCACCAGAGTTGTTTGATGGGCTTGTAGAAGATGCGAGCACGTGCGTGAGAAAAAGGACGTTAAGTGCGGATGGCAGGCTGACAGGCTAGCGAAATGCTAGTGCGTTGTGATAGCGATTTAGATGAAAGCTAGCGATGTAAGATTAATGTGACAGATAGTATTAGATATTAGATATTAGTATTAGTCGGGCAACCGACAGACTTTGAAAATCGCCTAACTTTTAAGAGAACGTTTGAGTGTCAGAAACTTGACTGGAACCTCTTCAATAGGCTCAAAGGCCAGGGATAGGCCTTGAAGTACCACGGCCAAATCCCATGTCGGCACCCTAGTATACTGCAGGCCTCAGCCTCAATGTGCCACGGAGGAAACGTGTTACCAAAGGGTCTCTCCTCAAAGACATACCACCCAACGGAATGTGGTAAGCAGCTATGGTCACCACATAGACCTTTAAAGTGTATGGAGATAATCCTGCAGTGAGTCACTCTTGCAGGAATTCCAGCACTGTACCAAAAACGGCAGTTAACTGGCTCCCTGACGACCCCTGCACAAAGAAGTGAAAACTCTCCACTACGCAGCATACTGTTTGCTCATGGAAGGAGCTCTGGAGTGAAGGATGGTCTCAACAACCTCAGTTAAGAGTCCAGAATCTATGAGCTGGGCCCCCTCAGAGGCCAAGCCCACATTTTCCACAGCTCTGGCCAGGGGTGAAGGATTGAGCCTCCCACCTGGGACAGATGTTACGTCCTAACCGGAATCTCCCATGGAGAGCCGTCAAGGAGAGACACAAGATCCGAGAACCATACTCTAACTTGCCACAGCAGGGCTATAAAGAGAAGACTGGCCTAAACTCTCTCCAGAACTCCCGGGAGTAGAGCAATCGGGGGAAAGGCCAACAGACGTAGCCTCGGCCACATCTGAACCATAGCATCAAGTCTGAGAGGAGCTGGCTGTGTGAGGGAGAACCAGAGTGGACAGTGAGACGTCTCTTGAGACACAAACACATCCACTTGAGCCCAGCCGTACACCCTCCATATGGAACACCACTGCCTGCTTGTTGGCCTCCTGGAACCTCTCGACGACTGTGCTTACAGCGTCGCCAAAGAGACCAGGGGGCGATAGCGAGGCAATAAAAAGGAAATTCTTGTCTTTCTCTTTAATAACACTTAAATTCAACCAAAGATGCCTTTCCGTGGCCACCAGGACTGCCATAGCACGACCGATGGACCTGGCAGTCTCCTTGGTGGCCCATACAGAAAGATCTGTGGCCTGACGCAACTGTGTGACTGCGTCAGGGCCAATTTCCCCGCCCTCATCAAGGTCTCCAAGCAGATCTGTCTGGTAGGCTTGCAGCAAGCTCATAGTGTTAAGGCAAGCTGCAGCCTGACCAGACTCTGCATATGCTTTGCCCATCAAAGCCGAAATGGTTCTGGGCTGCTTGGTGGGCAGTGTCGTGGCCTTTAGGGATGATGCAGACTGAGGGGAGAGATAGCTCGCAAGCGTCTCTTCCACCTTAGGCACCGCCCCATATCCATGTTCTTTATCGCCAACTATCATTGAATAGTGTGATGTCTTGACACTGTGCACAGGAGAGGAGACCAATTTCTTCCACAATCTTGACACCTTGTTGTGGAGATCAGGGCAAAAACGGAAGGCCCCGTCGCAGAGGCAGGTATAGGCTGTTCTGTCAGCAGTGTAGTGCAGTCCAAACAAGCTTGACACAGATACTAACATTAAAGTCTTTAATACACAAAGTGAAATACATAGGGTTTTTTGGGGGGTAAAATCATACCCTATAAATTGTATCGTGATATATTGTATTGACAACTCATCAACTAAATATATAAAATCAATTAATTTGATGTTTTTAAATAAACATTGACAAAAACTATACAAATTTTAGGGCTGGACAGTATGCTAATTCGCTTACTGTCACAGTCACCATGCCTGTCCCCTCTGCGCACTTCATTTCCCACAATCCTCCCTGGTTATAACCTGCACTCACTTCACAATTACCACACCTGTTTGCTATCACCCTCATCTATTTCACTAAAAAAGCCATCACCACACACACAGAGATTGTCTGGTCTTGTCCTTACTAATGCCGCGTTCCAGGCAACCCGTAACCCGTGTTTTTCCAATCTTCTACCCGTGAAAGTGGACTGGAACGGCAGTCAAACCCGTGACTTCCCACCCGTGAACTCGTACTAGATCGATGTACTCCAGTTACGAGTTTTGACGTCACTTAGCCCACGAAGCAACAATGGCAGCCCCCTACGGATGCAGTGTTTATGAAACAAATATACAAATAACGTAAAATAAAAGGTATAACAGCTTTTCTTGCCGTCTGCGCTGTTTTTCTCCTCCGTTTCCCTCAAACAAGCAAGGAGTAAGCACCTTTGGCGATAGAAATTATAGTAAATGAGCATACACCCCGCACGGTCCGCCATGCTTTGTTTACATCTAACTACCACACAATTCCTTGCGCTCAGGCAGTTTGGCGTGACTTTGCCTGGAACACTACAAAGTCGTGGTTTGAAGTTGTAATTTACGGGCTCAAAAACCTGCCTGGAACGCAGCATAAAGCTGGGCCAGACACTGTGATTTTCGTCTGATTTCGAGTCTAATTCTGACTCATGCGACTCTTTTTTGGGTCGGGTCAATTTTCAGCTTTATCGTGCGTTGTTTGTCGTGAGGAGTTTGTGCAGTGTACCCATACGGAAATGTTATATATGTGTATAAATGAAATAAATATATGCGATATATGCGAAATATTAAGTAAAAACATATATGAAACCGATTAGAAATTGGAATAATTCCATATATTGACATATACATTTTTACCATATATTATATATGTTTATATATGTATAATAAATATTTAGACGTCTGTCTCATATATGAAACATCCTAATATGCTCATATAGAGTAAAAAAATAAATGCACATATATGCACAGCTATCAGAAATTCCATATATTGACATATATCTCTATTCCACATATTATATATGTTTAAATTATATATGTGACAAATCACCATCACTGATAAATGTCATAGAGTCTTAGTACAGATTTTATGTATAAAACAAATTTAAAATATAAAATATTTTGAATGTTACATATTGTCAGGTGAAGCAAGGGATGAAGGACTCAAGGATGCAGAGGTTAATGGGCTTTTTGTTAGACTTCAAAAATAAACAATCAAAACACAAACAAACCCCTTCATGCTTGTAACTGGCAAGCCTTAGTTTTTTTATACAATAAGACAGCCTCATAAAAGGGGAATTCACTTTTGCCAATAGTTGTGCTCAAACTAACTGTAAGAGTCTCAATGAGGGGAGTGAAAATAAATTGTATCTATTGAATCACTGAATGATAACAGTGACAATTTGCACATGGACGAAATCCGAGACAGCATTGTGAATATCAAAGCTCAACACTGAAAGTAAACAAATAAACAGTAAATCAAACTCAAGTCCAAAATACTAAAGTGATACACAAATAAACAAAAACCAGCAAAAAAATATATAGAAGGTGTATCAAACAATTCAAAATGCTGTAGAGGGAAAAGGATATACACTCTGCAATGCAAGTCTTTTATCTGAGTGTTGTAGAAGTCCCTGTCTTTGTAAAGTCCCAGCAGGCAATGCAGATATACAATCCTAAATCCTAGATAAGGCACTGGCACAATCCAACACAGGTAAGAAGTAGGTATCAGCGCACTCAAGCCCCATAACAAAGTCCTCTGTGAGCTTCTCTGCAAACTTCCAAACACTATGAATAAACATTTTTATGGGTACATAAAAATATGCATTTGAATAAGATTGTAAAGCATTAGAATGTACAATTCACTTACTCCTCAAACACAATGGCCCTCATTTATCAATCTTGCGTAGAAACTGGCGTATATGTTGGCTTAAGATTATGCTTACACTCCTCTCACCGCCTGATTTATGAAGCTGTGCGCACCTCTGAAATCCAGGCGTACGCAAAACCTGCCCTTGATAAATGCCGTGCTGAAAACGATCGTCATTAGAATAACACGCCCCTATATATTCAAGTCTCATGCCTCCCCAACGCCCTCATTTTACGCCATGGACACTCGGAAGACGGCAATGAAGCGAAACTTCTCTGACGTGGAGATCGAGACCATCACCAGGGAAGTGGAAAAAAAAATGTGTTTTATTTGGGAGTTTAAAGAGTGGGATTAAAGGCGCCCACAAAAAGGTGTACGGTGGAAATCCAGTTTAAATAGCTTTTTGGATGAGAAATTACCTATCACAATTAATTATTTTACAGCACGTGTTTTGAAATAATATGCATTTAATTTCGTATCACATCACATGTATTCGGGTGTACAATAGTGATGATGATGTGATGTGGAGTACCATTCATTCACATTAATATAATTGCATGACAATTTGTTAGATTCTTATTATTATTATGATTTGTATTATTAATGACGCTTATTGTTATTTAGAAGAAGAATTTCGTTATTATTATTATTTATTTTATTATTATTTAAAAGAAGAAGAATGTCATTTTTATTATTTTGTCAGTCTGAATTATGTTCAGTTCCAGTCCGTGCGCAGCTAACCGGGCCTAACCAACGTCAGGTAAAGCGCACAGGCTCGCAACTGGAGGAATACATATCAAATGCCTTGGTAAAGTCACACAAATTAAACATTGAAGTCCATGTTGCACAAAAATAAACACTTAAGTTTATAATTACTTCCCTATTCGCACGGGATGTGGGGAGCTCAGGTGATTTGTAATAATTGCAGAGAATGTCTGTGATCTTAATCCCGTGCAAATCGGCCATGTCTGTAATATGTAAAGTAAAAATTCCCCGCAAATGACCTACCATATTTCGCCGGACACCGAGGTCCTGTGATAGTCCTGTGCGAATCGGCATCTATTTGGCCGGGATTAGGCGGATCGTATATAATTTTTGCAAGGTTTTTGTGTCCTGTGCGCATTTCTATCTTTATCTTTCACGAAGAATGGAGCTAGGCTGCATATAATGCGCACCGTTATGACTTCCCGTGCGGCCGCGCGGATTATAGACTAGTACTACTTTCACTTTAGAATGAGCACAATTTGGGAGTAGCCTAATTGCTTGAATGGTGTGTTTAATATTATTCTTAATGAAAAACACTAAAAAACAGAACAGTACAATGACAACTCGCTTAAATGGGCACTTTTACATTAGCTTTGAAACTGAATCTTCCGTCGTAGCCTATATTGTTATTATATGAAATTATTTGTATTACTAAAACAATCAAAATGATATCGATACGACTGTTTATAATTTCATACAGCTATATAACGAAAAAACATTTTCAAGTAACATCATATCCGGGAGATAAGTCAGTAAATTCGAGTAAAATCACAGTTTATCTCGTGCGAATGCGCCACGCAAAATTCAGATGTGGGGGAGTAATTTCTAAATCACACGAGGTCCCCAGATAATACTTCCCGTGCGAATAGGGCTTTATTTGTTGTTGTTGTTGTTGTTGTTGTTACAGTGGGTCATAATATAGCATATCTTTGTCAGTGCGTTTTGTGGTGTTAGGAATTGTTTTTCTGCGCATTTTCGCACTAATTCAAAACGTGCGTACACCACCTCCTGAGCTGGTGTAGGATTTGAGCGTGCCGTACGCCAACGTCCATATTGATAAATCTCAAAGTCACCGTGGTTTTGGGTGTACGCCAGGTGTACGCTGGAAAATTGGTGTACGCAAGATTGATAAATGAGGGCCAATGTGATTCCAGGCATTTTCACCCATACACGTTCACCATGCCTCTCCTATGCTACGGGCAACTTTAAAAACCACTTCCTCCCTTTGTTGCCCTCTAGAGGACAGGATGAAAAATATCACCCCTGTAACAGGGTAACCGTTACATGCGACACAGAACAAAACATGAAAGTACATGGCTGATGATGAGCACGAGCCGTGTGCTAAACAAACACACAGCACATGGACAAAAGTGTGTATACTGCAGGGATGTACAGTGCGACATATATGTTGCTCGTGCTACAAAAGAATCTGTCTGTGCGATGAATATATTTACCCCAGTAGCACGTGTGCAATACAGTTTAGCATGGGTGACAGTTCGTTTGAGTGAAGGGAGAATTTGTTTTGTGCTCATGTGAGGTTAATCTAGGGCTGCACGATTGACTGTAATTAAACCAAAATCGAGATTTGTCTTTGTGAAATTATGAAAATCTCTTAAATTTTTAATGAATTATTTATTTTAATAAATATATGTGCAGATGAAGCGCAGCGCTGTTCAGGGCGGATCGATCGGGTCGCAATAAATGCTGATCCATCTCTGCATGCACTGTGAGATGGAGTCATTGGCATTTTACTTCGAAAAGCGGCACGGTTTGCATGAAAAATTGCTAATAAAAGCTGTCAATCGCGGGCTCGGTGCGCACCGAGCCTGAGACCCTGAAGGAGATGGCACTCGAACCAGGGCCGGCTCTAGCTCTTTGGTTGCCCTAGGCGAGATTGAGATTTGAGTTTTAATTGTTAAGCCCACCGGCAACTATAGTTGCCAGTGTATAGTTGTCATTTTCCTTCTGTAAGTATTTTTCTAGATATTATCCATGTTTTACATCTTAATGACACACAAGCAGATAACCAAATAAAGGATTTCAAGAAAAAGAAAAAAGTATTAATTTCTTTCCTGTCACATGAGACTGCCCACTCCCTACCCCTACTTCCAGGGAGCACAACGAAGGCAAACCCTCCCAAAGAAAGGATATTTTCATGTTACTAATAAGTATTTTTTGTTGACATATATATATCAACATAATCATGAAGGTCTCTAGAATCATCCAAACAAAACAAATCTTACAACAGATCTATAGTTTTTTAGTATACTTAGTCAAACATAATAAATTTGATTATGAATAAAGATTGATCTGTTGAAAGCAGTTATTTTGATTTAGATGCTAAATGTTCTCCTCTTATACATATTTGACATTGAAGGGGTGCATACAACATATTTGCCCACCGGCAACTATAGTTGCCACAGATTCAAAAACGATTTTCAAGAAAAAATACATAAACCTGGGGAAAATAAATGCAGGACATGCCATTCAGAAAAAAATTGGGCACAAATGGGTTAAGTATTTATAAAAACTATACAAACAAAAATGCTCCTATAGTTACTCCAAGACTTAAAAAGCTAATTATGACTTAAATGATACACTAATAAATTGCACATACAAAAATGTTACAAAGAACGTTGGAGGATATTTAACAAATTATGACTCAAACTATGGATGAACAAACAAAAAGGCTTTTATAGTCACTCCAACACTTAATCAAGAAAATTAAGACTTGAAGGATCAACTGCAATAAATTGTTCATACACAAATGCTAGAAAGAATGTTCAAGGATATTTACCAAATATTAACTCCATAAACAGTGCAAAAACTCTCTTAAGCATCTGTAAAGACACTTAAGCAAATTATGACCCATAAACTGGATTAACTATACCCTCTACAAACAAAAGTGCTATTATGGATACACTGTACTTACCACTACAAAATTAAAATATATAAGTTCTTGTAGCTCTATCCCTATCTTAAATAATAAAAGATGAACAGTTGTTTCTGGCATTTCTATTCACCTTCAAAATTGACGCAGCATTAAAATTTGGCTCGTCTGGATTTCCTTATTGTCAGTGAAATGCGTAGTAATATGTAGATAACTAGCTAGTATAGTGATAGCTTAGTGACAGCAATAAAACGTCCAATGCCGTCCAATATTAGTTGATAATATCGATAATACGAAGTAAATTTATTTCGTTTGACACTTTTATGGCTGAGATGAGAAGACTTACCTCTATACTGGGCTTTCTTGTGATCGTCTGCCTTTCTCTTTTTCCGTCCCTGTGCACTCGAGGGTTTAGACCGCTTCATTTTTGAAGAACGCGCCAGTGATGAGCACATGCCTGACCAACCGCCTGAACGCCTGACAATACTCACTATCAATTCAATCTAATAATCAGGTTAAGTAATTAAACGTGCGGCTGAGGGGGCGCCCAATGATGATCATGTTTAATAAACAGTATGTTTTATTTCGCTTGTTTTAATTCTATGCTTAATGGGAAGTAAGTTTAAGGGCGCCACAAGAGGGCGCCTGGCTGCGCCCCCAACACATTTGTCGCCCTAGGCAACCGCCTAGCTCGCCTATAGCAAACGCCGGCCCTGACTCGAACTGTCCTGCGATTCACGTGAAACGGACTCGGGTGCGCATTTCTTCAGGAAGAAACGTAACCTGCATATGTGTTTTAGTGTATTACAAAGTTTTAAGTTCAATAAAACAGATGTAAGGGATGATGGTGTTGATGATTTACCTTGGATACTAGTGTATTCGCGCATATGCGTGCAATCAGGGCAACAAATGAACTTCATGCGACGCACATACAGTAAACCCAAGAGTCGTTTACCCAGCTGCGCATAATAGCACCAAATTAATAAAAACAATATATTTACTGCAGTGTGTTTTCTATCATTTCTCAGTGAGTACATAAGAAAAAATAAGACAAAAATTAAGACATTACAGTCACATTTTTTTTAATCATAATTTAATATTTTGGTAACACTTTACAATAAGGTTCATTAGTTAACATTAGTTAAATACACTAGTTAACATGAACTAATAATGAACTGCACTTATAAAGCATTTATTTATCTTTGTCAATGTTAATTTCAACATTTACTAATGCATTATTAAAATCTTGTTTACATTAGTTAATGCACTGTAAACTAACATGAACAAACCATAAACAGCTGTATCTATTTATATTAACTAACATTAACAAAGATTAACTAAAGCTGAACAGAGGTGTTGTTCATGGTTAGTTCATGTTAACTAATGCCTTAACTAATGTTAACTAATACAACCTTATTGTAAAGTGTTACCAATGTTTTATTATAAAACCTTAGACCTTTCTAATGATTTATGTTTTCTGTAAAATATAATAATTGTTATTATTATTTTTATTCTTAAATATTTGTATTGTATAGCACTTTTTGCATTTT
Source organism: Gobio gobio (assembly GCF_949357685.1). Taxonomy (NCBI): domain Eukaryota; kingdom Metazoa; phylum Chordata; class Actinopteri; order Cypriniformes; family Gobionidae; genus Gobio; species Gobio gobio. Next base: position 12,882,516 of record NC_137107.1, on the reverse strand, counting down.
TCAGACATGGTAACAGACGTTTTATACATGTGCTACAATTTTGTGGGCTGTGCTACAAAAGTTTCAACCTCTGTAGCACCAGTGCTATGTGCAAAAAAAGTTAACGTACAGCCCTGTTCTGCCTAAGCAAAACTACTTACTCACACGAGACCAAGCGAATGCTCATACTGTACACTCACAACGGGGGGAAAAACACATGGAGCATTAATGTCCGAAGCCTGAACCAACCAAAACCAAACTAGAATGAAATGCCAGGATTCAACCACTGCTATATAAATCCATATTAAATGCTAAACAAGCATACTGAATGTTTGCATATATGTTGTTTAAATAAACTTACATTTATAAATTAGACATATATTGTTTACATATGTGGCATTAACATGCAGTACCATATAAAAAGTCATCATATAAATAATTTTAATATATGTATATATAATAATTCTTCTATGGGTATTTCATACATAGTATAAACCTATATCTTCATATATCGTGAGGATGTATATATGTGCTAATAATGTATTGCCTTATATGAAACATATATGACTTCACTACTCTGATATAGGGATGTATATGTACATATTTTACATTTCCGTATGGGTACAGAGGGAAACGTGAGGTGACAAACCCTCCCGATCGGCAATCGGATGGTAGGATGAATTTCTGGCATGTCAGAAATTCTGGTTGCCCCTCGTGAGGGTATCGCACAGCTGAAGCAGAGCTACGAACTGATTTCTCAGAAGTTGAATCATTTCATCTTTAATACAGCAAGAAAGAAAACGAAAAGAAGGAAATCTTTAAGTTCTGTAGGCAGTTATCAAATAGAAGCAATTTATCAAACTGTTGCATGCCAGTTCGTGTTGTCAAATGGATGATCTAAGTCTTTCAAACCACTGTGTAGCCTATTGCATCTTTTATTAATTTAGCTACTTGATCATTAATTTACTTGTTTTACTTTCACAATTTATTTATTCATTTACTTTTATTTACTATTATTTAATATTTACTTAAAGGGGTGATGCATTGAGAAATCAACTTTCCTTTGAGCTGGCTTTTGATATATAAAAGGTCATGGTAATATAAGAATATCCTGTAAGTTTCAGAGACGCTGCGTCATCGTGACGACACTTTGGGGAACGCCCCTTGCGTAAAGCGTCTGAAGAATTAATTAAATCAGCCCAATCCTAATTGGTGTTGCGTGATGTAGTATGTGACGGCATACCCGGAAGATACAAAGAGACGTCTGAACACAACAGAGATAGCGTTCTTTGCGATGAAGCGAGCGAGTGTCTGATTGGGTGGACACGAGACGCAGTGTCTCGTTCCCTTCTCGGGGAACAAGGGTTATAGTCAAAACCCAAGACGTTCCCCTTCGAGGGAACTCAAACCGCGTCATCGTGACGACACTTTGAGTACCCACTAAGCCGCACCAATCATACCCAACCCATTGTGAAGCTGGAACCCAGGCACAACTAGGGGGCGAGTACTCTAGCGCCAGGCGTCTCAGGGAGATGCAGACTGTAGTACCTAATGAAGGTGTGCGGGGTGGCCCACCCAGCCGCCTCGCAGATCTCTTACATAGAGGCTCCAGAAAGGAGGGCCACGAGGTGGCCATGCTCCTGGTGGAATGGGCCCTCACGGCTAACGGTGAAGGCAGATTGTGCACCTGATAAGCCGTGGCTATAGCCTGGACAATCCAGTTACTGATTGTCTGTTTTGAAACAGGCAGCCCCTTCTTGGGTGAACCAAAACACACCAACACACACAAAGTCTGACCTTCTCCACTGAGCAGACTTCTCCAGGTAAATCCTCGATGCCCGCACGGGGCAGCGGAGGTGAAGTCTGCTCTCTTCCCCCGTCACATGAGGTGGAGGATGGAAGGCCTGAAGAACCACTGACCGTGCCACATTAAATGGCACCTTGGGCACAAAGCCCGGACTGGAATGCAAGATGGCCTTAACTCCACCAGGGGCAAACTCCAGGCAGGTCTGGAGGTCCCCCACTCTCCTCAGAGAAGTGATGGCAAGGAGAAAGGCCACCTTGAAGGTCAGGATTCTCGCCTCAGCTGACTCCAGCGGCTCATAGTGGGCCTCAGCCAACCTTCCAAGCACCACTGCCAGGTCCCCGGTTGGGACTCTGGAACGAGCCGCAGGCCTCATCCTCCGAAACCAACGGAGGAATCGTACAACCAGATGGTGCCTTCTCCACCGGCCCTTCACCTAAAGGTGTGTGGAAAGCCCCAATGGCAGCCACATACACCTTAAGTGTGGACGGGGAAAGACCGGCGAAGAAGCGGTCTTGAAGGAACTCCAGCACTGAAGCCACCGGGCAGTTAACTGGGTTCACCTCCCGCTCTCTACACCAAGTGGAAAATACATTCCACTTTAGGCTGTACAACCTCCTGGTGGAAGGAGCTCTGGAGCTGAGTAGGGTCTGTACGACACCCGCCGACAGGCCCTCTCCTAGGTACTGGGCCCCTCAGGGGCCAGACCCAGAGATCCCACACCTCTGGCCGGGGGTAGAATATCTTGCCCCTGGCCTGAGATAAGGGGGACCGTCCAGCAGGTAAATGATGTTGGAGAACCATACTCGAGTGGGCCACCGGGGTACTACTAAGAGAAGGGTAATGCCCTCCCGGCGGACACGCTCCAGAACTCCCGGGAGCAGAGTGATCAGGGAAAAGCGTACAGACGCAGTCTCGGCCACATCTGCGCCATGGTATCCAGCCCCAGCGGACCCGGAAGGGCGAGGGAGAACCACAGTGGGATGCCTCTCGAGACACGAATAGATCCACTTCCACTGGGCCAAACCGCTCGCACATGGCTTCCACCACCTCGGGGTGGAGTCGCCATTCCCCGGGCCTCAGCCCCTGCCTGGAGAGGATGTCTGCTCCCTGATTTCGGTCCCCGGGGATGTACATCGCCCTGAGGGATGACAACCTCCCCTGGGACCACAGGAGAACCTGGTGCACCAGTCTGTAAAGAGGGTGTGACCTCAGGCCCCCCTGGTGGTTTAGATACGATACAGCCGACATATTGTCGGATTGTATCAGGACATGGTGGCCGTGGAGGTCCGGGAGAAAGCTCCTCAGAAACGGTTTTCCCGGCAACATGATGCTCCCAGCACTGGCCCCCGGGACAGGAACCAAGGTCTCTTCCATATGACGAGGGAACGAAGGCATCTGCGCATTACCCTGATCATACAGAATGGTTTTCCCCTCGAGGAAAACCCCCCCGGTTCCCAGCCACCACTGTAGGGGTCTCATGCAGCAGGCCAAGAGAAATCCTGTTGGACGCAGCTGCCATAAGTCCCAGCAGTCCTGAACTGCCACACAGTGATGGTGCGGCCTAGCTTCATTTGGTGACCATCGCCCTTATGAACTCGATACGTGCGGGGGACAATCGTGCCCACAACGTAGAGGATCCCGTACGGCTCCCAGGAACACGGTTCTCTGAGAAGGCGTCAACAAGCTACTGCGTGTAGAGTCTCAACCCCACGCACCGAGAGCAGCCAAGGACGACATCTCAATGCCGAACTGCTGCCACTCGCGAGGGATAAAAAAAGCCAGGCCGAATGGAGGAACCCGATAATGATACGCTTCGCCCCCGAAAGCGAACCTCAGGAATCCCCTGTGACACAGAAGGATGGATACATGGAAGTATGCGTCCTCTTTAGATCCACCGTGACAGACCAGTCCTCAGACTGGATCTGAATCACGACAAGGAAATGCTCAAGCATCTTTAATCTGAATCTCCTCAGAGAACGATCCAAGTACCTCCGATCTAAAGTTGGACACAACTGGCCATCCTTCTTAGGAACTATGAAGTACCTGAAGCTGTAGAACCCGGACTCCCTGACTGGCGGAGAAATACGTTCAAAAGCCTCCTTAACCAAGAAGGTGTATTTCCTGTTCCATAACCCGCACCTGCTCTGGGCAGACGACAGTCCAGACCACCCCGTTGAACTTCGGGGGAGGGGAACTGAACCGCGGCCTATAACCCGATTCTACAGTATGCAGGGCCCATGCAGATATATTCGGAGGCATTACAATGCCGCAAAATAATCTGCCAGCCTCTCGAGGCCGGCCTCGGGTGTCAACCGAGCCTCCTCCCCGACGCCCTGAAACGGCTAACCGGCAGGGCGAAATCGAGGAAGATTTTCGGTGTGCATACGCGTTTGCTGGACCGCCGCAGGTCTTGCTAGAGGCGGCTGGTGCAGTGTGCTTGCGCTGAGAAACGATGTGGCCCGAAGCATACTAGATGGCGGGAGCACAACATCGATTCCCAAAAGCTCCACAGGGGAGGTGACCTCAATCGCTCCTACCCGGGAGAGGGGGCTGGCCAGCAGGGGCCTCATATAGCAGCTCGACAGGCCCGCAACACTAGGGCGGACACTGCGATTAGCAATTGCCTGAAACTGATGTGTTCCACAGGCCATAAGGCGGTGAGAACGACATCAACTTCCGGAGGGCTCCAAAGAGGAGCAGCCTCACCATGCATGGAAGCAGCCCCCGCAAGACCTGCCCATGCATGATTGCTCCCATCTCAGATGAATATCCAGACAAGTCAAACACGCTTGGGCGACAGACTGATTAAAAGTATCTAACTTATCAAAGTCAGATAACATGACACTCAATTCCTCAGAATTAAATGTCATCATAATCACCCAACCCGTGCGACCTGGTCTGAATGATAGGCTGCGTAAAAAATACACCTAACTCCTCAAAGTCAGATAATATTTTAATTTAATTCCTCGGAATTAAATGCAGCCACAATACGGTGAAACATGGTCTGAATGATAGGCTGAATATCTAACTCCTCAAAGTCAGATCATATTTTATTTAATTCCTCAGAATTAAATGTAGCGATAATCCTCAGACGATACTATTTTTATTGTATTTATACGGACTCGTAAACCAGGCAACGTAGTTCAAGCCGTTATAATACAATTGGCTTTCATCCCTCGAGAAGAAAGCCAAACAGGCACAAGGCTGAAACACCCAAAAGGCGCAGTACGCGTCGAGATATTTCTCAATGAAAACAGCCAGCACCCTCAGGAGCTGACTGCATACCTCGCACCCAACAGAATCACATGCCTTCTCACGTGTCACGTTGTATCACTCTAATAGCAGACCCGAACCTACGCGCCGCCTCGGCAACGCAAGATTGAATCTTGCATTAGGAAAAGGCGAGCCTCGATACGGAGCCCGTCTAATTCCTCAGAATCAGACAGCTCAAGCATCGGGTCCTCCACCCCGGGGGAAGAATCCGCAGCGCGGGCTTCCACACAGGGAAGGAGAACAATGGAGCTGTCACCGGGAAGGAGAAGATGCCTCAGCACTCTCAGGTTCCCTTGACAGACCCATCTGCGAGTCCATGAATGATCAATCACCAGCCACGGAGTTCGCGGGCCCTGAATGCTTGTGAAAACAACGTTAGTAGACAACAACACCAAATACTCTTAGACTGACAACACAGAGCGCTAACGCTGAAGAGCAAAAAATCTCTGTTGTGTTCAGACGTCTCTTTGTATCTTCCGGGTATGCCGTCACATACTACGTCATCACGCAACACCAATCAGGATTGGGCTGATTTAATTCATTCTTCAGACGCTTTACGTGAACGGCGTTCCCCAAAGGGTCGTCACGATGATGCAGTTTGAGTTCCCTCGAAGGGGAACTTCCTTGTTAGTCAAAGAAAAGCTTTTATTGACACCAGGCCCAGCAAACGATCAATTTCAGAATGTGCCCAGCTATGGCGTGAGAGTGTAGTGAAGCCCTGCCTCAACAGAAGAAGAACAACACCTGATTCTGTAGCCCCGCCCACCGACTCGTGCCACTAACATGACAGCTAAGAGCAGCATAGAGCTAAACAGCATCAAATTTCTAAGAGTAAACATACCACATAAGCTTTTCGGATTCGGATTTTTAAGCATTCGGATTGACAGGGGGAGCAGAAGCTTATTAAATATGCAAATCTTATCCAATCCTAGCCGTGGGCGTTTACTTCCATGTCTTCAGTGTGGCATGCCCATAAAATCCGAGCGTGCAGGAGAGAGCCTCAAAACCAGGTCAGAAAATAGCCTATTACTTATTCATTATGATGTTTTTGAATGTAAAAACCACTCAAACGCAATAAGTTGACCTCAGACAACAGTATAAAAAAATTTAAAAAGCCAGTTCATGACCCCTTTAATTTTATTATCACAGGAAATGTGAACTGTTGTCTATCATTTGACACAAAATGTCACATCGCAATAAAGATTTTTTTTTTTCGTTTTAAATCATGAAGGCGAGTCAGTGGATATCATGCAATGTGCAAACGCAATGTTCGCGAGAGTCTCAAACCGAGTCAATTAGCTATTCACTTCAGAAAGTGAAAGTAAAATCTGACGAGCTTTCGGCGCATATTCTCACAGAGACAAGAGATAAATCTACTTTAACATATGCTGATAACGTAGCCTATAACTGTCTTAATTTATATTCTTAATATTTCTCTTGAGGCCCATATTGTGAAAAAATTAGAAGAGAGGTAGGCCCATTTCATGTTAAACAAGTTGTTTTTTAAATAAAGCTGCTTTTAATTTCCTTGAGACTGATATTATTGCAGTGTTCTGACATATTATAGACTGATAATCATTTTAATTATAGGCCTATAATTCCTTGTTTAATTGGGAAAAAAAAATTTAAATAATGAGGAGTAAGCTAATCTATCTATTATTTTATTATGCAGCGTGTCGGCTATGCATTGATGCGTTATGAAATTACCGTGGGGGCAAATTAAATGTAATATAAATTGAATAACAAAAGTAGGCCTACCCTAATAATAATAATAATTTTTATACATAAATTGTAAATGCTAAATCCTCTTGATATCGACTGGCTGATGTATTTGATAGGCTATCTCTCTATTATAGCCTATACCATGGTCTATCGTTGCACTAGGCATGGGGGTTTTATCATGCATATTTCACTCGTACAGTGTGAGCAGACAAGTCGCGCTCGACGATCGGACCGCACAGTGTGAGCACATAAATCGTGAGCTTTGGCTTTTACATCGCATGCGATCTACTCGCACAGTGTGAGTAGGTAACCTTGCTCAAATCGCACAGAAATCGCACAGTGTATGCCCAGCTTAACGTGCACTGCTTCCTTGTCTTTATTTTGGACTGCTTACATTGCTAATCGCTACTTACCTGCATCATTTTCCTGTGCTCCAATCATCTGTGTTCCTGCTTCCCATCTCCTCCATTATCGTCTGCTCTGTTTCTTCAAAGAATAGAGTCATTATTATTATTATTATTATTATTATTATTATCATCATCATCTTCTATGATCATCAAGGTCTGTGTGGCGCAACTTGCCTTTTTGGACTGTAATATTCCTAATCTATTCTAGTTGTTATCTACTACATTTGCCATCATCTCATCCACCCTGTTTGATAATAAACTGTTTCGTCATTGACCCAATAGTTCTCCTGAGTCTTTGCAGTGTCAGCTACATATGCCAGATACTATGCTCTAAAAATATGTCCTTTTTTTTAAGGAAAAAGTGTATACTTTTGTTGCTCGAGTAATCCTGTTTTTCTGTCTCTCTCGTATTTACTACTACATGACAGGTGCAAATCGGTGGGCGATGAGGCAATGATGTAGAAGTAGGTGTTTATTTTCTTCTGCAGAGGCGGTCTTTTGTCACATGATGTGACAATCCAAAACGAGTTGTTTGGGCAGCTTGGTTTCAACAAAAACATTTTGGACTAAAAAAGAAGTTGAGTTCTGAAACTTACAGGATATATTTATATTGTACAATGACCTCTTATGTGTAAAAATACCAAGGAAAGTGTTATGTTCTCTGTGTGTACCCCTGTGAAGATTCTCAGTGATTGATTAAAATATTTGTTTTATCCTGTGTCATGCACCTCTTGTATACCACAATTTACCTGAAAGATGAACTGATCGAAACTGAAATGAAAGAGGACTATTACCTGCAAAACATCCAGACACTGGAGGTCTTTGTGAGAGGTTAGACAAAGTAATTTACCAGATGCTGCTGTTGGGGAAGGATCACCAACCCTTTGCTGATTTTGTTGATTACACTCTGTGGTTGTGTGGAATGTGGAACCTACCTCACGGTGGGAGTCGTTAAGGACAACACCACCATCTACGACCGGGGTGTCCAAACTCGGTCCTGGAGGGCCAATGTCCTGCAGAGTTTAGCTCCAACTTGCCTCAACACACCTGCTTGGAAGTTTCTAGTATGCCCAGTAAGATCTATAAAGTAAGGATCTTGGAACTCAAAGTAAGAATCTTGGAACCAAATTAAATCTGATCCATGACTACAATTCCAGCAGTAATCTCTCTGCATGCTCCAGACAGGACTCACTTTCCCAGTTAGGAATGTCCCGGACGACAGGCAGCCCTTCATTGTGTTTGTTTTCACTTGCTGATGTTTGACCACAACGGACTGATTAGAACAGAATAAATTAATCTGATATTGGCCACATTTAAAAGATAATGTGAACAGAATTCACATTCAAAATAAATAAATCAGATCTCAGCAATAAATGTCTTGGGTTACGTATGTAACCTCTGTTCCCTGAGAACGGCCTCAGCATGACAGGTGTCTGAAGCTACTATCGAATCACGGGAAACTCATTGACCAACGACAGACGTATATAAGGGCGCCTTGCCAACACATACACATCTTCTCGTCTGAAGGGACTGTATTGCAAACAGGCCCCGAGGCATGGCAGCCGACGCAGCATCTCGTTCCCTGTACTCAGGGAACAGAGGTTACATACGTAACCCAAGATGTTCCCTTTCGAAAGGGAACTCGCGCTGCGTCGGAAAGACGCTACGGGGAACGATATACCAACGCCATCATGCTGAGGAGAGTGTCTGCCAACTGTCAGCACAAGCAAATCCAACTGAAAAACCTGATCCCCCCACTCCCCCTCAGGTCACACTGGGCTGTCAGTGACAGCATCCCCTACGGTCATAGCCCAAGCTATACGCCTGAAGAGGAACCTTAATGCAACTGCATGAGGTCCTATCCAGACTGCTCAAAAGCCTGGGACCAACCACTTCAACAGAAGGGGTCCCTTTAACCCTCTCGAGTCGGTGTGATTGGCTTGCTTTTTTTCTTATCAGTGCCAAAGAGACTCGTTTCGAAGTCGTTTTTTTATCATTCAGGCAAGTGTTATACATCATTTTAATCTGTTAAGTTTCTATTTTTATTTTTGTGTACAGTCACAATAAAAACAAATTATTGTGCTTTTTGCAAAATAAGGGAAACAAACATGATTCGCGATCTTCAGCCTCTTTCTCAATGATGTCTAATCTGATTCCCTTCAGAAAATGACCTCTAGCTTAGTGAGAACTTGACACACAAACATGAGACAAATGTCTAAAGAAACGTAGAAATGTCAGGTTTTAAATCATGTAAATCAAAACAAAAACAAATATTCTGTGTTTATGTAATCTGTGAAAAGTGGGAGATATCAGTCAACTCATTACTGCCTCATTACCCGCTAATGCGGCCACCCCCACGGACCACGCGCTCATTCAGATTCAAATACAGGCAATCCATGCGTCGACGCCCACACACACATCAACTCATGCAAACAACCAGTAAAGCTATGGGTCAGATACATCGCTTTGAGTAATAATCCTGGAATAATTCTCCTCATGGAAAGCTGATTGAGAGTTCATTGCAAGGTAGGCAAAGTTTAAAAGGCTCAGTTAGCATCTATGAATATTAAATGCAAAAAGTCTGTTTAAATATAAATCCTGATGCAACATGACGCAAGACTGTTTAGACAAGATTTATTTGGCCTGTTTTCGTTTTGTATAAATTGTATCTTAATTTTAATCAATGTTTTTAATATAGTTGCTTCTTATTTTATAAGAAGTCAGTATAACAGACAATAGCCATAGCGCTGCATTGCACGCGTCTCATAAATGAACTCAACATGGAAATGATATTTGAGTATTAATTGCCTTTTTTACAGTAAATTTCGTTTTGTATAAATTGTATCTTAATTGTAATCAATGTTTTTAAAACGAATTTAGCTTCATATTGATAAATATTATATCCTATGTTGTCGTTTTTTGTTTGTTTGTTTGAAAGTTAATTGCTTTCTTTAAACTGAATTTTGTTTTGTATAAATTGTATCTTAATTTTAATCAATGTTTTTAATATATTTGATATAATATAACAGACTGGTATAATACATAATTAGCATATTTGATACCAATATAGCAGACAATAGCCTTGTTTCTGACTGAAACTCGAAATGATTTTTGAGTATTTTGTGTATTTGATCGTTTACATTTACATTTATACATTTGGCAGATGCTTTTATCCAAAGCGACTTACATTGCATTCAAGGTACACATTTTACATTTTGTTAGTTCTTGCTTTCCCTGGGAATCGAACCCATGACCTTGGTGTTGCTAGCACCATGCTCTACTGTTTGAGCTACAGGAAAGCTGTTCACAAAAGATTCCGAAAATATTTGTTATTGAAATGACTGGGAAAAAGTGTCCCAATCAACCTAAAGTCACCAGATACTATTTGAAATCATAATTGCATTGCATAATCCCAAATATTTTACTTATAACATTCATCATTACCAATTGTCACAATATTACTGTTTATTTAGCTCTTCTTTCAAAAACATTTCTGATTGAAATCTTGTTTCTTTTTTGGCAGATAATTTAGCTTGCTTTAAGTAACATTTTTAAGTAAAAAACATTTAGATTTTCCCCCCAGGGAACTTTTTTTTTTTTTTACTGTTACTGTACCTATCTAGTAAACCTAAAATCTAGTAGGCCTACCTAAAGCTCATTTATTATGCAGCTCATTATTATGCAGGTCTTTGTTTCTCAGGAGTGATCACATTATTATTCATGGCTTGTTCACGCTTACTCGCATAAGGCCTGAGTAAAGAAAAAGTGTTTTACAAAATGTAAATGAATATATTGTTTTATATGAATGAGTAGGCTCAATGATTCTCACATCAGTGTAAAGCAAAATCTCTAAACAAAAACACCCAATAATCAAAGGGCTTGTGAACACATATCTATTGTGTGTTTTGAAGCCTTAATTAAAAAAAAAAAATTAGTTTAAAAAAAAAATTATGCATAAACATTATTCTCTCAAAAATACAAGCATGTACATACATGTTGCTCATATATTATGGTAGCCCAGTTTGTGCTGAATACAGTGTAATTACACTTTTGCCATTTATATGTTTATAAGCAACTGAAAAATGCACAAATGTCAGAGCATGTCAAAACTTCTAAAGGGCCCAAAAAACAGCTCAGACTCCTAGGGGTTAAGGGAATGTGGCTAGGGGACCCGAAGGAACCCCAGCCAAATCACTACCCGGGGAACATATTCGCCCGAGTGCCACCAGGGAGGCCTGACCTGGTGCCCTAAGTGTTTGGACACTTCGGTTTGGCCAACCCTGTCTGTTCAGAAACAGAGCCTCCGGACAGTGCCTCAGTGAGGCAACCAGACTAAGGGACTGAAACACTGGCAATCCTTCTTAGCCCGGATCTCAGAGACGGGTATCCCAGAGAGCAATACTCAGCATATCGTTTTACAACCCTTGCTAGCGAGGGAAGTCTAACTGCTCAAATCAAGGATCTATCAAGTACTTGTGTTTCAAAGTAATAAGGAGGCCGGACAGGCCTACGGATTGATCTAACAGGGAGGCCTCACGAGAGGCCTGAGACCGTCTGATCAGACTCAGGTGGCTGTGTGCTCATAGGCGACCCTCAGTGAGGGGAGCACCTGAACCTGCCTGGCGGGTAACCACCAGCTGTAGGCCAAACTACCAAAGGTTCTCCTCACAAGAACTGGTAACAAAGAAGTGCCTACACTTGGGAACTTTGCCCTCAAGGTGGCCCAGCGGGGCCTACTACCTGATAGCAAGTTTCTCAGGGAGGCCTAGAGAGGCCTACTACCTGATAACAATTCATTCTGGCTTATAGAGCGTCCAAGCTCACCTTCAGGGAGGCCTAGTGAGGCCTACTACCTGCCAGCGATACATGCTAATCCCAAGCAGCTGAGTTCACCTCCAGGGTAGCCCGGTGAGGCCTACTATCTGATAGCAATTTATGCTTACTGTTAGAGTGACCAACAAACCTGGGAGCTTACCCTCAGGGAGGCCTAGTAAGGCCTTCCACCTGATAGCCTGCTAGGCTAGTTATCCAGATGCCACACATCGGTACTCGCCTTCAGGGAGGTCTGGTGAGGCCTTCTACCTGATGGCAAGCCTCTAAGGAGGCCTGGTGAGGCCTACCACCTGATAGCCTGTCAGGCTAGTTATCCTGATGCCATACATCGATACTCGCCTTCAGGGAGGCCTGGTGAGGCCTTCCAACTGCAAGCAAGCCTTCAGGGATGCCTGATGAGGCCTACCACCCAATAGTCAGTCATGCTAGCTGCCCGAGCACCCTGCCTCGGGATTTCACCTTCAAAAGAGAGGCCTAGCAAGGCCCTCTATCTGATAGCAAGCCTCCTAGGGAGGCCTGGTGAGGCCTACTACCTGCTAGCATCAACTGCTAACCGTCAAGTGACTGAGACTCAGAGCACACCTCCAGAGAGGCCTAGTACCTGATAGCAAGTCATGCTAGCTACCCGAGTATCCAACTCTGGAACTCGCCTCCATGGAGGCCTGGTGAGGTTAACTGACCTCAACTGAGGTCACTGACCTCAACTGACTGCTAAGAAAACCTTCACAGTTAGACTACTGGCTGACTAAAAACTACCCATTTCACTGATGGAGACTCGTCCTCAGGAAGGCCTCGTAGAGCCTACTAGCTGGTACTACTGGTAGCCTACTAGCTACTAGCTACTAACAAGTCTTCACAAAACCAAAGTCTCTGGGAAGCATATCACACCAATTCACACAAACTGGGGCTGCCCACAGGAGGCCTCTTAGGCTAGCTACCTGGTCGCAGCTGCTATGCACCAAGACATTAGAAAAATGGGCGGGCTCTGACCGAGCAACTCTCACATGAGAGGAGACTGATAACACAGGGATGGTATATGGCTCAAATTCACGTCGTGAACAGCCAGAGGTGACAGTGCCTCAGCAGCGCACCTCCATCCTCCCTACAGCCTAGGCCAACTAAACCAACATACCCAACTGAAGCTCCAGCGTCAATCTAGCAAACACACTCTAGAAGAGACAAACTACTCTAACCACACAGTAACAAACCCCAAGCGATAGCAAACACACCATTCTCCCAGAAGGACGTCCTACCGCTTAGTACTCCGCTAACATTTCAGTAGAAATGTGCGGTAGCCTCAACACAACTCTCACCATGGCCCTCATTTATCAATCTTGCGTAGAAACGGGCATATATGTTGGCGTAAGATTATGCTTACACTCCTCTCACCGCCTGATTTATGAAGCTGTGCGCACCTCTGAAATCCAGGTGTACGCAATACCTGCCCTTGATAAATGCCGCGACTGAAAACGATCGTCATTAGAAAAACACGCCCCTGTATATTCAAGTCTCTGCCTCCCCCATGCCCTCATTTTACGCCATGGACACACGGAAGACGGCAAAGAAGCGAAACTTCTCCGACGTGGAGATCGAGACCATCACCAGGGAAGTGGAAAAAACAAAATTGTTTTATTTGGGAGTTTAAAGAGTGGGATTAAAGGCGCCCACAAAAACAAAACATGGACCCAAATTACGAGTACTGTTAATAGTGTGGGGGTTGAGAAGCGCACTCCAGCAGAGGTAATACTGTTTTATTGCTCACTATAGACCAATAGTGATCAAGTTAAGTATGAGTTTTCTTGTTTATTGTAGGTGAAAAAAAAAGTGGTCAGATATAAAGATCGCCTAAAGAGGCGCGTCTCGGCACTGAATAGGAGCCAGAGTCATTACCTATCACAATGCGTTATTTTACAGAACGTGTTTTGAAATAATTAGCATTTAATTTCGTATCACGTCACATGTATTGGGGTGTACAATAGTGATGATGATGTGATGTGGAGTACCATTCATTCACATTAATAATTGCATGACAATTTGTAAGATTCTTCTTATTATTATTATTATGATTTGTATTATTAATGATGCTTATTGTTAATTAGAAGAAGAATGTTGTTATTATTATTTATTTTATTATTATTATTATTTAAAAGAAGAAGAATGTCATTTTTATTATTTTGTCAGTCTGAATTATTTTCAGTCCCAGTCCGTGCACAGCTGCTGGGCCAAACCCTGAAACGTCAGGTAAAGTGCACAGGCTCGCAACTGGAGGAATACATATGCCTACAAATCAAATGCTTTGGTAAAGTCACACAAATTAAACATTGAAGTCCATGTTGCACAAAAATAAACACTGAAGTTTATAATTATATGTTGTTGTTGTTGTTGTTTTTTTACAGTGGGTCATAATATAGCATATCTTTGTCAGTGCGTTTTGTGATGTTAGGAATTGTTTTTCTGCGCATTTTCGCACTAACTCAAAACGTGCGTACACCACCTCCTGAGCTGGCGTAGGATTTGCCAACGTCCATATTGATAAATCTCAAAGTCACCGTGGTTTTGGGTGTACGGCAGGTGTACGCTGGAAATTTGCTGTAAGCACTTTTGATAAATGAGGGCCCATGAGAGGAAGCCTAAGTTACATACATATGAACACCATGAGCGTGTCCTGCAAGTCCACAAAGGGGAAAGCCAACACACACTCACCTCCACAGCCCAGAGCCTGGCGCTGTAATAAGCCACCTACAGGGGAAAACTTCAGTTAACTTCCTCCTCCTTACGGTTGATGTAAAACCCATACTCTATACAGGGAACGAAGGTCTGTAAGAAATATATCTTTAAGTGTTATCATACAAAAATGACAACTCTCACCTGCGGCACGTAGAGTGAAGACTTACCACGCAGTTCTCGGCGCGATGTTCTACCGCCCTTGCATATCTGAAAGCTGCGTTCTCACTAACCAAGCCAAAGCAGGCCGTCAGAACATAGTTCCACTCATCATAGGCCCACCTCAGACCTGATGTAAGAAGCGCCTGGGAATTAAAAAAGAGATTAAAAAGGAAAAAGGAGAGGGCTAAAATGTAAACGCCCTCAAGGGAAGTGATCCATCGCCAACGCCGAGCGTGTTTGTCCTGGATCACCTCCCTCAGATCCTTTTTTCCTGCGGGGCTCCCGTCTCCTCTGTGTCCTACTCCTCCACGGAGGGGGCCCACGAGAAGAGACGCTATCCCTCTGGTCCTGCCTACAGCCCTAAAGCCGTGAAGGGTCCCGCCTGCCCGGGTGTGGAGCGGATCTCAGCGGTATGCAAGTCTTGAATGCAGCTGAGTGTGCCTTCGCCTCCCTGAACTTTCCAACTGCTGCCTCCATGGAGGTGCCAAAAAGTTCAGTAGGCGAAACCGGCGAATCGAGGAGAAAGCCCCTCTCTTTCTCCCGGATGTCGACAAGGCTCAACCACAGTTCCCTCTCCGTAGTCACCATCGCCGCCATCGATCGACCAATCGCGGCAGCAGTCTGCTTGGTGGCCCGGAGAGCCAGATCTGGCGCCTGGACCTCAGCATGAAGGTACGGGAGGAATGGAAGGCTCGTCTGAGGTGTTGGTCTATGGCCGGGGAGAAACCGATCGTCGAGTCTGCCGTGAGCGATCTCTCCCCTAGCGTGCCACCAAGGCAGCTGCAGCCTGCCCGCAGCGCGCTCCATAGCATCCAACTCAGCGTACGCGGGACAGAGTGGCTGAGAGGATCCAGGCTGTTCCTGATCACTGTTACCACCCTCCTCAGCTATCTCCTGCCCGTCCAGAAGAGCACTCGCTGCAGAGCTCGGCGGAGAACTCTCATTCTCCACGTCAACCTGCTACTCACCCTCGTCAGCCGCCAGATCATCTGAGAGAACAACACCTCTCTCAAGACGATCGGCGAGCTCCTTCTGGGAACCCCACGATGTGCGTTGCCGCTCTGCCTCAGCACGAGCAGGACTCACACCGGCAGCACCAGATGTTGTGCCCTCCTCCCTCGAGAAGAGGGCCAGACTAGAGCGGAGCCTTCTCAGCGGAAAATGCTCACAGTTTACACAGGCAGCTCCCTCAAGAACTGTCTGTGCGTGCTCTTCACCCAGGCAGAAAACGCACAGAGTGTGTGTGTGTCCTCCGGTGTCAGATACCTCAAACACGGATCAGCACACTTCCGGAAACTCTGCCTCTTCTCTGTGCGTTTCATCATTCGGATTGCGTGTCAAACCGCCAAACTGCTGAAATCACGTGACTTTGGTGATCCAAACTGCTGAATCTTCTCACTGATTCATAACGCTTTGAAGCTTCATGATGCAGTGTTTTGAAATCAGTCATCATTATCATTATCATTATTTAGTTTTATTTTGCGCACAAAAACTATTCTTGTCGCTTCATAAAGTTATTGTAGAACCAGTGTAGTGAGATGAACTTTGTAACGACGTCTTTAGTACCTCTTACTTGAGAGTGTAAAGTGCATTGTGCCAATGGAGGCCTTTCTGAGCCATCGGATTTCAACTAAAATATCTTCATTTGTGTTCCGAAGATGAACAGAGGTCTCGCGGGTGTCGAACGACATGAGGGTAAGTAAATAATGACAGAATTTTCATTTTTGGGTGAACTAACCCTTTAAAACACTATACTGTGCCTTCTATATTGGATCCGACAGGAACGGTGCAACACACTTATGTGAGTAAACATGTTTTTTTATATGTGTTAGTATTGCATTGTTCCAGATCGTTTGATATCTATTGATTACATACCTTAGCACGCTGTCACAGGCTGGAGAAGGTGTTATTGGTTCATTCGTGATCAGACTCAGACTTGTAACGCCAGCTCGCAAAGCCCATAGTCCCGGGGCTATGTGTTTTTCAGACAGGCTATCACCTTTCTTGCATGCGCGCACGCATGTGTGTGTATGGTTTGCGGTTATATTCACTGATGATCGGGCGAAATTATATAGAAATAACATCCCAATCAATCGCAGGTGGATGAGAGTTGAATCATTGTGTTTGTTTGATAAAGATATTTTGCGAGTCCTGTGAGCGTTTCCCCAGACACTTTCAAAACAATCCCCACATGTACTGAGGGGGGCTGAAGCTCATTAAATATGCAAATCTTATCCAATCATAGCCGTGGGCGTTTACTTCCAAGTCTTCAGTGCAGCACGCCCATCAAAACTGATCGTTTTTCAGAGAGCCTCAAAACCAGTGCAGAAAATAGCCCATTACTCATTCATTATGATGTTTCTGAATGTAAAAACCATGCAAATGTCATAAGTTGACCTCAGACAACAGTATAAAAAAATAAAAAAGTCGGTTCATGACACCTTTAAGTCTCATGTTCTAAGTTAAGTTTTGCCGCAAAGTTTCGATCAACAATTCTACAGCAATGCCTGCTTCAACTTCAAACCTTATCTACTAGACTTTCCATCCATCCGCCAACACGCCACGTGATTGGCTTCCCAAGACCATCAGTACATCAAAGAACCTGGGAGACCCCTCTCCAGCCAGGACTGAAAAGGAAATCCATATTCAAAGAAGATACGAGACACAAACGCAAGTAACCTCCAGATTCTAACTGAACTGGTGCATTGATATCAAATGTAATAACTTCACCTAAGAAATGTCAATGTCAATGTCAATGTCAATTTTATTTATATAGCACCATTTCCACAACACATGGTTGACCAATGTGCTTTACATAAGACACACAACACTGGCGCAGTAAAGATAAAAGTAATAATAAAAATAAAAGTGTAAAAATAAAAAGTACAACAACCATTTAAAATAAATTAAGGTAAATAAAAACTATATATAAAGTCATGGTAAAACACAGTGCCTCAACCAGAAATGAAAGCTTTGTCAAACAGATAGGTTTTTAATCTTGACTTAAAAGTGATCACAGAGGGAGCTAATCGAATAGAAGAGGGCAACTCGTTCCAAAGTCTTGGGGCGATAGATGAAAACGCACGATCGCCCCTGGACTTCAACCTCGTCCTTGGTATAAACAGTAATCTCTGGTTTGATGACCGAAGAGATCTTGTTTCACTGCGTTCAATAAAAAGTTCAGAAATATACGAAGGGGCTATACCATGTAGTGACTTAAACACGATTAATAAAATTTTAAAATCAACTCTATAGCGTACAGGCAGCCAGTGTAAAGACTGTAAAACTGGTGTGATATGATCCCGCTTACGAGTCCTGGTCAAAAATCTGGCTGCCGCGTTCTGAACCAGCTGTAAACGAGAGAGAGTTGTTTGACTAATACCAGCGTACAGTGAGTTACAATAATCTAATCTGGAGGTAATGAAAGCATGGATCACTTTTTCCAGGTTTTTAAAAGATAGGAAAGGTTTTACTTTAGCAAGAAGCCGCAGTTGGAAAAAGGAAGATTTAACCACAGTATTAATCTGCCTATCGAATTTCATTTGCTCATCAAATACAACACCCAAATTTTTTACATGTTGCCTAACATATGGTGATAACACACCCAAATTTGGATTTGTAGAAGTCACAGAGACAGAGGGTTTAAAAACAATCAATTCTGTTTTGCTCTCATTGAAATTTAAAAAGTTTAGAGACAACCATTTCTTTACATCACTCAAACAGAGCAATAGTGAATTCAGTCCATCCAGTGTATTCTGTTCTAAAGGTAGATAAACTTGTGTATCGTCCGCATAGCAATGGAACGATAGCCCATACTTTCTGAAAATAGAGCCAAGAGGGAGCATATAGAGAGAGAAAAGAAAGGGAGCTAAAATTGATCCTTGAGGAACTCCACTGGTTATCGCAGCTTTACTTGAGGTATGATCTCCTAACTTCACTGAAAAAGTCCTATTTGTCAGATAGGATCTAAACCACTGCAGGGCACTGCCAGTAATGCCGGCACAATATTCCAGTCGATCAAGAAGTACAGCGTGATCGACAGTATCAAACGCAGCGGTGAGATCTAAAAGAAGTAAAACAGCATAGTTGCCTGAGTCACATGTTAACAGTATATCATTTGAAACTCTCAGCAGTGCAGTCTCAGTAGAGTGATATTTTCTAAACCCAGATTGGAAAACTTCAAAGATCACATTTTCAGCCATATAATATTGTATTTGATCAAGAACTGATTTCTCAATAATTTTTGAAATGAAAGACAAATTAGAGATGGGCCTAAAATTTGTCAAAATAGTAGGATCCATGCCCTGTTTTTTAAGCAGAGGGCGAACAGTTGCATGTTTAAGCGACTCTGGAAAAGTACCTGTTTGTAAACAGCGATTTATCAAAGACAAAAGATTTTGAACAACCACATCTATAACTTGCTTAAAGAAGAGAGGGGGCATTACATCAGTTGAAGAACCAGATGCTTTCAGGTGATCCACTATTTCTATCAGATAGTTATCTGTAACAGGAGTAAAACAACTAAAAGCAGCAGTACATCTAGAAAGAGTTGAAGGGTCAGATGAAACTGGCTTAAGCCCCATTCTTAAGTCATGTGTCTTCTGTACAAAGAAACAAAGAAAGTCTTCACATGAAAGTAATGACACTTCTGTATCGAGACCAGTGGAGGGGTTGATGGTGGAATTTATAACATTAAACATAGTTTTTGGTTTATGACAGTTCTTGTTTATAATGTCAGTAAAATAAATTGATCTTGCCGTTTTTACTGCTTTCTGATATTGCGTTAATGAGTCTCTGAACATTTGCATTGAAACCTGAAGTCTGTCCTTCCTCCATTTTCGCTCAAATCTTCTGCAAATACGCCTAAGAGAGCGAGTTGTGTCATTAAGCCATGGCTCAGATTTCGGTTTACGGAGATGAGTCTTTAAAGGTGCCACTTGGTCTAGAGCATGAATACAGGTGGAGTTAAAACTACAGAGTAGTTCTTCAGCACTCGAATCAGTGTTTAAAACACCACTTTGTAGCAAACCTTCACTAAAGGCTGAGCGAAAAGCTTCTCTGGTAGCTGATGTGATAAGCCGGGACTGGCGAGCCGAATATATCGGCTTAACAGTTTTGTTAGCAGATGGAAACGTAAACATAATAGTCTTGTGGTCAGAGAAACCATTTTCACATACCTCTAGTTCATTCAGAGAGCAGCCGTAAGTTAGCACTAAATCCAGTGTATGGCCATGCTGATGAGTGGGTACATTTACCTGAAGCGTCAGATCAAATGCATTTAGCAGATTGGTAAATTCTTTCGCTAAGGAATCTGCAGCACAACAGACATGAACATTAAAGTCCCCAACAATCATTAGTTTGTCATATTTTGCAATGAAATCTCCCAAAAAGTCAGCAAAATCCTTCAGAAAATTTGTATTAGGTTTTGGGGGACGATAAATCAGTGCAAACAGAACAGGGTCGCATAGCTCCAGAGTAAACAACTGTAGTTCAAAGCTTTGGTATTCCTTTGAAACTACGGGACGGCAGGAAAAAATGTTTTTATAAATAGAGGCCAAACCACCACCTCGTCCCGTTGTACGCGGTGAGTTTAAAAACAGAGAGTTTGATGGCACCAATTCAGAAAAGGCGCTAATATCCCCCGCAGTAATCCAAGTTTCAGTCAAAAAGAGAAGGTCAAGGTGGCGAGCAGAGAAAAAGTCATTTATAATGAAAGTCTTGTTTACTACCGACCTGGCGTTAATCAGAGCCATTCTGAGTAGCGTTGGAAGTTCAGGAGAGGCCGCAGGTTGTTTCGCCCGAGGTAGCAGCCGAAGATTCCCCGGACAAACTCCTCCCTGCGCAGGGCGAGGCTTACGAAAAACCGGGAGCGGCTCCAGCAATGTGGGAAACACGGGAATAATCCATCCGCGCACTGGCTCCAGGGAGCGCCAACGCGGGTAGCATTTCCCAAAGTCTTCCATGAAACTCCCCGGGGAAAAACGCGACTCCCAATGGAATCGCAGATAGCATTTTAGCTTAACAGCTAGGCCACCCCGTCGTCCACGTCGTCTCTTTCGCCTTTTGCCCGGCAGGGAGCAAGGCCAACGGCGTATACAGTCCGGAATCGACTTCAGAAAGGGAGGTGGAGCATTATGAAAACTGGTGAGTTGCTTAAATGAAGTTTCTTCCAACTTTAAAAGAGTACATCGGTCATATGTTAAAACTGGTGAAGCACACTGTGTTAAACATTTCATAAATGAGCTTAAAACAAACAAACTCAGGACTATACTGAGCGACAGACGGCATGCCAGCCACAACGGCGCCATCTTGCCTGATCGGAAGTATCCAAAGGATCTGAGGGTTGATAGGGACCGAAATGATAGGAGGGTTAAAGTAATGATTGATGGTTCATTCAGGTCATGTGTTATAAATGCATATATTGCTAGAAACTTGGGTTCCCTTTCGAGAGTACTCTCGTATTGCGTTTTGCAAACCGCTATGGGGGAATTTCCTTTCCTTGAGATTTTGAAGCAATTTTTATCCTAAAAATACCATGTAAAACGCAGTGCAGCTGCACAGCTCTCAGCAGGAAGCAGCTGTGTGCTGATTGGCTGTGCTGCTGCAACTGCAGGAACCTATGGCGAGACCGCTGGGCGGGAAGGACCAATCAGGTCCCTCTAATATTCCCGCGAAAGGGGGCAGCAGAATTTGCATAGCCAAAGGTATAAAAGACCCTGTCTCGCCAGGTTCGTCAGATTATTTCTTCTTCAGCGACTCACCTTGCTGAGCTCTGGATTGAAGCCGTACCAGCGGAACTCCCTGCAGCCCTGAGGACGCCCTTCCAGCTGCGCCATCCGGCGTTAAAATATCCTTTTTACTGTGTCTATGTGTGTGTTGCCGCTGCAACGGCACTTCTAAGAGCTTACTAAGCTCTCCCCACTCTTCTCTCATGTCCACCGTGCTTGTGATGCCCCGCAGACAGAGAACGCTATGCTTCCGGCGCGCTAAATAGCGCCGCGGACATACGGAGCTCTCCTCTTCTCTCGCTTCCGCCGCACTGATAAGAGGCGCGGACAGAGAATGCTATACTCCCGCCGCGCTAATGGCGCCGCGGACATACGGAGCTCTCCTCTCTCCTTACTCTTCCTCCTTTCTCGCTCCCGCCGCTCTGAAAATGGCTGCGGACAGAGAATGCTATACTCCCGCCGCGCTAATGGCGCCACGGACATACGGAGCTCTCCTCTCTCCTTACTCTTCCTCCTTTCTCGCTCCCGCCGCTCTGAAAATGGCTGCGGAAAGAGAATGCTATACTCCCGCCGCGCTGAAAATGAGTGAGTGAAAACAGAAGACGAGTGACCTCAAGCCTAAGCTCCCCTCACTCTTCCTCTTTTCTACTCTTCTTCTCTCGCTCCCGCCGCTCTGATAATGAATGTGGACAGAGAATGCTAGAGTAAACGAGCGAACTCAGGCTGCTGGATATATCGAGAACGCGGCTTACGTCACAGCCGTTCTCGCTGCAGCGCGTGCTTGCTGCCAAGGGAGTTATATAACTGCCTTATGGCAGCGCACGCACTCTCTCCACAGCGCGCATTCGCTGACTAGAGCGCGTCCTAAGTCATAGTATGCGCTCTCTGTCTAGAGCATAACGGTGTCGTAAAATGGCTGCCAAGCCGGCGCCCTTTTTTCACTATATCACTTCTCCCAGTCCCCTCTATTCAGACGGCTGGAGTGGTTCAACACTGTAGGTAATGTGTCCACTTTATAGTGTGCACTCCTGCATAAGCACTGTTAATTCATGGCCACAGAATCACTCAATAAATCCGATATTCTCTCAGTTCCCTTGGTTCAGGTGACTGGAGATGTAAATATTGCAATTAACTAGCCTGTGGTCAAACATGCTCGGTTGCACACTAACGCTGTTATGCGTTTACCTCTGTGAACTCGCTCACCAGCTTACGCCGTGAGTACTCTAATGTAAGTGGCGCCCACTACACAGTGCGCGCCACCACACATTATTTACAATGAATCAGAGCTTTTTCTAGTGGCCAGGCAGACCCGCGCCTGCAGAGCACGCGCTATCCATGACTGCCAGAGCCCTGCCGCTGAGTGTGCACGTGGACTAATCTTGCAAGAATGCGTCCACTTTACAGTCTGCACAACTAGGGAGGTGAGGCACACGCCCACTACAGGTGTGCGCCGCCCAACATAACACTATCCTACAACAGTGTTACGAGTTCATCTGTAGGCAGTGTGCCAACATCAAAGTTGTACCCCTACACTCAAGCACTTCCCTATGTTCCCCAGCTCCCTGCACTCAGGCGGCTGGAAACATTATTCCCACAGTCTACGAGCCCGTGAGCAAACGTGCTCTCCTGTACACAAACAAAATCTCCTTGGTAAGCGTCACTTCCACGGAGACCTAAATGAAGCGTGCGCCGCCATTCAGTGCACGCCGCCTCTCATAGTTCCACTAGCACAATGCAACTGGGCTAACAGGTCCCTTTTACTCAGTGACCCGCCCCACAAATTAATTCAACCCCTGGCTTCGCAGGCCGAGGCCTGGCAGGCTATTCCCGGCTACAGTACGCTCGCAGACCACCGTGCTTTCGCACCGTGGTAAAGACAACGGTGAGAAGCGACATGAGTCACGTGCTTCGAACCGAAATATCAAAACTGTTAATAAAGGGAGCGGTGGAAACCGTGCACCCCTCACAGAGCGAGTCAGGCTTTTACAGTCGCTAATTCCTTGTACCAAAAAAGGACGGTGGTCTCAGGCCCATTCTAGATCTCAGACATCTGAACAAGGCCCTTATGAAGCGCCCATTCAAAATGTTGAAAATGAAGCAAATCCTCACGCACATTCGCCCGGGAGATTGGTTCTTCACTGTAGATCTAGAGGATGCCTATTTCCACATCCAAATAGCCCCTCATCACAGGCCATTCTTGAGATTCGCCTTCGAGGGGAAAGTTTACCAATACAGGGTGCTACCCTTTGGTCTATCTCTGGCTCCCCGCACGTTTATGAAGTGCATGGAAGCGGCGTTAACCCCGCTGAGGCTTCGGGGAATGAGAATTCTCAACTATCTCGATGACTGTCTGTTACACATGCGCCCTCTCCAGCGCTGGCTGAATTGCCGCGTTCCAGCTCACGCATGGCTCTCGGGCCGATTACAAATCAAGGTAGACCACAGCTGCGTATTGGCTCTGGTTCCTTGGAAAAATCCCATCTGGTATCAGATGGGCGTGAGTTTGGGCACTGTTACGAAGTGGAAAGTTATCTCGACAGATGCATCCAACCTAGGTTGGGGAGCCCTTCACGAGGGCAGGCCAGTCTCCGATCTCTGGTCAGACTCGGAAAAGAGCCTTCACATAAACTGTCTAGAGATGAAAGCGGTCACGCTATCGCTAAGAGCTTTCCTTCCGTAAATAAAGCACCACCATGTCCTGATCCGAACGGCCAGCAGGTCAGTGGTAGCCTATATAAATCGCCAGGGCGGCCTAAGATCGATTGGTCTGCACACGATGGTGAAAAAAGTCCTAATATGGGCAGAGCACAACCTGAGTTCGCTGAGAGCGACTCATATGCCAGGCATTCTGAATCTGGGTCCGGACATGCTGTCCAGGGGCAAAGTGTCCCCAGCAGAGTGGTCTCTTCACCCACAAACGATTCAGACAATTTGGGGCATTTTTGGCGAGGCAAAAGTGGATCTTTTCGCCTCACAAGACAATGCTCAATGCCTAATATATTTCCCAAACATAAGGACGCGCTGGCCCACGAATGGCCCAGCCTTCCTCTTTATGCTTTTCCCCCAATCTCAATGTTACCTCAGGTCATAGAGAGGATCAGGGAGAGCAAATGCGCTGTGCTTTTAATAGCCCCGCTCTGGAGAAATCAACCATGGTTGAAATCAACCATGCAGATCTGGCATCCCGTCCCGATATATGGGCGCTTCATGTCTGGCCCATCAACGGGTACACGAGAACCTCTCTATGAAAGTGTAATAAACACTATTTCTGAAGCTAGAGCCCCCGGGACTTGGCGGCTCTATTCAGGCACTGGTCAGTCTTTTCGGACTGGTGTTAAGCACGAAGTGTCAGAAGTGCTCACTTTTTTAATAGAGTTACTGGACGCGGGTCGTTCCCCCTCCACGCTCAAAGTTTATGTGGCTGCTATAGCAGCGTACCACACTCAAGTGAATGGACTGTCACTGGGGAAGAACTATGTGTACTTCCTCAAAGGGGCTAGAAGGCTTCACCCACCTCTCCCCCCTTCAGTCCCTGTATGGGAACTGTCCATGGTCCTGGATGCTATGACAGGCTCATCATTCGAGCCTCTGCATTTGGTGAGCTTAAAGCTCCTATCACTCAAGACCGCTACCTAAGGTGCTCTCGACTCCGTTCATTTCTTCACAGTTCACTTCACAGTCATTTCACTTTCAGCACTCTCATCATCGCTAGATGAGGAAGATGCTAACTTGCTCTGTCCTGTCAGAGCGCTGAGAATATACATAGAGTGTTCCGCTGCTTTCAGGCAAACTGAACAGCTCTTTGTGTGCTTTGGCGGCCGCACCCGTGGGTGCACGGTTACAAAGCAGACCTTGTCACGATGGAGATAGTCTATGCTATCTCACTGGCTTATTTGTCCAAAGATCTCAGCTGCCCTATAGGCATCAAAGCCCATTCTACTAGATGCATGGCCTTGTCATGGGTTTGGTCTACTGGCATTTCACTGGATGATATCTGTGCGGCGGCAGGCTGGGCCTCCCGTCCAGTTTTATCAGATTTTATAATTTGGATGTCCCTGCCTTACAGGCTGGGCTTCTCGCCGTATAATACATATTAACCCCTTACGGCCCGATAGTCCGGTCTGGGTTAAGCATTTGTATAAGTCATAAACACATTCCTTACATGACTCGTCTGGTCGTTCAATATTCCTTTTAGCCCGACTCTGTCATATTCATATATATTTGTGTGTTATTCTCATTGAAATAGCCCGACTCAGGTCTGGCTCATATTGAGGACTTCTATGAATATCATATTTACGGGCCCACTAAGGTTGGCCTGGGTATGGTTTCTCCAGGCTATCAGAGCCGTTAAGCAAGCACGGCATTTTGCATTGGTCCCCCATAGCGTCTAGCAAAACGCAATACGAGAGTACTCTCGAAAAGGAACGCTTCGGTTACTTACGTAACCTTGGTTCCCTGAGAAGAGGGAACAAGTATTGCATTTGCTTGCCGTGCTTCGCTTGCTCAGGGCAGTGTTGTAGTCGAGTCACCAACTGTCGATTCCGAGTTGAGTGTCGAGTCCCAGTGTTCCGAGTCCGAGTCCAAGTCCGAGTCACCAAAGAAGAGTCCGAGTCGAGTCCAAGTCGAGTCACCATTACCTGAGTTCGAGTCCGGGTCGAGTCCCGTTTTCGAGAATACAGAAAAATACAGAAAAAAATTTAATATTGTGATATATTATTACAATTTACAATATTTGGTTTTCAATTTATTATACTTTAAATTATAATTTATTTCTGTGATGCAAAGCTGAATTTTCAGGATCATTACTCCAGTCTTCAGTGTCACATGATCCTTCAGAAATCATTCTAATATTATGATTTATTATGAGAGTTGGAAACAGTTTTGCTGCTTAATATTTTTTCATAACCTGTGATACTTTTTTAGGATTTTTTGATAAATAAAAAGTAAAAAAAGAAAAGAAAAAAAAGAAGCAAATGTTTTAAAAATAGAAATCTTTTGTAACAACAATATACACTACTCGTCAGTAATTTGGGGTCAGTCATTTTTTTTCTTTCTTTTTTTGAAATAAATCAATAATTTTATTCAGCAAGGATGTGTTAAATTGATAAAAAGTGATAGTAAAAGAGATTTATATTATTTGAAAAATATGTTTTTATTTTGAATAAATGCTGTTCTTTTGAACCTTTTATTCATCAAATATATTAAGCAGCAGAACTGTTTCCAACACATAATAAATCAGAATATTAGAATGATTTCTGAAGGATCATGTGACACGGAAGACTGGAGTAATGATCCTGATCCTTTGATCAAATAAATGCAGGCTTGATGAGCAGAAGAAATTTCTTTCAAAAACATTACAAATAGTAATGTGTCCAAACTTTTGGCCTGTAGTGTATGTCATGTCGGCAAATATATTTGAAAGGATTGTTTATTGCTGCTTCCATAGACACCATTGTGTATTTTACAAACTATAAATGTATTGTTTTGCTATAAATTATATGTATTTAAATATCTGAAATCTAAAATAAACATAAGCGGGATTAAACGCTTAGCGTATCCGTCCTTGGCTCAGCGCCAGCCATTGCAGAAAGCACAGTTTGAATCTGGGCAGTTATGTCACGTCACTGTACATTCGCTTCACTGTACATCGTCGACGTCTGATGCCAAATAGGCAGACATCGCCCAACCCTAGCTTCCTCTGTTTATTATCATATATGCATTAGTCAATAATAGTTTTTTAAAAGCTAATGTTAGCCAATGGAAAGCATTTTGCTTACTTTTCTAGGTGCATCCGTGACAGATGTCTGTTAAAGTTTGAAGTTGTCCCAGTCTTTTCCTCAATTGTGCGATTACACACACAACATTTAGCGCTGCTCTTTTCAGCATTAGATGCAAAATCCGTGTAGGCGAACTTCACGACAAATGTCAACATTTGGCCCGTGAATAATACACAAGAATGTGGCGTAAAGTGAGTGACGTCAGTCAGTGAGTGTGTTGTCAAGCAAGGAGAGCGAGCAGTAGCAGTGTCTGTGAGGGAAAAAATAGATCACGGCCGGTCTTGGGAGCCCGAAACAGGAAAAGTGTAACATCTTATATCAAATTTTGATAACCTATTTAGTCAGAAACAACGTAATTAATTTGATGAATGCTCAAGTGCGATTTTATATATCCTCGAGACTCGAGTCCAGAGAACGGAGTCTCGAGTCGGACTCGAGTCCAGAGAATAAGGACTCGAGTCCGAGTCCAGGACTCGAGTACTCCATCACTGGCTCAGGGAGTCGCTTCAGTCGATTAACTGACGAACCTGGCGAGACAGGGTCTTTTATACCCTTGGCTATGCAAATTCTGCTGCCCCCTGTGGCGGGAATATTAGAGGGACCTGATTGGTCCTTCCAGCCGAGCGGTCTCGCCATAGGTTCCTGCAGTTGCAGCAACACAGCCAATCAGCATGCAGCTGCTTCCTGCTGAGAGTTGTGCAGCTGCACTGCATTTTACATGGTATTTTTAGGATAAAAATTGCTTCAAAATCTCGAGGAAAGGAAATTCCCCCATAGCGTTTAGCAAAACGCAATACTCGTTCCCTCTTCTCAGGGAACCGAGGTTACGTAAGTAACCGAAGCGATTTCATCATTTCACTCTCTTAAAACTCATTCTTTCCTCACTTTCCTTCTTTCTGCAAATTGTGCCAATGTGTGTGTGCGTGTGGCTTTGTGTTAGATACTAGTTTTATGTGTTAGAGTAATCAATAAAGTCCTGTTTATATTTAAAGATAAGTTTCTGGTGTTATGTGCTAATAAATGTAATGTCTTAAACTGCTGATCTATATTACCTGGCTATTAAATAGTGTTTCACTATTGTTTGGATATTTATATCTGTTGCAGAGTTGTTACCCAGCAGGCACAGTACGTCAATGTGGCGTCAGAAAGACGTTGGACTCTAACTAATCCAATGTCAGTCAGATGTCATATTTTGGTTGAAAATGAAACACGGGTTGACGTCTAAAGCAAACGTTGTTTGGCGTCAAGCTCCAACGTCAGACAGACGTTGAATTTTGGTTGGACTAAGCACCGCACTGTAAAAAAAAAAAAATAAAATAACAAAAAAAAAACACGTAAAAAAGGGTGAAATGTATGGCAGCACATTAAACCTTTGAAGATCTCAGCAGAGGAGGATTAAACACCTCCACAAACACCATTACCAGCTTCACTCATTACTAACCAGACTGAATTTCTTTCTGTTATACGTCTACAGAAGCTCTTATTGACAATTAACAGAGGTTTAGATGTTGATGTTTTATTGAAAATAATAGTTTAGTTGGACGTCACCATTATGGTGATTAGTCTTTAACAAACTTAAAGGAACTGTATGTAAGCAATGTATTTCAATTAATCATAAAATCGCCCTGATATGTCACTAGACATTAAAGGTCCCATGGCATGAAATTTTCATTTTATGAGGTTTTTCAACATTAATATGGGTTCCCCTAGCCTGAATATTGTCCCCAAGTGGATAGAAATGTTGATCGGTGTAAAACCGAGTTCTGGCTGTCTTTATCTGCCTTTGAGAAAATGACAGGCCAGACTAGCCAATCCTGAAGTCTCCTGGTTTGACGTCCAAGCAGGAACGGTTACCTCCCTTCCTCCACCCAGAGAATCTGGCACGCCCATGCAAGCGCTCGAGAGATCATTGCTTGTGAACGAGTGAACGCTGGCAGTTTCTCAGTGTTTGGATGTACAAATGAAAACAGAAGTCTTTTTTCAGTTCCTTCTGATCTGTGATCAGTGATTTCTTATGTGTAGCTAATTATTTATTATTCGTGCACACACTGCGGCTTCTCTCTCTCCCGACAGAACAGTGTTTTTGTGTTTTCTATCTTGTGAGTCAGTGTTTTTGTACGTCCTCGTCGCGTCTATCTGTTCTAAAATGTGCATACAGTCGTTTCTGCTCAACATCAGCAGAGTAACATCTTTAGAGATAAACCTCACACACGCCGAAGCTCGGGCTGCACTGGCCGGTCGGCCTTCAACATCACCGACCCCCAGTACTGCATCTGGCCCACAGCGGAGGCACCAAACGCAGCGCGAGATTAAGCAGAAGGGGGGTAAGTGTGAGCATATCCAGGCTAGGCAGCTTTCCCCACAATAAACTGGATTACATTCGATTAATGCTGTAGTGTCTTTGTTTGCGCTGTGTACTCAATGCGCGTCACTGACGCTTTTCATATGATAGGAACATATCTAAAAATAATGCAATTATCAACACTTACTCGTAACTCGTTCATCTCGACAGCTGTAATGGTACTTTGCATGTGTTACAAAGTTGGTAATAATGATGAAGACGGACTCGCTGTGACTGGGACTCGTGTTTATTCAGAACTCTCAGATACAAACACAATAAACTCGCGCTGACTGACAGCGCTCCCATAACTCAGTAGTTACTATAAATAACTTTGTTAGCAATCGCTGAGCTCCGTCTCTGGTATACTAGTGATGTCCGGTTCGCGTCGCGAATGATCTTTCTTTTGAACCGGTTCTTTTTAGTGAACCGAATCAGTTCACCAAATCGGACTGAATCGTTCTAAAAGGTTTGTGTCTCCAGTCAGCGCTGATCCATAATTTACTAAAGTTACTAACTTTCTGACATGAGTGACAGTCCCTCCGACTAGAAATAGACTAATAACCTGAAGTATATGCTGTAACTACAACAGTTCACTGAACTGAGACATGCTGAGAACTGATGTGAAGTGAACTCAGGTCCATCCGTCTCTCTGGCAGCAGCTCGTGCCTCGTAGACCTCGTTAAACCACGCCCCCTCCGCTCATTTCAAATGCAAAGATGTCAGCCAATCACAACAGTGGGCGTTTTTACTGAAGTCTCACAGCAGACACGCCTCTTGAAACAGGGCATTCAGCCACAGGGCAAACATCAGTATTGAAAAAAATGCCTTTTATTTCTAAATTATGACATTTTATGATGTAAAAATCACACTAACAATATAAGTACACCTCAGGAAACATTATAAAATAATAGAAAAATGCCATGCCATGGGACCTTTAAGAAATCATGTTAATTTCTAATACTCTAATACAGAATTTCGGCCAGGATATTGTCATTTAAAAGTGAAGTTGCAGCCCTCAACTGATGTTGATGTTGACATGTTGTGTTTTGGCCTAAAGCGCCACCTTCCACCTATCTACCAATCACGAAGTCAGTAGTGTTTCGACATCCGGGTTGCCAGCTCTGCTCTAGTTACCACAGCTGCAGCTTCAAACTTTTTGGATAAAAAATAAAACTTTATGAAACCTAAAAGACCTCGTTATGAATCAGAAAAACGTTGTGACAATGAAAAAAAAAACAAACTTGCTGTGTAGGACTCACTTGCCATTGGAAGCTCCTTGTAGCAGCCTACGTTCCTGCTGGACACTGCAGCCTATCTGGCAACCTCGAGTCAGGGGGAGGGGGAGAGGGGATACACCGCTCTACAGTAATTTGAAAGTGATTGCAGTACCAGTTTTGGCCACAATCTTACATACATTTCCTTTAACTTTAAGTTTGTCTTGACTTTTTAACTTTAGTTTTTCTCTGGCTGCTAACTGTGTTTTTTACGGCAAGAAACGCAAGAGAAAATGTGATCAGATGATATTGCGTTTAATGATGTCAAAGATATGATCATCATACAGTGATTTACTACTAAATGATACATGATCATTATTAATTATAGCAAACCTGTAATTCTACATTGTCCACTAAACATTTTGATCTCCAACATCTATTAGACTCACTCAGACATCAATAATCAGCATATGAATCTAAACAATGGTGACATGCTTAATGCCACAATGCATTCTGGGAGCCATAGACTAGTTTTGTATGAGCACCCAGAATGCATTGCGGAATGAAGCATGTCACCGTTATTGAGATTCATACGCTGATTCTTTAATGTCTGTGTGTATCTTTTTTGGTGCACAATCCCTCAGATTAGAACACTGCTGAACAATCACAGGACTATTACAATCTATAATGAGAAATTATTAACATGATATCTAAACATAATAGACTCTGAATATGATCAGTGAATCAAACACTTCTTGATGATCATATCTTTATCAAGATCAAATAGATGACATCAACTGAACACAATTTATCTTCCATTTTACTCCCATAACAAACACAGTTACAGCAGTAAGAGAAAAACTAATGATAAAAGGTCAAGAGTCAAACAACCCAACTAAAGCAAACACTAATCACCATAATGGTGACTGAATTGTCAACAAAACATTAACATCTAAACCTCTGTTAACTCTCAATAAGAATTTCTGTAGATGCCTGGATCTGTAGATGACATAAATAAAGTCAATCTGGTTAGTAATAAGTGAAGCTGGTAATAAGTGTATTTTTTGGGGGGGTATTTATTCCAACCAAAATTCAACGTCTGCTCAACGTTGGAGCTTGACGTCAAACAAATGTTGGATTTAGACGTCAAACCAATTTTCATTTTCAACCAAAATCCAATGTCTGATTCACGTTGGATTAGTTGGAGTCCAACGTCTTCCTGACGTCACATTGACATACTGTGCCTGCTGGGTAGTTACGTTCTGTTCAAATGAACGGTGGACGAGTCATTTGCTTGGCCCTAAAATAAGTGACTCTATATAAAATTCCCTATGAATGAATTAATAATTTAATTTGAGCTAAATAGACCTGTTTCCCTTATACACATCTTACATCAGTCCTGGAGGGCCACTGTCCAGCAGAGTTTAGCTCCAACCCTGATCAAACACACCTGAACAAGCTAAACAAGGTATTCAAGATCATTAGAAAATCACAGGTAGGTGAGTTTGATCAGAGTTGGAGCTAAACTCTGCAGGACAGTGGTCCTCCAGGACCAAGTTTGAGGAACCCTGCTCTAAACATACTTTGAGTTAATCCCAGAGAAAGAAAGGTTGGGTTTAATCAACCGTGAATTAATTGTTTAATGTGACGTAACGTTAACAATACTTTGAATGCCATGAGCACATGCGTAACCAACAGCCAATGTCATGAGCTCAACAGAAGACATGGAGCATGAACATCCAGAGCCTGACCCCAGAACCAAAACCAAACTAGACAGAAATGGATCCAGACACAAATCAAACAGGAGAGAGCGCACTTGGTGTGCTTACCAAAAAACCCAGAACAAAACCCAGAATGTGGGTGCAGGATCCTGTCACTAAACCTTAAACATGACAGATCAAAGTGACAAAGTTGGTTGCTTCCTCATATTGTCCACCCCTACAAACATATAATCTAATTTACTTAATGTGTGTACATGATCTAAAAAGATGCTATTACAAGTCAAGTCAAGTCAACTTTATTTATATAGCGCTTTTAACAATGCAGATTGTTTCAAAGCAGCTTTACAGTGTTAAACAGGAAAATAATGCAACAAAAATTGTTCATTTCAATTATCATACAGTGACAGTGTGGGCTTTAGATCAGTAATTAGATCAGTAGTTTAGTTTATATGGTTAATTTAGTTTGTTTTGATTTATTTGGATATTTAGTTGAAAAATGTAGTGTTCCTAAATGTTATTACACTACTAAAGCAGACTGTACAGCTACAGTAAATACACATGCACACACAGGCCTATTAACTCAATGGTACAAAAGCAGTGATGCATCTCTACAGCGGGGTACACAATTGAAGCAATCTTCAGTGTGTTTCCAGGTTTGCCGATAATAGGAAGGCTTTACTGATATCCCTGTGATGCTAAATGTTTTCTCCTACTGATGTCCTTCCTGTTCCCACAGTGTCCAGCTTCTCCTCCCAGTTTCACCTGCCGAGCAGAAGGCAGGTGTATGCAGCGGGCCGACTGTGCTGGTAATAGCTTCACCTGCTAAAGCTGTCGCATCGCCAGCACACACCGTGGTGCATTGCACCACATGTGACCTACAGTTCAAATGAATTCAACACATGCTACACTCAAATTAGTTACACAGGGGCAGTTTAGAGGCTGGTTAGGCAAACAGTACATTAAGCTAAACTTGCATTACTTGTATAAGCTAAATTTGTTGTAACCATAAGTGTGTTCAGGCCTGTTGATTAAATTCATTATATTTATGTAAGCTCTAAAAAGACTGAAAGG
Organism: Gobio gobio; assembly: GCF_949357685.1. NCBI lineage: Eukaryota > Metazoa > Chordata > Actinopteri > Cypriniformes > Gobionidae > Gobio > Gobio gobio. The sequence continues at coordinate 12,848,757 of NC_137107.1, read as the reverse complement.
TCAAGTTTTGCATTGTATTGGAGGTCAGACTGAGGCCTCATTAGAGATGGATTGGCCATAAAGAGCACTGAAACTTTTTTCCTGGCTGTTGAAACCAAATTTATAATACAAAGAGGGAAGAAGGAAAAATGTAAATTCCAGCCACTCATAGCACTGAGCACTGAGCACAGAGCAGCTGTCAAACTTCTAATGCTATCTGCTATCTACTTCTTTCTGCACACAAGTCTCCCCAACATGATGATGAATAAATGTTATGTTTAAAAGACCATACTATTATTCAAGTGAGTGAAAATCAATTGTGTCTGCTGCTTTATTAAAGACTGCAATGTACAATAATTCAGGAATTGATCCTAGGTCTAGGAATTGTGATTTTTTTTTACCCTACTGTAGAGTTGGACAAAATTCTGAAATTCCCATGCAATATGAAAAGAGTAGGCGAGAAGTTCCCGGATGGCCTACTGATTCCGCCCAGATTGTGAAGTACCCATCGTCGGATACTTTTCTATCCCTGCCTTCCCATGAGGCCACAGGAAAGGATACGTAAGCCGGAGAAAAGCGAATCAAATGTGAGTATTACAAACCAAAATCACGGTTCCTTGTGTTAAAATCGCATTTGTTGGACTACTGTAGAGTAACGTTAAACTGTTGAATTGTTGAAAGTGTAAAGACGACAGACAGTATAGTGTAGTTGTGATTGGGCTGTAAAAACACGTTTTATTATGTATGAGCTCCAGTAAAACACACACACGTCTCCAAAGTGGATTTACATAAACAATATACTTAAAGATAAAGATGCTTACTAAATGTTTATTTAACATCTGACAGGAACATTTTCGATAAGTAGCCTATTACAGATGACATCACAGCATGAAATAGACATCTGATCAGAGTGATGTGTGTGTGCTATAATGTAGAGTTCACTGTGGTCAACACTGTTAACTTTACATGAACGTCAGTAATATTAATAAATCTACATAAAGTAACTAAACATAAGTTATCTTTTCTATTTGTCCATTATACTGTTGATGAATTGAGGAACATTAACACATCAGCAACTACCTCAACATTTAAAGCTATTGAGCACATAACTTTTATGCTTTTATCAAGGTGTTGTTTAAGATACAGGTAACATGAAAGTTGTCTGATGTTACAGGGGCAGAAGAGCACGTGTGTGTTTATCTGGTGGAGACTGGAGAGAGGGTGATGAAGGAAGGCTGTCATCAAAGGCTTTGAGTATACTACAGAAATGAATAAAACATACATTTAAATCTTAAGTTTCTTAAGTATTTTATTTTAATTTCAAACAGAGTTATTTCAGCACTTTTCTGATTCTTGATGTCTGTGCATTTGCTGCAGAGCTTCTGTGGATGAGCCTTGCTCAAGGACACACTGGTGGTGACGGCTGCGGAGATCCAAGCAGAAACCTTCTGCTTATCAGTTCAGTGTTTAGCCCACTACACCACAAAAGTCATAAAGCTACAATACAAATAGCATGTAATTGTAAAAATATTAAATCAAATATGGCAAGAAATGGGATGCTGACAACATGAATTGTAAAACGTTTTAAGTAGTCATGCTGATGGAGAGCAGGCACACGGATGTTTGGAGCAGACATCAGCAGTCAGATTGTCCCACACATGTTCTCCCACTCTTGCTTCAAGGTTGTGGGGTTCAGGAGGGACATGATGGATGGCTAGGACAGGCGAAGATGTTCACGGTGGTCAACTGCTTCATCAAGCTGTGTTGAGATGGCAGCAGATGTGGGGTTCACCGTCTGTAAATGCGTGATGGTTTGTTAGAACAATATGTTTGAATAAAGCTTTGTTTCATGGTGACTTATTCATTTGTGATGTTTACTTTTATTCATTCTTTATTCTACTTCTCACACCATGGCAGTGTTGCGTTCACACCGGGCAGGTTTGCTGAGGGAGCTCGTTCAGAGGATGTTCCTCTGAAGCGGTGGTCGCGCACCAGGCGGAGTCTGGGCCCGAGGGCCAGCATCGTGGAGGCGCATTCTGCAGTGTCTGAGGACCTGCATGCCGCTGAGATCCGGGTCCCAGGCAGGCGGGAGGCGTCACGATCCAAGGACCAGTGATGGGGCCCAAGGGCCAACATCGCCTCTCGTGCGCTCCCTCGGTCGAGGGTGGGGCGCAAAGAGGCGGACTCCCTGGAGAAGTAGGAGCTGTGTATCACAAACGCGGTCGGCGTTGATGATGGGTCTTTTTCCTGAGGGTGAGGTAAGAATTACACTGACCCTCTCTCCTCTTCTTCATCACATCCCCAGGCGCTTCTTACATCCGGCCCGGGGTGGGCACATGACGATGATACTCTAGGGCCCGCCTGGCTGGTCTGTGAGAGCGTCCCCCTCAGGCCGGTAGCGCTCCTAGGCATACATGCAGTGAATAAAGCTTATGCATGGATATCATCGCGCTAGAGGCGAGCTGGTAAGTCCCCCTTGAGAGGGAAACATTCATTCTTATGTTGTGTAGACTGTATGCTCCACACTGAGGTTTCGGGGATCACAGGGTCATTTGGAGAATACTATAGGGCCCTGTAGTTCCCCTGTTCGGTGGTTAGAACGATTTTTAGAGACACCATTAACCCTCTCGAGTCAGCCATCGCGCCGGCATGATTGGCATGCTTTTTTTCTTATCAGTGCCAAAGAGACTCAAATAACTCGTTTTTTATCATTCAGGCAAGTGTTATACATCATTATAATCTGTTAATTTCTTTTTTTTTTTTGTGTACAGTCACAATAAAAATTTAAGCTGCTAGCAGCATTTAGCGGGGTTCAAGCATTTAAGGTGCTTAAGCATTTAAGTTATTTTGCCTTTAAGGCCTTTAAGCAGTAATTTAGTTAAAACAGAGCTTAGGTGAAATGAAGTGATAAATTGACAAAATGTGATTTTTAAATGTTATAATAGTGACTTTATAAAGTGTAAATGTGAATTATAGAGCCATATCAGTGAGTTGAATGACAAAATGACTATTTTGACCAGCAGGTGGCAGCAGAGAACCCCTCATTGGCTCATTTTCATTTTAAAAGTGTTGTTTGTTTTATGGCACATTTTCCATGTTAAGTCCTTTAAATGTGCTTACACATACACATTTCATTGCAATATAAATATTGATGTTTTAAGTATTTTGAGTAAATGTGATTGTAAATTTTATAATAGGGATTTTATAATGTCCAAATATGAATTAAAGAACAATATTACTAAGAATTAAGACATAATGACTATTTTGACCAGCAGGTGGCAGCAGAGAACCACTCATTGGTTCACGTTCATTTTAAAAGGGTCTAGATATAGATATTTTATATAAATGATAGGTTCTTATTCCATGTTTCCCCTATAAAACAATTTATTGTCTTATTGTAAAGTAATATTATTGTAAAAACATACCTCAAGTGAACAAATTAATTGGTAAACCTTGACAAAATGTGATTTGCAATGTTATTATAATGATTTTATCATTTGTAAATATGAATTAAAGCACAAAATTACTAAGAATTATGACAAAATGACTATTTTGACCAGCAGGTGGCAGCAGAGAACCACTCATTGGCTCACTTTCATTTTAAATGTCTGTTTTTTATTAAATGGCACTTTTTCCAAGTTAATGCCTTCAAACCTGCTCACACGCACACACATTTTGTTGCACATATAAGCCGCGTTTCCACCGGAATTACCCAGAACAATTTGTACCAGGAACTTTTTTTAAAGGAACCCCCCCCCCCCCCCCCCCCCCCAGATCTGCTACTGTCTGCGTTTCCACTGCGGTCTAAAGTACCGGGAAGATTAGGCAAATTAGTCCGGTGATGTAGAACTGTGCGCGGCTGTTCCTCCCAGTCAGCGACGGACAGTAGGCTAATAATTTTTGCGCGATACTGTCTGCAACAATAGCAAGTATGGAGGAGATGCAAGCAGCGCTGCTTTTGGTAGTTATGTATTGTTTTAATAAAGAGGTCATTAACAAAACAGCGGAAAAGAGACGAGTACTGATACTAAAGCGCATTCTGAAAGCTTGTAAAGCTAGATTTAAAACAAGACAACGTATGTTATTATCAGCTATTACGGACATTGACCGTGAGATTGCTGAGACGAACGCGCGCCATCGGACAGAAAGAGCTAAGACTGATATTTACTGAACGCAGAACGAACGAACCTCGCAAAAGACTTCCCGGTTTAAATAAAATACTGCGTGAGTTCAACCAATCAGCATGTTCAGCGCCCAAGTCCCACCCCTGAAAGTTCCCGAACTTTGGAAAAAGTGCTACCCCGGGAGCAGGGCCATTTGGAGGGGGAAATATTTACCCGGAACTTCATTTAGACCCTGGTTCCTGCGGTCGAAACACACCGAGTACCACCCCAAAGTTCCTAGTTCCTGGAGAAAGTTCCTGCGGTGGAAACGCGGCTATAGATATGTGAAATAAATGATGGGTAAACAAATAGCTTATTCCAGTTTTTCCCCTTTAAAACATATTTTTCAGGTCTTATTGTAAATGCAATATAATATTATTGCAAAAAAAGGTACATTTTGTCAAAATGTGGTTTGTAGTGTTACTATAATAATGTTATACAGTTTAAATATGATATATAATTATATTAGTGAGCATAATAAACCAATGAGTGGTCTTCTGCTGCCCTCTGGTTTTGTAATTGTAAGGAATATGTAATAGGCACATTTTCCATGTTAACTCATTTAAACTTTAATTTTGTTGCAGATATATTTTAAATAAATTATTTTGACAAAATGTGGTTGTAAATATTGTAATAGTGACTTTATAATGTCTAAATAGGAATTATAGAACATGATAAGTAAATAGTGTGACAAAATGACTATTTAAGCCAGCAGGTGGCAGCAGAGAACCACTCATTGGCTCATTTTCTTTTTAAATGTCTGTTTTTCATTCAATGGGCACATTTTCACAGTTTCCATGCTTTTAACGTCGCAGTTCACTCTGACTCGCCCAGGAGAAGCACACAAGTTGTAAGAAAGAAAGATAAATAAAAACACGAAATGAAAATTGAGATGAATTGTATTAATCTTTTTGTACTTGCCTATTAAAAACACTGTTGCTGTCCTGTCTCTGTCTTTTTCGCGCTTGAAGTCTGTTAAACTGCGCTTTGATCTGAAGGTGCATTACCGCCACCTACTGGATTGGATTGTGGCGCATTCGATCGGTAGGGGAAAATATTCTAAATTCTTTATTAACCCTGTATTCTTTAGATAAATAATTAAATGTATGTAAATTATACAAGATTTTTAAAATAATAATAATAATAGCCTACATTTTATAAATTTAAAACAGGCTATGATTTATATTACTGGATGACCACAAGAATCAAGGACTCTGTGACAGTCATTATATATCTCTCTGCATGTGCTGTAGCTAGCCGAAAACACAAGAGGATTGGAGATGTTTTCCATAATGGGGGAGATTTTAAAACAATTATTAAAACATTAATATTAACATTATGCCTAATAATAATCAACTGGTTTGTCCCATTGAGTTCAATTTATGGTAGTAGTTCTTTGTTAATCCACACACTTGTTGGTAGAGATTCATCCTTTGAGGATAATGCATGTGCTCACATTTCACAGAAATGTACCCAATTGTTTTGGATTTGCTTTAACATGTTGAATGATGGGACAGATAGATTGACAGTAAGCCTCACCAGTGGAGAATTAAGCTGACCAAAAATCAACATTGATTCAATGTTTGTCTTTTCAACACTGAAAAGCATGGAATTATCAACATTGATCCAATATTATTTAGCATTGAATTTTTTACATTGGTCCACAATTTTTTTAGCATAGAATTTTCAACATTGATCCAATATTACATTTCAACCTCAACCAAATTGATGATTCTGATGGAATTTCAACATTGACTCAATGTCACAATGCTATCTGGGTTCCTTCATAACTCGTAGGCTACTGAGAAGGATATATTTGTGTAAATAGTTTAGCAACACTGCGTGAACTTATTGAAGTTAAAGTTTGAGTTTCAGAGAAATGTGTGACTGTTACACCTGTTCGACCACTGAAAAGTTACGTAATTGGTAAGTCTGTGCTTTTTCTCTTACTGCTCTGCTGATGGGGCCGCTGTGCCTGTTATTGTTTATGTATTTGTTTACGTTGCAAGCAATCTTTAAATACAACATATTGCAAAATTGTATTTGCTTTTAGAAACGGACCTCGGGTTCGGGCTTAACATGTCAATGTAATGGCCGGGTCGGGTTAAAGGATCTCGGGTACGGGCCGGGCTCGGGCTTCAGTTTAAAGCCCGTGCAGACCTCTACTTTTGATACTTGTTTGACGTGAGTTTTCGAGAATGTTTAACACCTCAAAAATGTGATTCATTTCGGAGAAGAAGAATAATAGACCGAGCAATTCCTCACACCATCGGTGCTCGGGCCCTAATTAACCTTAACATTATGGTTTGAAAGGAAAAGAACAGAGTTACGATTAAACCCCTATCTTTTACATAGGATTAGTTTTGTAAATTATGTCTGCAGTACTATTATTTTACCCTGAAATTTGGCAGCACAACATGAAATTTAGCTTTAGTTAAGGTAGTTGACAAAAGTCAAAAGAAGGTAAGTTCTTAAACATAATTTAAGGAGGAGTGAACCATCTAAACTTTCAACTGACTGCCAGAGCATATAAGCAGCTGCTCACCTTGCTCTGGCATCAGGCACCTTTAGGATTCCATGGCCATCAACAGAAACCAACGCAACAGCCTATCCTTTCATATTGACCGTAATGGCTTTTTTCATGTTTTTCAAATATCAGATGAAGTGAGTCATACTGTTTTAATCCACTTTTAACTTTAATATTTGGTATGTCCACCTTTTGCAGAAATTACAGCAGCATCTCTGGCATAGTGTCAATATATTTCCTCTGAGAACTTCACTAATGTTATCCCATGCCTTCTGCAACGGAAGTCAAAGGATTTTCTTTGAATGTACAATAGATCTGTCCAGTTTATTTTCCAACTTGCCCCAAATGTGCTCGATGGGGTTGAGGTCCGGACTCTGACGCTAATTACTACATCAGTGTTCCCTATCAAAAGCTACTCTCAATGCTGCTCTCACAGCAATTTTGGTAAACATCTTTGTTTGACCAGTTGTGAAGTATGTGTGGCAAACACGCCAAGAACTTGGCTTTAAATAACCTCTGACTATGACGTCATTGAAATGCGTGCTCGTGAGAGGCTATAAATAGACGTGAAACAGGCGTGCCTTCAGATTTCTTTGTCTTCAGAGACCGTATTGTGTGTGTGTATGCTACACTCTCTATCTGTCCACTTTGTTTCGAGTTTGCGCTGTCAGTGTGCATACATTTCTCAGTGTGAAAATCATGTTGCATACAATCTAGTCTCATATAGCCAGACCTTCAGACTAATGGCAGAAGGTCTGGACTTTTTCGCAGCTTTCATTGGTCAAGGACCGTCCAGAGGCCGTCTGACTGACATGTAACTCAACCAATCACAGTTCGTTTTGTTCCGCATCATGTTTAGTGGCGTGAAAATGTAAAGTCGATATCCCTGCAATACAGACCGGCGTGCATCTATGAATTATTAATTCTAGAAAGAAATGTGATTTCGACAAACTTTTGAAAATCCAGCGTTTAGTTGATCCTGATAAGCGTTCATTATTACAGTTGTAACAAGACAGCGTTCTTCTCCCATGAGGGAGTTTGGCGTCAGGGCATTTGTTTCCAGGTGGACCATTAAAGAACTCAACACACAAGTAGTGTGGACATCCTGTAGAATTCAAACAATCAGATGATGACTTCTAAACTCCTGACGTGTTTCCAGATAAGTGTGCCATAAGCATAAGATGTTCAGCCAACTGTCCGTGGGCATGACATCTGAGACTGAGACTACAAACAATCAGGAGATGCCTATCTCCGTGTTCACGGCCCATCCCTGATTATGATACACATGAGTGCTTGCATTTGAGCATGGCGAGTGTGAGCACTGTGAGTTGTTCTCCCAACTACTAAGAAACTAGCAGTTAACAGTAATAGATTGAGTTAATTTAAACATTTTATTTTATTGGTTTGCAATTTAAGTTTTATCTACATAAAATATTTAAGTGGATTTGTTTAAGAAATAGACTCTTTATGTATTATATTAATGTCAGTCACCCCGCAAGAGCTTTGTTTTTCCATCTAACCTTTCCTTCACTTCCGCAGCAGTGATTTCCCCTCCACTCCCGCAGGAGCTCCGGTTCTGCATCTAACCTTGCCTGCACTGCAGCAGCAGTGATTTTCCCTCTGATTCGTCAGGAGCTTTGTTTCTCTGTCTAGCCTTGCCTTCACTGCCGCAGCAGTGATATATCCTCCAACAACCGGCGAGGCTAACCCATCCAATGCTCTGAGTATTGAACAACAGCAGTGCCCATTCACAGCTATTAAGTGTGAACACATCTCTAGGTCATGTTTCCAAAGGCAGCTCCCACAGGAGCAACTCCGAGTGTCACTGCCGCAGCAGTGTCCGCTCACGACTCCACATATGGACATAACTGGTAGATGTGGTCCACCTTCAGCTCAAGCAAGAGCAACTCTTGAGTGTCACTGCCACAGTAGTGACTCTCGCTCATGACTCCGAGTTGATTAATGCAACAGTTTCCCAGAGTAAAGCACCTGAAATTCTCCTACAGCTCCACAGGAGTGTCCCCTAAGTCACAGCCAGAACAGAGCCCCATTCAAACTTCCACCAGAGTCCAGCTACTATTGTCCCTCGCCTTGAATCTTTCACGCTCATTCTTCTTACTCCTTTTGTGGGGTCTTCCATACTTAAAACTGAATCTTCCATGGCAACTACTGCCACCAGCTTTGATTGTGTCTTTTTCAGCTTGCTTTCCTCAAGTTGAAGCTGCTTCCTTCTTTCCACTGTGGACAGCAAGCCAAATACATTTAACCTTAACCCTCCTATTATCTTTGGGATTAATTTGACCCCGTTCAATGTTTAACGTCTGTAAAAACACGATTGACATCATTGTTTTTGCTTCAGATTGAATGACTTCTCCTTATTTAACGGACAACTATGACAACTATGTAAACATAAAATTAACATGATTATATTTTACCAATGTCCTGTACACGTTTTGTAGCATCTGTGTTATTTGGGGTCAATTTGACCCCAGGCTCATTTAGCTGTATAAAACATAAGAAATATCAAAATTTTACACACATTTGTTTTATTGAGTTCACTATAACATGCTATAATTTTACATATTCAATATAATATTCGATCAACTTCCCTCTGTTTTAGGGCTCTAACCTAACCTAACCTAACCATACCTGTAGTATTGTGAGAACCACTAGTAGGTCACGTTATTATTTTCCCGCTACCCACTTGAACGACAGGGTAGACATGGTGCTGCTAATGTCATCAAAATGGTTCCACCAGATATGCTGTCAGCCATAAATGACCTGAGACATAAACCTTTGTAAAAAAAAAAAAAAAATCATATTCTGGAGGTTTAAGTTTAAATTGCTGGGGTCAAATTGACCCCAGTGGGTAAATTTTTTTTAACAGATTTGAGGGTAACAGGAGGGTTAATAGCTTAAATATTATATGGGCAAGCAAAATCATGAAGTGAAGTTCCTAAACGAATTTCTGGAAGAGTGTACCCATCTAAACTTTCAATTAAGTGCCGGAGCATATATAAGCAGCCGCTCCCCTTGCTTTGGCATCAGCTGCTTCTGCATCCCTCCACCTCCCCAACTCCACCAACATAATTCAGGCATCTTACTCATCTTCCAAGCATTAGAAGTCCTACTGGGGAGTTGAAGCTCGAGTTGAAGCTGCTTACTTGAGCCCCTCCACAATAACCGCAATAAAAGACTTTCCAATTTGGGCCCAGAGTTAGCCTAAAGTCAAGTCACCTTTATTTGTGTAGCACTTTATACAATACAGATAATTTCAAAGCAGCTTTGCAGTGATAAATAAGGCATTTCGTCTGTTGTTAAGCTGAAGTCAGTTCAGTGTTGATTCAGTTTTGTTGTAAAGATCATCAATTATTAAATTAGTAAATTAGGGGGGGTTAGCGAGGTCTGTGACGGGAGAGAGAGTCGGGAGACCGGTGCGCCGTAAGTGGGTCAAGTGCAAAGCATAAACACCTGTGTCTTGTTTCAGTAATGGGCGTGGAGAGACTGTACATAAACCACCCGGAAGAGGTGTTCGAGGAGAGAGACTGTCTGGAGGCTCGGGAACCACGGACAAGAGGCTGTGGAAGCTCAGGAGAGCGTTTGGACTGTGCTTTGTGAAATATTGAGTTGACTGTGAACGCCAGTGGGCATGACTTATGTTTGGTAATGAAAAGAGTATAATAAAAGTAACCCGAGTCTCCAACAAGCCGACCCTGCCTTCTTCCTTCCTTATTCCGATTGAACTTCATTACAAGTAGTTTGTTTGCGTTTTTGCATTTTGATTTTGAAGAACATGTTTGATGTGGATGAGATTAAATAGCATAATATGTCTGCAAAACATAGTAGGACCCTAACATGCAGACAAAAACAAAATTATAATTGTTATTAACACTTTAATTGACAATCTCATTTGTTTAGTCTTGTTATGGTGAAACTAATGTTAGGGTGAAATTTACTTTCAAAGCAACACCACAAACACAGAGATGGCTGCTCTCTATTAAGCTATTCTCAGCAGAGCAACCATTCCAGCAAAAAACAGTGATTAGGCTTTGATTAGAGTGATTACAGCCCAATTCGATCAGTTAGCACATCACAATTGTGTTGAATCTATTTCAGCTTTTCCTCTGCAGCAGACCCAGCTGGTCAGCGACGAAGCCATCTCTGGGTTTGTGAAGCCCAGTACAGCGTAGCACAAGTATTAGCAAATAGCTGTTGAGATCTCAATGCAATCAAAAGGCTCTTCATTTACTCTACCTCAACTCTACCTTCTTGAGTTGAATATACACTGCCAAAAGCCTTCATTTTCAGGGCCTTCTTCTGACCGAGTTAAACCCTGCCTGTGTTTGATGACAGCTCATCAAATCTTTTGAGGGTTAAATGTGGTTTGGACAAAAGTTAACCTGTCGGACAATTCAGACAAACAGAGCAATGTTTTGAGAGAGCCACAGAGCCACAATGTTCACACTTTTCCGGAACTTACCCTACAAATGGCTACCTCTGGATATTAAATTCTGGATAGGAAAAAGTATTTTAACATTGAAGGGATACTTCTGTCATCATTTAAAGGGATATTTCTGTTCTCATTTACCCATAAGACATTTTTATTCATTTCGTAGAATACAAAGGGAAATCTTTGAAGAATGTCCACGCTTCTTTTTGCCATGTAATAAAAGTCAATGGTACCCAGGGTTCAAGAAGCGAAAAAATACTTAAAAGTAGTCCATTGTGTGCTCTATTTTAAGTGTGCAGTATTTTAATATATTATTGAACCCTTTTATATATTTCAATATATTTTTGAACCCTTTCATTATTTGTTATTTAATCATTATTCAATAGTTGACTTCTTGCTCTTCACCACAACACTCAAATGTTGTATGTATTCACAGATTCAAATGGTGTGTTGTGATCACACGAGAATGAATGCACTTGTCACAATGTGTCTTCACACACCATATCTGAATATGGCAGGAGGGTAATATGATATTTAATATGATAATGTGATATTTTAAGGTGTATTTTGGTCCTTTTGAGCTTGAAAACCTATGGTTACTTGCATTGCATATGCAAAATAGCACCTTGGGAATTCTGCTTAACGTATTCAGTAACACTTTACTTAAAGCCTTTATGTTAATGCGGTATACAAGTATTTTAATGCATTAATTTTTTCCTTGTAATGCACATTTTAATTCATTGTATGGTCTCATATATAATAGTAACCACAGATGTAATACATTATAATACTTATCTACTCAATGTTAAACCTTTAGAAAGTATAATGCTTAAATGTTTTGAATGTGCACTTGTAGTGTACTTGAAACCTTGCAAATAGCAAGTAATATAATATTAATGAAATAAAAGGCCACGTATGTGTACCAAAAAGAGTGCACTTTCATTACTATTTCTTAACACAACGTTACTTAAAAGGTGCATATTGTAATGTACTTAGTACTGTAAATAACATGCAATTAAATGTACTAAAACATTACATTCACTTTGCACTTAAACTGCTGTCCCTAACTGTTTTTGTGTTCAAGATTTACAAAAATTATATAATGATAATGTACAACATGAATCCATTTTCCAAACCGTGTTTTTGTCTTACCCTAAATCATTATGGTACACATATAATAAGTGTTTATATTGGGACTATTTCAGACCGGTCTGGTAGGAACCGCTGCAGAGGAGCACACCCCTGAATCGTTGAATCACAACACGGGAATCGCTGGCACAATCAGAACTCGATACGTATTTCTGAAGGAGGGACTTCATAGAACGAGGAAATTCTCAGGCCGTTTTGAGGACAGTGAAAACAGCAGTATACAGATAAGTAAATTGTGTGAAAAATACTGTTTTTTTCCACATGAAACATTAACACATGTTATATTGCACACTGTAAGCACAATCAAAGCTTCAAAAAAACACGAAAAACGGGACCTTTAAAATTAAGGCCTCAAAACACACAATAGATATCTGTTCTCAAGACTTTTGACTCCTGTCTGTATTTGTATAGAGTTTTTTCTTTAAACTGATGTGAGAATCATTGAGCCCACTCATTCACATAAAACACTGATTTAAAATTTGTTAGACAGTTTCTCTTCACAAAGCCAATATGCGAGGAGGCGTGATATCTAATGAATAATGATGAGATAGCACCTGAGATAACAAAGGACTCGCATTAATGAGCTGCATAATGAATGAGCTTCAGGTAGGCCTTTGTGACAGAGGGCAACAGAACAAAATAAATATATATTTTTTGTAGTTTATTTTATTTGAAATGTAATCAACAAAGGCATATTATATTTTAAATTATCAGAAGATTTGACTACACTGCAAAAAATGCTCTTCTTATTTGGGATTTTTTCTCGTTTCCAGTCCAAATATTTAAAATTCTTAAATCAAGATTAATTTACCAGATAAGTACACATTTCTGGGGGGAAAATCAAAATGAAGTGAGTTGTTGCTTAGTTAGTTAGTTAACTTTATTGTCCCCAAGGGGAAATTCTGCTTAGGCACAGTGCAGAGTTGCTTCATAAAGGTAGACCAGATAACTCAAAACAATCTATATTCTCTGCCACAACAATCTATGATTTATTAAACTATAATTTATGATTTATTACACCAATTTATTAAAACACAACAATTAGCTAATGAGATTAAAACCATGTTTTTACTCCAAATATTTTACAATATTCTGCATAATTATAAAAGCTTGAGTAGCATTGCATTATAAATATAATCTATTATGAAAACACCCAACATGGTATCTTCAAGTATCTTCAAACTTGTCTATCTGCATGTTAGAGCAATTTCTGGAAGCTGTTTATGTCAATGTCACATGGTATTTTCTTCATGCGTGCTCTATATGGACCCTCCGGCTGCCAGTATGAAGTATGAAGAGTTTTTTATGAATGAGAGCAGCTGATGCTCGTATTACAATCTTTAGAAGGTACCGACGGTTTTCATATTCATAACTCCTGACACATATTAACAAATTACGGTCACTATATGACTTTGAGAATAAAGCAGAGGTCAAAAAATCTTAGATCTTTTAAAGGATGTATAGTTTGTCAAGGTAATTAACAAACAGTAATTTTGAGCTAATTTAAACAAAGAAAGCTTCAGTGCGCCCTCGTGCGCGATGTGTTTGTCAAGGTGTTTGTTTGAGATGATGTGTGTGTGGGCGTCGCCTCAGTATTTGAATCTCAATAGAGCGCGTGCTCCGTGGGCATGGTCGCATTAGTCTAACATCGCTCTGCTTTCAAACGGATTACATAAAAACAGAATATTTGTTTTTGATTTGGTTTACAGTGTTTAAAACCTGACATTTCAGCGTTTCTTTAGACATATGTCTCATGTTTGTGAGACAAGTATTCACTAAGCTAGAGGTCATTTTCTGAAGACTATCTGAATGAACATCTTTGACAGAGAGGCTGCAGATCGTGCATCATGTTTGATTTCTTTATTTTGCAAAAAGCACAACAATTTGTTTTTATTGTGACTGTAATAAAAAAAATTGAAACTTAACAGATTATAATGATGTATAACACTTGCCTGAATGATAAAAAACGACAAAGTTATTTGAGTCTCTTTGGCACTTATAAGAAAAAAAGCAAGCCAATCACGCCGGCGCGACGGCCGACTCGAGAAGGTTAAAGGGGTCATGAATTGAGAAATCAATTTTTCATTCAGCCTTTGATATATAAAAGTTAATCAGGATATAAGAATATCCTGTAAGTTTCGGAGCTGAAAACTTCCTTGTTAGTCAAAGAAAATCTTTTATTGACACCAGGCCCAACAAACGCTCAATCTCAGAAAATGCCAACCCTTGACGTCAGCGTGTGGTGAAACGCTACCTCAACAGAAGAATAAGTATGCCTGATTCTGTAGCCCCGCCCACCAACTCGTGGAGCTAAACGGATCACGCTACAAAGCAATAAACATGCCGAAGATAGCAAGATATTGCGCTGTGCCTGGTTGTGGAAGAACACAGTCGCTGCATATGCTTCCTTTAGATTCTAATATTAGGAATGTGTGGTTGAACTGTTCGCTTCATTTCACAGCGGAATCGTTTGTAAACAAGACACAGGTCAAGACTGGATTTGCAGACAGACTGAGATTAAAACACAATGCTGTGCCTTCTATATTGGATCTGACAGGAATGGTGCAACACTTCCCAGATAGCAACATTGTGTCGGCCCAGATCTGGCCCACATCTGGCACTTGTGGCATAATGATCTGGCCCACATGCTGCGTGACGGCCTTTGAGTGGACCACTCCTGTTTGCCAGATCTGGGCCACAAGCAGGCCAGAGCAATGCCACATGTCAGCCAAGAGCAAAGAAATAAACCAGAACTAGACCTTTTCTGAGCCACAAAATCTGTGTATATTAGATGTGGAGTCATCTCAGCCTTAATAAACCTGTTAACAAGCAGAATCACTGAAGAGAGAAGAGAACAGTAAAAGAGACGAGCAGAAAGACAAGAACTACAACTGACTTCAGCCACAGCCTTAGATGAAATCAACTGAAGATAAAAGAAGACATTAAATCTCTGAAGATCTCAGCAGAGGAGGATTAAACAACTCCACAAACAGCATTACCAGCTTCACACATTACTAACCAGACTGACTTTATTTCTGTCAGACGACTACAGAAGCTCTTATTGAGAATAAACAGAAGTTCAACTCTAATGTGTTTCATCTGAAGTCACCATGACAGTGATCAGTGTTTCCATTAGTTTGGTTCTTTACTCTTATTAAGTATCTTCCTCTTTTGGCTTCTGCGAATGTGTTTGGTAAAACACATTTGAAGTAGCAAAGGAAGCTAAAGAGAAGTGACATCCGGTGATTATGATTACCTGGTTATGGTTTTATAATGACATTTTATATATGATATTGCATGGTGTTATTTGAGTAAAACAAGTGTGTTGTGTTAATAATACATTTGCACTACAAACCCTGTGTACAGAAGCGTGCAATCCTGCAGTATTATTATAATCAGTTATTAGATTTTAACAAAGCACAAAAAGTTAATCTGACGTCAATCAGATAAACACAGATATCAAGAATCGGCGTATGAATCTCATCAATGGTGACAAACAAAATAATAGGAAAATTCAGCTGCATAATATATTTATGCTGCAATGCATGCTGGGAGTTCTGTACTATGCTGGTACCAATCATGCATTGCAACATGGCATTTTTGATTGTCACCATTGTTGAGAATCATGTGCTGATTGTTGATGTTTGTGTGTGTCTACCTGTCATCATAGGTTAAATTTTTATTTTTGTTCATGTTTGTTAAAATCTTCTAACTGATGCTTCATGAACACAGTGTTTGTAATTAAAATACATTAATAACACAATTGTAAGAACCAAATGACATAATTGGTTTCATGACGATTTTAAAACCATCACCAGGTAATCATGTTCACCTGATGTCACTTCTCTTTAGCTTCCTTTGCTATTTCAAATGTGTTTTACCAACACACATTCGCAGAAGCCAAAAGAGGAAGACAATTAATAAGAGTAAAGAGCCCAACTAATGGAAACACTGATCACTGTCATGGTGACTTCAGATGAAACACATTAAAGTTAAACCTCTGTTAATTCTTAATAAGAGCTTCTGTAGACGTCTGATAGAAATAAAGTCAGTCTGGTTAGTAATGTGTGAAGCTGGTAATGCTGTTTGTGGAGTTGTTTAATCCTCCTCTGCTGAGATCTTCAGAGATTTAATGTCTTCTTTTATCTTCAGTTGATTTCATCTAAGGCTGTGGCTGAAGTCAGTTGTAGTTCTCGTCTTTCTGCTCATCTCTTTTTCTGTTCTCTTCTCTCCTTCAGTGATTCTGCTTGTTAACAGGTTTATTAAGGCTGAGATGACTCCACATTTAATCTACAAAGATTTTGTGGCTCAGATCAGGTCCAGTTCTGGTTTATTTATTTGCTCTTGGCTGACATGTGCCATTGCTCTGGCCTGCTTGTGGCCCAGATCTGGCAAACAGGAGTGGTCCACTCAAGGGCCGTCATTCCACACAGCATGTGGGCCAGATCAGTATGCCACAAGTGCCAGATGTGGGCCAGATCTGCGCCAACACAATGTTGCTATCTGGGTTACGTGAGTAAAAAAAATGTTTTATATGTGATTGTAACGTAACTGCTCCGAGACACAAAGGCTAACAATCTAAACACAGCTTTATTAAAAGATAATCCACAATCGTAGTCAAAAACAGGCAAAAGGTCATACACAGGCAAGCAGTCCAAACAAGCAAACAAGGCAGGAGAGACAGGCAAAAGGGTAATCCACAGAACAGGCAAGTAATCCAAGACCAAGAGGCAAGAAACCAGGGAGAATGCTCAGAGATGCAGTGTTACAACAAACAAGACTTTGCAGTGAATGACAGAGTGAACATGGTATATATAGGCTGAGGTAATGAGGTAAATGAGAGACAGGTGCAAACAATGAGTGCTGATGAGTCCGGGCAAAGGATTATGGGAGATGTAGTCCTTGATGGAGTGACAGTCCGGGGTGGAGTGTCCTCAGGTGGTAATCGGGGGCACTCTCACTGGTGAATCGTGACATAGCCCCCCCTCAAAGGAGCGGCTTCCAGACGCTCCTAAAAGTGTCTAGGAGGGAGGTGGAGCGGAGGCGAACCCGGATGGAGGGCCAGGTCTGTGGAGCGGAAGAGGGCCTGGAGACTGAGGCAGAGCAGTCTTGAAGCCCCCATCACAGCAGCACAGACAGGTTTGAAGACACCCACAGCAGAGCAGGCTGAGCAGGTGGCCCGGTCGGAGTCCACTCGGGACAGGAGACGGAGTATTCTCTGGACTCGGGACAGGAGACAGAGTCCTCTCGGGACTTGTGACAGGAGGAGGAGTCCTCTCTTGACTCGTGACAGGAGGCGGAGTCCTCTCTGGACTCGTGAAAGGTGACAGAGTTCTCTCTGGACTCATGACAGGATGCGGAGTCCCCTCTGGACGCTGGTCAGTGGCTGGAGCCATCTCTGGATGCTGGTCAGTGGCTGGAGACCTCTCTGGATGCTGGTCAGTGGCTGGAGCCCTCTCTGGATGCTGGTCAGTGGCTGGAGCCCTCTCTGGACGCTGGTCAGTGGCTGGAGCCGTCTTTGGACGCTGGTCTGGAATGGCGGCCATGTTGTCCGAAGACACATGCTTAGCAGATGCAGTGGGTATGTCACTATCCTCCTCCATGATACCTACTGTAAAAGCAGAGCCACGCAGTTGCAATGCAATCTCAATGTCATTTTTACGAGACCAATTAGGATCATGCAAAGGCATGATGGAACTGAGCGGCTCAGATAGTCCTCCTCGGAAAAATATCATTAGGCATACCTCGTCCATTAAAGTCAAATGTGCCAGCTCAATAAAGTCCTCTACATAGTCCTCGATAGGATGATCTCCTTGAGGGAGACACAGGATTTTGCTGCTGGATTCATTGTATGGCGAAGTCTTCTGTAACGTAACTGCTCCGAGACACAAAGACTGAGAATCCAAACTAAGCTTTATTAAAGGGTCATGAAACCCCCTGTTTTAGCAGCCGTCAGTTCTCACCACAGTTTTGAAAAATGCTATAAAAGTGGGTGTGGTTAAGCTGCAGAGTGGAGGGGGATGCGGGGAGACTGACTGACAACAAGACAGCAATGGCTTCTGATTCAGAATTTTATTTCACTCTCAGTAAAAGCATCAACGCTTCCCAAAAAATTGCACGCTGCAAACAATCTTTATGTAACACAATATACACATGGTTTTGTAAGCTCACCTTAAATAACACAAATACATAAAATACAAATCCTATGCCAGCTATTTATTGCACAAATAAATGGACAGCCATTCGCATGTTTTCTGTATAGAAAATATATACAAACATGCTGTTGCATCATTGATAACTTTTGAGACTTATTTTGCAGTGTTTTATGAGCTGTTTGATCGGTTAATGGGCTGTAAAGAGAGGTTACACTCACAGTGTGGATGAATCAGATTTGTGTGAAGACTCAGGATCTACTGAAGAGAAATTATGTGACGCAGAAACTCTTACAAAGCAAAAATAATCACTCGTTTTTGTTCTATTAATGCAGCTCTCACTTACGATCTCACTTACGAATGCAATCTCACTCTTTGATGAGCCTGTCAATCAACGCGTGCTGCTGTGTTAAGCGAGGCATCTTCTCATAGGATAAAGGATGATTTATACTTCTGCATCGGACCTATGCCGTATCCTCTACACCACAAGTTACACGTTGGTATTAATTTATACTTCTGCGTTGTTGTCCGCGTCAATGTGCAATTACACATGCAGACCGCTAGGAGTCAGTGTCCACGGGCATGTTGATGGTAACCCACAGTATCAAGGCAAAAGTCGAAGAAGAAGCGGCTTGTTTACATTGTCATTGCATGCGTCTCAATCAGCTCCCTGCACTCTCAAAAAAAAGAGTAAAAATGTTTACCTTTTAAGGTACAAGTGTCCGTCACTGGGGTGGTACCCTTAAGGGTAAATTTTTGTACCTCTAAGTCAGGGGTAGGCAAGTTCGGTCCTAGAGAGCTGATGTCCTGGAGAGTTTAGCTCCAACCCTACTAAGCCACCACAGTATAAAACTCATGGCTCCAAGCATGCATTTCAGCATTAAGTATGTCACAATTTTTGAAATTCATATGCTGATTCTTGATATCTGTGTGCGTCTAAACTTTTTAAAAATCAAAATTCAGAATGCCTGATCTGTGGCAAGAAAGTATTGTTGGTGAATATTATGTATTGATATTTTTAGTCAGTAATGAGTTTAGTCAACCATTTTTCTTCATGACAATTTTTGTTTATGGCTTCTTTTGATTTGAACAGATTTTGTGTTTTGTTAACACTTTAACAAAAACCACAAACTCACATACAAATCTAAGAGTCAAACTGCCCAACTAAAGAAAACACTCATCACCACAATGGTGACCAAATATTTTCAATAAAATCAACATCTAAACCTCTGTTAATTCTCAATAAGAGCTTCTATAGATGTCTTTCAGGGTTGGAGTCAAACTCTGCAGGACAGCGACTCACTAGGACCAAACTTGCCTGCCAATGGTTTAATTGTACCCAAAGGACCAATTGTGTACCTTTAAAGGTACAGTTATAAGTTTTGTTCTTCAAGGAACAAAATTGTACCTCCACTGCACCTTTTTTTCTGAGAGTGTGGTTCAGTAGTCAGGGCACTGATCAGGACATAAGTCAATGGGCTGACTCCCTGATCAGTGCCCTGACTACTGAACTAGGGAGCTGATTGAGACGCACCCAAAGCAGCAGCAGTGATGTTGGCAGATAGGGGCTTTTCTTGCGACTTGAGTTGTTGTATCTAACACAAATTAAGCATCTCTAGTGGATTAGTTGAGTAACATAAGAGGCCATCTGACGCTGGAATGCGTTTTTTGAAATCATGCCGAATGCTCTTGGCGCTGTTTTCAGTAACAGTAACTCGTGCACAGACTAGTGCTTCAATCTATTGCTGTTGTGGAGAGTTTTTTCGTTCCATTGAAATCACAAAACGAAATGTACCCATTGTGATGTGTCCCTGTTCCTGATATACAATCACTGATTAAAATCTTTGGTTTTAATGAGAAAATAAATAAACTATACACAGCGGATCTATATTTTTATTCACTAACATAAAGAATCTCTGCACTACAAAATATTGTGTTATATACCAGATGTAAGGATGAAACTATCATCCCATTTCTGGACACACACACTCCTATCGCAGATTTTTTTATTTTATTTATTGACCTGAGGGAGGGGTTCTAGCAGACCAATCACAGCGATTGCGGTCCACGTAGAATTGACGCGTTGTTACATTTTTGGAGAGGTGCGCATCAGGGGACGCGCGCATCACAGCCTACGGTGTAGCTACGGCATACACTCGACGCAGAAGTATAAATTGGCCTTAAGGCCACACATACTTGTGAATAATTAAGCAAGACGTCTTCTCATTGGATAAGGACACACAGTCTCATGAATAATTAAGTGAGGCCTCTTCTCATAGGATAAGGACACGCAGACTCATGAATAATTATGAGACATTGATGAGTCATTGCTGTACTATAGTACGACAAAACGTCACATTCTGTGACGTTGATACAAAGATTAATTTAAACCTGGAAGTTGAATATAGTGCAAAAATGTTTAAAATTAACTACTTTTCTCCTACAATCAAAATTAATGGTTGGTAACATTGACTTCTATGATGCCTAACACTCAACTTTCATAAACTCAAAACTCATGAAATTTAGGGTTTCATGACCCTTTTAAGGATAATCCACAATCATAGTCAAAAACAAGCAAAAGGTCATACACAGGCAAGCAGTCCAAACAGGCAAACAAGGCAGGAGAGACAGGCAAAAGGGTAATCCACAGAACAGGAGGCAAGAAACCAGGGAGAATGCTCAGAAATGCAGTGTTACAACAAACAAGACTTTGCAGTGAATGACAGAGTGAAAATGGTATATATAGGCTGAGGTAATGAGGTAAATGAGACACAGGTGCAAACAATGAGTGCTGATGAGTCCGGGCAAAGGATTGTGGGAGATGTAGTCTTTGATGGAGTGACAGTCCGGGGTGGAGTGTCCTCAGGTGTTAATCAGGGGCACTCTCACTGGTGAATCGTGACAGTGATCACTGCATGAAAAGTGGGATTTTCGACCCCGTAAACGCCTGTATACTCCCGGAAATCTCCCTAATTTTCGGCAGTTTTCGACAATTTAGAGGCAGCGAACGTCGCGTTCGTCTGTGCCACAAATTGTCGTAAACGAACCATGACGTAGGTGGAGAGCCCTCCGCGGAGAGACCACGGAAGTGCGACGCCTCTAATTAGCATATGAATAGCAGCGAAACCAGAGAGTCAAAAAACGGATCTAATATAATAAATCTTACCCTTTTTCTTCTTGATCGAGTTTCCGCCTGCGATGTAAGTTCAGGTTGTTTGTATCTGAAGCTCCGGCGTGTCGATTCATAATATGTCTTACAGGCAGCTGGAAAACAATTACATGAGACTGGTATTAATAAAAACAGTCACGGTAAAATTAAACAAGGAATGAGAAAAAACATTAGAAGTTATACTTACACACAATGTTGTCGTGATCAGCGGTTAAATCTGGACTCGCGGAAATCGCTCCAAGCAGATAAGAGGTCACGGCTTTGTTATGAGGCGAGGATAGTCTGTGTAAACAAAATGTGCAGTTTTAAGCTCGGATCTATTAACGCATCCATTTCCTTATACAGCTGAATAAAAGCATATTCTTTAAATCGTAACGTTACATTACCCATGCTCTGGTTCATAGCGCCTGCAGTTTGCCTCAGAGTTGTGAAGACGCCAGACAGCTGAAAATTAGTCGAAAAAGTTGGTTGCGTCCATGCAGAGGAGTTGAAGGGGAGCTGAAGGCGAGACGGCGTCCTGTCATTGTTGATCACGAAAAAGCAAAGCAGCAAAAACACAGGAAATGTATATAAACAAAAAAGTCCAAAACACGTCTGTTTAAAGCTCGTCTTCACGTTTTGTACGCGTCATGGCCATGACCTCGCACGTGATTGGACGAGGGCGAGAAGCTCGTCGGGCTCCTCCAATCACATGCAAGGTCATTGTTATAAGGATGTTTTCCAGAATTAATGAAAAAAGTCTGTATTAATACATTTTCCTGGACAGAATGGAAAATGTATTTAGTACCGCATGCATGTACAGACTACAGTTCTCGCTCACAAATTTGATGGGATTAGGATTGATTGTCTTGATATAGTCAGTTTATGACAGTTTACAAAGAAGGGAGTCTTAACAACAAACTGATTTTAAGAAATGTATTAAATTAACAAGAAAATGAAACAAAAGAATGTTAAGAGGTGAATAAAATAAAAAAATGTTGATGTATTTTGGCTGTGCGTGTGTGTGTGTGTGTGTGTGTGTGTGTGTCTGCCAGCACAGATGTGTGTGTGTGTGTGTGTGTGTGTGTGTGTGTGTGTGTGTGTGTGTGTGTGTGTGTGTGTGTGTGTGTGTGTGTGTGTGTGTGTGTGTGTGTGTGTGTGTGTGTGTGTGTGTGTGTGTGTGTGTGATTGTGTGTGTGTGTGTGTGTGTGTGTGTGTGTGATTGTGTGTGTGTGTGTGTGTGTGTGTGTGTGTGACACACAAAATGTGCCGTTCTGTATGAGAGGAGGAGTGGAGGGAACAGGTGGTATCGCTCAAAAACTGATAAATGTCCAGAGTTCACTGTTGCAACTAAACCTATACGTGTATTCTCTCTTCATGAGACATACACTTATCTAGGACACAACATTAATATCGCAGGGGAATGGAAAGAGCAGGTAAACATCATCTGGTCAGGGTTCATATCCCGGTTGGACTTGATAGACAAATGTCCACTGCCTCTGACCATGAAGTTAGAGGCTATCAGACAGGTGGCGCTGTCTAAAGTACAACATCTGTTCTCCAATGTCCATATCCAGCAGAAAGTGCTGATGGACATGAACAGTAAGACAGTGAGCTTCGTGAGAAAGTGGTTTGGACTTAACACACATAGCACCCGTGATGTTATTTTTCACCCCCAATGGGAAGGAGGGTTGGGAGCACCAAACGTGATCTGGATTTACACCAGCATGCGGATTTCCCACCTTCTGAACATGCTGGACAATGATGACAGAGACGTCAGGGAGCTGGCTCGATCCTCCCTGTTCCTGGACCTCAGGAGACGTAAGGTGCCGTTGGCCAGGGACTCAGAGCCTCATTTCCTTGGTTTCAAAAGGAAACCAAGTGGGAAACTGGACACCCATTCAGCTGGCTTTGGTGTCTGGTCAGACTGGCCGGACCTGAACGACCTTTGTGTCCGAACTGGAGTAGAACTGGAGTGGGCGCGGTCTGACTCTGGGACTGTGAGGGTCTCAGAGGATATCATCACTGATCCCCTGATCTATGTCAAGGCAACAGCCACATATGGTGGCCACAGCTTCCCACTAACATCGACAGGTGCCCGGCGAACTCTCCTGGACTTACACCAACATCACCAAAAACAGCACTGGACTGGACTGAGCCTTCAGGGGAAACTGGCCTGTCTCTCCTGTGCTGATCACTCTGTCTCTCACTCGTTTCTGAAGAACACTGCACTCAGTGAGGACATCGTCACCTTCACAGTAAAAGCAAGATTACAAGTTCTTCCTACCAGACTCAACCTTTCCATCTGGTTTCCTGCAACCCAGGTCCCTCACTGTCTACATCACACCACAGAACAGACCACTGAGACACTGCCACACATTCTGAATGGCTGCCATGCTTACAAGGGAATGTACATCGCACGCCACGACAGAATAGTGGACCTTATAGTGAGAGACGTATCAACACATCTCTCACCTTCAGTAAAAACACATAAACACTCTAGTGTAAAAGCATCCATGTTCCAGCATGGCAATGGTAACTCTGATGCTTTTTCACATCTGTCTGCTAACACACCAGATGTGACTGTGGTTAATGAGGAGCTCAGTGAGGTGTTCATTCTGGAGGTGGCATGCACCTTTGACTCTAGCATGGAGGAAGCCTTTATGACCAAGGTCATTAAATACCAGCCGCTCTTAAACACCATCTCAGAGATCGGTTATCGGGGCAGACTACTGGTGTTCATATTCGGCAGCTTAGGACACACACATAGGCTGGTGGTAAGAGGGCTTCAACAACTTGGGATGCCCAAAAAGAGGGCCAAACGGCTGGCGAAGTACTGTGCCCTGTCTGCTATCATAGGCAGCCGCCACATATGGAGGAGACGCTGCTACTTATACCCATAACCCCTGAGAGATGTGAAGATCTGTGTGTGCCACTGGGCCATGATTTTGTACATGTATTTTGACTGCACCTATAATGTTTATGTCCCTGTAAATCATTTCTTTCAAGTGGACTTAAATAAATTGTTAAAATGTGTGTGTGTGTGTGTGTGTGTGTGTGTGTGTGAGAGAGAGATAGAGAATCACAAGAGTCCGGAAATCAGTCCACAGAGGGGCTTAATTTATCCCTATATTCTTCAACCTCATTGAGGTTTCTGACCACCAAGCAGTGTTAATTTCGTTGGCGAATAATTTTCGTCAACAACCTTTTTTCACTGACGAAAACGAGACGATAACTAAATAAAAACTAGTGTTCGATGACTAAAACTATGACGAAAACTTGCTGTCATTTTCGTCAACAAATAAAAACGAGACGAAAATGTGAGGGAAGGAAGATTAGGGAAGAGATCCAGTCAGAACTGATATCTTGTGTAACAGATGCGCACATTTGATTCGAACATGCTGATCTAACCGCTGGAGAACACAGCGCTGTTGTGCTTCTCCAGGCTCACGCATCCCCAATCCAGCGCTCCAGAGCGGCTCACAATCAATGAATAGCGCACATTTATGCCACGCAATTGTATATGAACTGATGCTGATGAATAATGACAATGTTTACTTTATGATGATTATATAGTAATATGTTTTAGACGGTTGTAACAATGCATATTTTATCTCCTGAACTTGAATGAGCTCCTGCAACTGCAACAGAGGCGCAGCAGACATTTCAAAATAAGAGTCCCGGAGTATTTCGAGCTTGTTTATAATTTAAAAGTCACGCATTATACAGTATATTCGTATTTGGTTACACAATAAATTCTGTATTTCATTTAGTTCCCATTTAATTTTCTTAGTCAGGAGACCAGTATTTTACACATATTCAATAAAGTATCAGGGTTATAATAGTTAACTAAAACCATAAAAAAAAAAAAATTACTTGAAATTAAATAAATGTTAACTGAAATATAAAAATAAATAAATAAACAAACTTGTTTGAAGCTTTAGCTTTACCTGATATGGCCTACTAAATAAAAGAAATACAAAGTTATAAAAACTATATAGATGTTTTTAAAAAAACAAACAAAAAAGTGAATTGAGCTCTCTTTCGTGTATTTTTAATGTAAAAAACAAAATGATGTCAAAATTAAATGGAGCTTGAATGCTTAATGTATTACAATTTAACTAAACTCATTAGATTTTAGGAGACTAAATCTACAGTAGATTTAGTCGACTAAAATCTTATGATATTTAGTCGACTAAAACTAGACTAAAACTAAAAACAATTTAGGTGTCTAAAATATGACTAAAACTAAATGGCATTTTAGTCAAAATTAACACTGCCACCAAGGAGCTCCAGAAAAACCTATTATATTTATTTTCACTTTATTTAAGTTAATGGGTGTGGCAAAAGTGCTTCAATTATATAGGCATAACACCGTAACTTTTTTTTTTACATAACATTGGTTATTGCTAATGACATACAGAGTAATTAATCTACTCTGTTAGCCCGGACAAGTTGAATCTACTTAAAAAATTGGAGCAAACTGGTTGCCCTAAAAATTTTGTAATGTGAACTAAAACGAGTACATTTAACTTAAAATGTTTTCGTTTAAAAAAATCAGAACCTAGATAAAACTCCCCTTGCTGCTACTCTGATTTGCATTTGTGTAGCTCACAGCATGTTCATTTACATGTTAAAGCCTCCCCTAGAATTAAGGGGAGGGGGGGTCATGGGGGGACAACTGCCAAGCAAGGCCCACGTCAATTTCCGACAATTTACGGCAGTTTTCGGTGTTGCCTGCAAATTGCCGTGCACAGTCGTAAACCTGAAGTTCCACGGCAATCTACAGTGCCACATACTGACGAAAATCCCACTTTTCATGCAGTGGATAGTATTCCATTGTTAAAGATCGTTTGATATCTACTGATTATGTTGCGGAAGTTTTGAACATGCTGATTTGTCTGCAGTGAAGTTTTGCTGATGCACGTACTTGGCGCGCGTGTGTGTGTGTGTGGGATAGTGATGCGCGGTTTGCAGATATATCCACCGATCGTGCGTGCCAAGTAATACAAAATAACATCATATTAATTGCGGGTGGATGAGAGATAAATCATTGTGTTTTTTTGATAAAGGCATCTTGCGAGCCCTGTGGGGGGATTCCGGTTGCCGTTTCTCCACATTGGAAGTTTTCAAAGCAAATCCCCTCATGTACTGATAGGGGAGCCGAAACTCATTAATATGCAAAACTGTTATCCAATCATAGCAGTGGGCATTTACTTCCAAGTATTAAGTGCGGCACGCCTATAAAAACCGAGCGTTTCATGAGAGAGGCTCAAAACCAGGATAGAAAATAGCCTATTACTTATTCATTATGACGTTTTTGAATGTAAAAACCACGCAAACGTAATAAGTTGACTTTTTCAGAAGGGATTCCTTTAATTAAAATTTGTGAGATATACAGTGTGAGTCAGTATTCATGTCCTGACAATTAGACAGATATAATTTATATTGTCTTTAAAACAGAAGAAGCAACTGTCCTTCCTCCACCTCATAGCTATCGTTTGTACATCACATTCACACTTCTGAGTAAATCCATTCAGTGACAAGAGGCCAGGACCTTGGCATAGGTCCCTTACCCTGCACTACAGTAATATGCTGTGGACATAAGCCAGTCATTGGAGTGTGTTGGCACCTACTCACTGGCCTGTCTGTCTTCCCACCTCTACAACATGCCGCCCCCAACCAAAGCAACCAGCCATAGACGCCTCGTTTAGGAGGATTCTGTATGCATCGACACAATCTCCCAGAGTGCTTCTCTTGCGAATAATAATACGGATGGTCTAATGCACGGAAGTGGCGAAGGGGGCATGACCTCGCCGCAGTCTGAGTGACAAGTAGGCAATCTGCAACAGATGTCCCAGGTCACGCGCCATTGAAATACTGCCTGATCAATAATGGCAATGAGAGGTAACGGTTAGGGGGGCTGCCTATCAATAGGAAGGCTTAACAGCCTCCCAATGCTGAGGGCAGAGGAACAACTCACATAAATCAATCTTGTCATTCAGGTTGGGCTGTCTCTCTGAGTCTTTGGTAATCTGGAGATGAGATGAGGCAGGTGGGGTTGTCCACCCCCACAGTGGAGTGATGTGTTTGCACAATATGGGATGAGGCTTCCAGGAAGTGCCTCTTGAAGGGGAAAAAGAAATCAGGTCGAACTACATCGAGGCAGATGACTACAAGCAGATTGCTTTCTCTTAGAAATCTCAATGCATTATATATCTACTGTAATTGCATATTTATGGCATTTCAGCCTCACCATGTGAGTGTCAACACAGTGAGGTGCATATTCATGCACTTGCCTAAATAGTACAACCAAACATTTAGTCTGACCTGGTTAGAGCTTAGCTAACTCCTTTTCTACATTTAAATGTTGACTATCCAAATGTATGATCTGTGATGTTTTTAAAACACTTTGTTCAATTTGGCACCTGACATGTCAGTCTCTGGTCAAGCAATGATGTGCATTTGTGGCAGGACTATTTTACGGAACAATGGAGGATGAGGGGAGTGTTTGAGAAACCTGTTTGAAAACCATTATGGGATTAGTACTATTGCTCTTACTTTGGTTTAAAACCACTAACCATATGAACTAAACTTTAGGGTGCAAGGCTATGAATGAAACATCAAATCACATGGCTTATTAAACTATACTATTTATTTTGTATGTAGTCTTTGGACGATAAAATGGTTGGAAAAAATATAAAAGTGATCCTAGCCAAATCTAGTGACCAGAATATCATATAGTCTTGGGGGTGGGATTTTTGTGGACTGTAGAAAATTGCCCTTAAAAATCTAATTCCCTAGTTTGCAATTCCCCCAAAAGTGCAGAAATGGTCAACATCACATACACTAAAAAAAATTATTCTAGCTCTTTCCTCAGTTTATTTAAATAAAATAAGTTGAAACAACACACATCTTTAGTTTTTTACTTAATTGTCATTTACATTCAATTGAATTACATTACATTTAATTAGTAAAATGTTGAGTTAACACAAACCATTTGTGTTTGGACTACATGATCCATTTCTGTTGCATTGACTGAAACTGGGCAGTGGATTTCTAGTTCCCAGCATGCTTTGCATAGTCATGGATCAGGAGAGTAAATGTTGAAATTAAGTGCTGTGTAATGTGTTTTTTAGTAAAGGAAAAGACCAGTTAATGTTTGATGTTCAGTTATATTTGACATTTAAAAGAGTTTATGTAAATTTTGAGGTTATATATACATAGTTCAGTCATGAAACTTTATTAATCGCCGATTGGTTCTTTCAGTTCTACGACACCAACCAATCAGAGGTACTTCCTCATCTACGTGGCTTTACTTATACCGTATCCCAGCAGCTATCCGCATGCTGCACAATTATGAGAACTCCGATAATCCTACCTCCTCCCCAGCGCCACCTGTAGAGATCTGCTCGGGGGTTACATCATTCTGTAGCAGCCTTCCTTGTTGCTATCTTGACTAAGCTGAACATTATGTATTTGCTCAGCAGCAGCAGCAGCAGCATAGCAGATCTCGTCCGCCAAAATCAAGCCAATGTACATTCCATGCTCTATGCTAATAAAATGCTGGTCGAATCTATTTCACTCCGAGAGTTGTCATGATTGAAATACAGTTTATTCGACAAACTATTGTAAATGTTCAAAATAACTAAACATTAAACACTTAAACACAAACAGGTCTTTCCATTTTCTTAAAAACACAGAAAACTCACGCAACTCTACACAAAGGCATCATTCTGAACAGCAACAGCACTAGTTGGCTCAACAAGAGTGAATTATGTTCAGGAAACATTCACAGAATATGTCAAATGAAACTGGTGTGATCTCACTCATTTAGGATTAATTTTACTCATCAGTGCAATTAACCCAGTTGAAGTTCAAATAAATCAGTTCAACTGTGTGGAAATAGGTGTCATAATTGTATTAAGTTAGACCAACCAGCTATTTTTGAAGTGTATAGACATCAGGTGAGTGAAGAGCACTCATTTATTTACCATGCTAAGCTGCAGCAAAGAGTGCCTCCTGTGCCTCACTATAAGACACACACTACACAGGTTATATACTCCCTCTACCTCATCCCTTTACATCTGTTTACTTTCAACTCTTGTTCTGTTGAAACCTAAGTGGTGATGTAAGACATATGACAGAATCACTAGACCGATAGACAATGCTCGCTACCCGCGAAGAGCTGTGCATGCTTCATTGCCTAGTTAGCTCCTCTATGTAAGCTGGGATTCTGTACAGTTGTAACCTTCAGCTCTTTGAACATGATAAATGTTGGGATGGAGGGTGAGGGTCAGTGTCCGCTGTATGAGAATGTTAAGTTGATTTACTGAGTTCTGATGCCCTCTACGTGAAGAGAGAATAGACCCAGCGTGTTTGTATTTGAACCTACATGTATAAATGCAGCATATTGCACAGATATGCAGAACAGTATCTGCCCAACTATCAGGGAACATTCTCAGACTAACATAACACCAACTAACATTATGGCAATGTTCAAAGTTATGAATAAATGTTTACTCCAGTAATGTTAATTAAAAAAGTTGTCTGGTCTTTAATAATGTTTTCAAAAAGTTTGCACAAAAAATATCTATACATTGTTCATGAAACGTTTTTACCTGAAATGTTTAGTTGGATGTTTTTATATATATATATATATATATATATATATATATATATATATATATATATATATATATATATATATATATATATATATATATATATATATATATATATATATATATATATATATATATATATATATATATTACTGCTTGTTTCAGAATGTTCAGAGAACATTCAAAAGTAATATTCATATTATGTTTGCAAAATGACAAAAACATTTTAGAACACTTAAAAAATGTCTAGGTTATGTATTTAACCCTGTTCCCTGAGAATGGGGAACGAGGGAACATTAATACCCATTGCGCCATGCTGAACAAATGCCTACTCTCTATGCTGTGAAATCACCCAGCGAGCTACCATGTAGCCAAAGATTGCCATACAGCATGCCTAGTGACCAAGAGCTGAATAGCCTGAGGTGCGCCATCCGCAGCTCAATACAGAACTGACTAGGTAGACCATAGCCTCACTGCGTCTGCCAACCAATAAGGAGGGGCGGAGTAGAACACTGCTTCCCAGACCCGCGACCATCAGTTCCAAAGTCAACCTACTCCAAGGGAGCAAAGTATTACGATTCCCGTCCTAAGGGCTGGGAGAGGCCTCAGGAGATAACCTTGTTCTCTCAACTGCCTGCTCTACCTAAAAAACATGGCAATATTCTTTAACAAGGTCTATTGAGCTCTACACCCTTATGATCTCTATCACCGATCATCAACGGGACTGTTGGGCGAGACTGCCCAACCTTTTTCTGAGGATTGAAAAACTTTGCCGCCGAACCTCTAGGGAAGCGCTCTACCCAATAGACAGGTCTCCAAGGGAACTAGCCAACATACATCCGTCCAACTACTACCATCAGTATGAACTGGAGGAACTACAGAGAGAACGAAACGCTGTAGCACTCTCCATATTACTGCCTACCAAGTGGCCCATTCCTACAGTTCTAGCGAATAGTAGACAGGAGGACAGAAAGTGGGTCGTTAGCTGCGACTAAGTTCACTTATATGCTCTGTCTCGATACTTCTCACGAATGGTTAAGAAACGTATTAACATAGTCATCGACTGTGTCCACACTATCACCTCCAGGTATAGACTCTAGGGGTGACAAATGAAGGAGTGAGATGTGGAAGTGGATTTACCCTTGCTGTACTGCCCATCCATATGAGAAAACCATAAGTTACCTTCATAACTAGAAAGGGGTGTCAAATAGAAAGTGGACATTATCACTCCTATAACTTCCCCTTCCTTCCAAGAGAAGTGCCAAAATGCCATATCCAATATGAATCGGATCTGAAGGGAAGCATATTGATACTTCTACCAAACTCCATGTCAGAGAAGGTGACAGACAATGAAGTGGGGCGTAAATGCGGTATTGCCCACTCTTCCTGTCTCTTAACTAGCATTTTCGACATGTGATCACAGGGGTACTCCCTTCCTTGTACCTGAACGGGGAAGGGTGATCGATGAGGATGTGAGACAGAGTCACATCCCAACTGTTATAGAAGGAGCATATTGCTACTACTTCTATACTCCCAGTAACGGGAATAAATGACAGATAAAGGCATGGGACGTGAGCAGCAGGATTGCCCAGCTTCCTTTTTCTACCCATATGAGATATGAAGCATAAATGTTACATTGCAGACATGGAAACATAGGCTGTGGATTCATGCCGAATGAGAGAGTTAGGCTGAGCCCAATTTAAGATTTGTCAGCTTTTTTATTCTGTTTTGCGATCTGGTCACCCGATTTTCTGTGAATTTTAACAATAGGCCTAGTCCATTTTATCCCAATGGACATGGACATCTTGTTTCTTTTCCCAAATCTTCACTCGCGTTCGCACATTTACAGGGGATTATAAATGTTTCTTCCTTTCGTTTGCTTATAATTAAGTCTATTATAACTATTAACATCCTTTACCATGGTAAAGTATAAAAATCACTGTAGGACCTTTTTTTTTTGTTTTTTTTAACACAGTTTGTTCTTGTTATTAAACTTGGTAAGCGCGTCAAGTTTATTTGAATAGCGCATTTCACACGCACACCGGTGATTTGAGTTTAGTTTTCTCTGGCAGTGAATAATCAAACATTGCCTAAATGACTTGACCCTGTGGAAGATAAAATTCACTCTTCAGACCTTTAACAAATGTTGCTTTGCAACATCAGGAGAAAACATGAAGACGAAGATATTCGAATTTATTCCTGATTAGCATATCTATAGTGTGTTTAATAATTGTATTTTCATACTTTATAAATGATCAATTTATCATTTCTAAATGAAGCATTACACTATTTACGAACCAGTTTATTAGAAGTAGTCAGTGGTTTATAAGATTGTTAAGAAAGTGTAAGTAAATGATTAATAAACTAACTAAATCTAAATGTACATTTAAACATATTATTTAGACATATAGTAATAGTTACTCAGTGTGTTAATAAATGCTTTATTAACATGTATTCCTACTGCAATTCATGATTAATTCAGGTCAGTTAACTATTTTTGTGAGCTCATCTAAAGTGAGGACTATTTATGCCTCGTAAAGCTTTTACAAAGGAGATTAAAAGGCTCAGATATCAGGAAACAAACACAACACAGAGTGATACAGAACATACTGTATAAATATTTATTTCAAGATGCAAAAAATTAAACTGTACAACTGGTAAATGTATATAAAACGAGAAATAAACCTATGTCATCAATGTCATAGAAAATAAAAATTCCTGTAGAAGACATGACTGCAGTAAAAGGAAACTAAGCCAATCTGTTATAAAAATATATTTCTGTAAAGTGTAAACATTGCTGAATAAAATTGTAACTGGATTACAGGAGTGCCAACATACAACAAATACAAATATTCCACAGTCAAAACTAGTTCTCAAAATCAGTTCTGTAATGTACTGCTCTGAGACAGAATGTTGAGGATCCAAATGCAGTTTTATTTTAAAGGGTAATCCACAGCCATAGTCAACAAACAGGCAAGAGGTCATAACAGGTAATCAGTTCAATCAGGCAAACAAGTCAGGAGAGACAGGCAAATGGGTAATCCACGGAATAGGCAAGAAATCCATAACCGAGAGACAAGAAACCAGGGAAAACGCTCAGAAATGCAGTGTGAACAAAACAAGACTTCGCCATGAATGACAGACATGACCAGGCTTATAAAGTGTGAGCTAACAAGGTAAAGGGGTGCAGGTGGATGCAATCAGGAAGGAAGTCCAGATAGTGAGTGATGTGGGAAATGTAGTCCTTAGATGAAGTGACAGTCCGGGATGAAGTGCCCTCTGGTGGTAACCACGGGCATTCTCATTTGTGATCGTGACAAGTACTAACTTTAAAACATTAGAGAACAGCAATGCAAAAGATAACTGAGCATTTAAATCTCCTTTGTAAAAGCATTACAAGGCATAGTCCTCACTTTAGATGAGCTCACAAAAATAGTTAACTGACAACTACCAAATGTTTTATAACTACCTGAACTAATCATGAATTACAGTAGGAATACATGTTAATAAAGAATTTATTAACACACTGAGTAACTATTACGATATTTCTAAATAATAAGATACATTTAAATAGTTTATTAATCATTTACTTAGACTTTCTAAATGATCCTATGTACCACTGACAACTCCTAAATAACTGGTTTGTAAATAGTGTAAAACATAATTTAGAAATGATAAATTTATCATTAAAGGGTTACTTCAGTGATTTAGCATTAGGCTTTTTATCAGTAGAAACCCGGTAGTATATTCAAATTATGGTACCTCATATCCCCCTGAGACAAGATAATTATGCATTTTATTTCTGGAAAAAATCCTCTGATGACGCAAATATCGTCATTTTGCGTCATTGGAGGATTTTTTTGCCAAAGGCTAAAGACTACAGCCACTAGATGGAGCTGTTCCACATGTTATCAACCCGCCCATAGGGGAGAGATCTCACGCACAGAATGTAAGACACAGACGGCCGAACGGACATTTATAACGGAGCGATGCAGAGCAAAGTGAGTGTTTCAACTTTTCAATGAATTCCTGTGATAGTTTAGCTTCCATATACGATCTGAAAACGTGCCAGACTGGCGCTTAACTTTACCTCAGCTCTGCGCAGCTCTTCGTGATGAATGAAATCTGACACTGCTGCCGATTGCTTTTATAAACATGCCTTAGAAAAACACATTACTGGTGTGCATCTTGAGACAAAACATATTTTAACATCTTTCAGTGCAAGTTGTTTATAGTTAAAACAGCTCAGTAATGCAGTTTAGTCTGAGACTAGGCTTAAGCCTTGTCTGTGAAACCAGGGGCTTGAGTTTAACTAAATTAAATCCTCAATTTCCCTTACTTTAATGAGCTTCCACAAAAGCTGCTGCATGACTACAACAGTGTCCTGGCCCTGTAATACATGAACAACCCGCTGTCTGTACTTAACCCGTCACTGATGCTAGCACCCATGCCTTGTGATGGGATATGTGTAGGCTCAGGTTCGGCTCAATGTCCGCTTTTAGATTGTTTCCGACAGATACTGATAGGCCTCTGAGCTTTTCAAATTGCTCATCGCCTTACCATCACAGGCTAATGAATCTAGAAAATAGCTAAAAATGCTACCGTATGTGATACAAGGCCACTTTTTTCGCATCATCCTCCCAACCAACTACCGCGGAGGATAAAGGAACTGTTGTTTCACCCTTTTTAAAGTTCGTTGAGGTTGTGTTCCCACATCGTTAGCAAATTTGGATAGCTTGAATGACTGTCAACTGTTGAATGTCAATAAGCTATGTTTCCATCCACCTATTTTTATGCGCATTTTGGGAAAGCGCATCAAAAAAATGCTGATTGGAAATGCCAAGATGCGCATGAATTCTATACATGCGCATAAAAAACGTATGCACTCGTTTGAGTCGGATACATTTTCTATCCGACACATAAACGTGCACATGAACTACGATGGAAATGCATAACGTCCCGCTTGTTTACTTCGAACCGGAAGATGCTCCCACTTTTGACGCAAGGCTTCATGGGGCGTAGGAAACTTGTGGATAGGTAATTTGTCAAGCACATTATTACGACCTTTATTTACGTTTTAAAGTCATGCACCCTCTAGCTGGCGTAAAAATAATGACAGTGTTGTGTTACGTCTGTTGTATGACGTATGACTCTCGTTACCAATCAAAATGCATCTTCATTTAAATCCAATGTGTGGACTTTTTACCATTTGTCATATTTCCATTTAGCAAAAATATTTATTTTATTAACAACTAAACCCACACAGTGATTTATAGTGCATATACACTTTATGAGCACATGCGGTCCCTAGGATCAAACCCACGATTGCATGATCACATGATTACATGATGTTGTATTTTACAATGCTTTATCAATTGAGCAACGCAAAACCCAAAATATGCATAGGCATATTAGGCAAATAGACAAATCAAAGGAAACAAAGCCTTCAAATGAAAGTGTCCTGTTGTCGATAGGGACACAACTTTAGTAAACGCTCCTATGGGTCGTATTTCATGAATTAAAATGAAAGTGTCCTGTTGTCGATAGGGGCGCAAATTTAGTAAACGCTCCTATGAGTTGTATTTCATGAATTAAAATGAAAGTGTCCTGTTGTCGATAGGGGCACAACTTTAGTAAACGCTCCTATGGGTCGTATTTCATGAATTAAAATGAAAGTGTCCTGTTGTCGATAGGGGCGCAACTTTAGTAAACGCTCCTATGGGTTGTATTTCAGGGAAGTGATAAACGACCTACACTCTCAGAAAAAAAGGTACTGTGGAGATACAATTTGGTTTCTTGAAGAACAAAACGTATAACTGTACCTTTAAAGGTACACAATTGGTCCTTAGGGTACAATTAAACCATTGGCAGGCAAGTTCGGTCCTAGTGAGTCGCTGTCCTGCAGAGTTTGACTCCAACCCTGAAAGACATCTATAGAAGCTCTTATTGGTAATTAACAGAGGTTTAGATGTTGGTTTTATTGAAAATATTTGGTCACCATTGTGGTGATGAGTGTTTTCTTTAGTTGGGTAGTTTAACTTAGATTTTTATGCAAGTTTGTGGTTTTTGTTACAGTGTTAACAAGACACAAAATCTGTTCAAATCAAAAGAAGCCATAAACCAAAATTGTCTTGAAGAAAAATGGTTGACTAAACTCATCATTGACTAAAAATATAAATAAATAATATTCACCAACAATACTTTCTTGCCACAGATCAGGCATTCTGAATTTTGATTTTTAAATAATTATAAGAAGAAAAAGGTTTAGACGCACACAGATATCAAGAATCAGCATATGAATTTCAACAATGGTGACGTATTTAATGCTGAAATGCATGCTGGGAGTCATGAGTTTGTGTACTGTGGTGGCTTAGTAGGGTTGGAGCTAATCTCTCCAGGACATAAGCTCTCTAGGACCAAACTTGCCTACCCCTGACTTAGAGGTACAAAAATGTACCCTTAAGGGTACCACCCCAGTGACGGACATTATGTACTCTTTTTTTTAGAGTGTATATAGGCGTATTGGTTGGAGGACATGTTGAAAAATATACTTAATTAATTACTGAGACATGGAATATACCAGTCGATTTGTATTTAATTGAATGCTACCTTTATGTCCCTTTTGGAGTTTTGGAGTTCATTGACTTTCGAAATATGGACATTAGCATTCTTCCACATATTTTTTTTTTTTTTTTTTTGGAAAAGAAAGAATATGAGTTAAGAACATAAGTTTTAGAGTTAGTGAGTGATGACACATTTTTTTATTTTCATTTTTGGGTGAACTATTGCTTTAAAGGTGCCCATTATGAAATATACTGTAGGCAATTAAAATGATAAACCCTCAATGTAGTGATATAGTCACAGCCTACACCCACCAACACACAGGCCTCGTCACCAGATCTCCATGCTCCGCCCACTCCTTCACAATCCCCAGAGTACTGATCACCTGCACCTGCACCTGCACCACATCATCAAAGACACTACAAAAGCACACTCTCCCTGCACACCATTGTCTTGTTACTCATACCTGGACTCCTTACCGGATACTTACCAAAGAATTCCCATCAACTCCTTCCTCGTCTCCTGTTCCTTGTCTCCTTGTGTTTTCCATCATCCTGTTACCTTCCTCAAGAATCATCCAGCTAAGTGACTTTGAAGTGCTAGTTCCCATTCAGTCGGTCACTCTCGACGCCACGTCGGAGTACCGACGAATAGGAATCTCGCTCGCGAGAGCCAATCTACTTCGAGTGTAACTAAACGAGCCAATGCACATTGGCATGCAATGATTGCACCAGGTGCTCATGCCACGCCGTGCGGGTATAAATGAGACACAGGTGATTGCATCAAATCAACCTTTTGCTTCGGAGCCGGGTGGTAGATGGTAACGCCAGATATCACTCACTACTTCGCAGTCCTGACTGAAGACGGAAGCCGCCTTTCGGAAGCGATCTCTTCAGTCGGTGTGACGGCACAGCAGCGGTCGCGTGGTTTTCGGATCATCTCTCTGTGTTGTTTGTTTAGAGCAATCACAAAGGCTGTTGTCACAGCTGGTTCGGTGCGCTAGGTGGAGAGCGCTGAAAAGCCGTTCTTACGGCTGGTAAGAGAGCGCCTTCGTGTGAGAGAGCGCGCACGTCAGGCTGCACCCACCCCCTGACTGTGTCGCCACGACCCCGCCCCCTGCGTGCTTCAGCACCAAGGAGAGCGTCCTTCTGAAAGAGCAAACACAGATAGAGCTTGCGTCTTTTTCAAGATGACATTCTATCTGTGTGTTTCTGGATGCAGTGGTTACCTGTCACCAAGGGATGGTCACCAGCGCTGTATCTCGTGTTTGGGCGTTCAGCACGCTGAGGCAGCGTTGGTGGATGACTCATGTTCTCACTGCGGGAACATGACCATCTCGGAGTTGCGGTCTAGACTCCATCTCGCAAGGGGTGGAGTCCCCGTGCCTCTGCCTCGATCTAACCCTCCACAGAGGGTTACTTCAGGCAGTAGCGCGGGGGATTTGAGGGTTACGGTGAGCGCGCTTCCCCCAGGGAACCAACCCCCGGGGAACCCTCATCCCTCACGCACTCCGCAGCCAGTAGAGCTGCCGTCGGAACGTGGTGGGCCGTCCTCGAGATGTGCACCATCCGTATCCTTCGGGGCTCCCCCTGATGATCAGATGTCCATCGCTGCATCGGAGGGAGGGTCAGACTTCTCTGGCAATGACGTGTCGGCCCAGGGGGCTCCCTCGGGAAGATCCGCTGTGCCCGATACGGATCCGGAGATGATGGCCATGCTTTCCCGGGCCGCCGAGAAGATCGGGCTCGTGTGGAACCCTCCACCGTGTCCCGAACCTTCAAGGTTGGATGATTGGTTTCTCGGGGTGGCCCGTGCTGGTTCTCAGCGCCCCACCCCGGTTCCTTTCTTCCCGGAGGTGCACGAGGAGCTCACTAGGTCGTGGACGGCACCTTTTACTGCCCGAAACCGGCCCAGTGGATCCTCCTCCCTCACCACCCTCGATGGCGGACCTGCAAAGGGTTACACGCAGGTTCCTCCCGTGGAACGGGCCATTGCTATGCAACTGTGCCCTAACTCCACATCCAGGGGGAACCCGTGTCTCCCCTCCCGAGCCTGTAGGTACTCGTCCGATCTGATCGGAAAGGCCTACCAGGCTTGTGGAGAGGCAGGCTCCGCCTTACACGCTATGGCGTTGTTGCAGGTTCATCAGCCCAGGCACTGAAGAACCTGCACGAGGGTGGTCACGATCCCGCAGTTCTCCAAGAACTGAGAACCGCAACGGACCTCGCGCTTCGTGCGACGAAGGTTACGGCGCGGGCCGTGGGTCGTGCGATGTCCACTATGGTGGTCCAGGAACGCCATCTCTGGCTGTGTCTGGCAGACATGAGGGAGACCGACAAGATCAGGTTCCTTAACTCCCCCGTCTCCCAGACCGGCCTCTTCGGCGACGCGGTCCAGAACTTCGCCCAGCAGTTCTCGGCCGCACAGAAGCAGACTGAGGCCATCAGTCACATCCTGCCACGGCGGTCAGCTGCTGTCTCCACCCCGCCGCCGGCAGCACCTCAGTCTGCTCGTCGCCGAGGGCGGCCGTCTGCGTCTGCCTCCGCTCCCGCGTCGCAGCAGCAGCCTCCACCCAAGCGACATCGTGGAGCCGGGCGCAAGCAGGCCGCTGAGCCCGTCCAGGCTCCTGCCAAGAGAGGTGGCAAAGGTAGGGGCAAGGGCAAGCGGCCCTGAGACGGGCGACCCGGAGATGGGGAGGACTGCTCTTCTGGAGACGGTGACCGCACCGCTCCATCCCCCGGAGGAGGGCTGGGAGGAGAATTTTGTGTTCCGTTTTGTTTCTGTTCCGGCGCTGGGCTCAGCCCCAGCGGTACCCAAATTTTCAATAAAAGAGCAGTTTCCTCCATCTCTGGGTCCTCAGGGGGCTCGGAGAGTTGTGGCCGGTCAAACGCCGGACCACACTCATCCTCCCCCTTCGCCAGCGGGCAGCAGTGGACGACCTCCTCACGTTCCTCCTGCCCACCTGTGGAATCAGGTAAGTGTTGCACAGCACACTCTCACCTCCACGAGACAGCCGCCCCAGCCCAGTACCTGCATTCCACCTCGCTGCCCCACCGTGGGTACGCCGGTGGTCCCTATGGTCCCGCTTGCACGGTCTCTGCGAGCCTGGCTAGAGCTCCCCAGACCGTCTCGCTGGCTCATTCGGACCATCAGGCTCGGCTATGCGATTCAGTTCGCCCGGCGTCCCCCCAGGTTCAAGGGCGTCCGCTTCACCTCGGTGAATGCTGCAGATGCCCATGTCCTGCGTGCGGAAATCGCTGTCCTACTGGCAAAGGACGCGATAGAGCCGGTCCCTCCAGCCGATGTGAAGACCGGCTTCTACAGCCCGTACTTCATTGTACCCAAGAAAACCGGTGGGTTACGGCCAATCTTGGACCTGCGAGTCCTGAATCGGAGCCTCCACAAGCTACCGTTCAAGATGCTCACGCAGAAACGCATTTTCGAATGCATCCGTCCCCAAGATTGGTTTGCAGCGATCGACCTGAAGGACGCGTACTTTCATGTCTCGATTCTTCCTCAACACAGGCCGTTTCTGCGCTTTGCGTTTGAGGGTCGAGCATATCAGTACAGAGTCCTGCCCTTCGGGCTGTCCCTGTCCCCCCGTGTCTTCACGAAAGTCACGGAGGGGGCCCTTGTGCCCATGAGAGAACAGGGCGTTCGCATCCTCAACTATCTCGACGACTGGCTCATTCTAGCACAGTCCAAGGATCAGTTGTGCGAACACAGGGACCTGGTGCTCAGACACCTCAGCCAGTTGGGTCTTCGGGTCAACTGGGAAAAGAGCAAACTCGCCCCCGTGCAGAGGATCTCTTTTCTCGTTATGGAGTTGGATTCGGTCGAACAGACAGCGCGCCTCACGGAGGAGCGTGTCCAGTCGATGCTGAGCTGCCTGAACACGTTTCAAGGCAGGATGGCGGTTCCACTGAAACAGTTTCAGAGGCTCCTGGGGCATATGGCGGCCGCTGCGGCAGTAACACCGCTCGGCCTGCTTCATATGAGACCGCTTCAGCATTTGGCTACACGGCCGAGTCCCAAGATGGGCGTGGCAACGCGGCACTCACCGGGTGAGCATCACACCGGCCTGCCGCCAGTCCTTCAGTCCATGGTCAGACTTCCATTGGGCCGGAGTGCCCCAGGAACAGGTGTCCAGGCACGCTGTGGTTTTCACGGATGCCTCTGCCATGGGCTGGGGAGCCACGTACAACGGGCATGCAGTGTCAGGGGTTTGGACGGGCCCGCACCTGCATTGGCATATCAATTGCCTCGAGTTGCTAGCAGTGCATCTTGTACTGTGGCAAAGATGTACTGGTCCGCACGGACAACACTGCGACCGTTGCGTATATCAACCGACAAGGTGGTCTGCGCTCCCGTCACATGTCGCAACTCGCCCGCCATCTCCTCCTTTGGAGTCAGAAGTGTCTGAGGTCGCTTCGGGCCATTCATGTCCCTGGTGTGCACAACCGTGTGGCCGACGAGCTTTCACGAGCTGCGCTCCCAGGCGAGTGGCGACTCCACCCCCAGGTGGTCCAGCTGATTTGGAGACAGTTCGGGGTGGCACAGGTCGACCTGTTTGCCTCCCCAGAAACGTCCCACTGCCAGTGGTTCTATTCGCTGACCGAGGGTACACTCGGCACGGATGCCCTGGCGCACAGCTGGCCCCAGGGGCTGCGCAAATATGCGTTTCCCCCAGTGAGCCTACTTGCACAGACTCTGTGCAAGGTCAGGGAGGACGAGGAGCAGGTCCTGCTGGTGGCGCCGTACTGGCCCAACCGGACCTGCTTTCCAGAACTTATGCTCCTCGCGACAGCCCCTCCTTGGCCGATTCCTCTGAGGAAGGACCTTCTGACTCAGAGACGGGGCACCCTTTGGCACCCGCGTCCAGACCTGTGGAAGCTTCATGTCTGGCCCCTGGACGGGACGCGGAGGTTCTAGGTGACTTACCCCAAGAGGTAGTTAACACCATCACTTCGGCACGAGCACCGTCTACAAGACAGGCTTACGCCTTGAAGTGGAACCTGTTTGTCGAGTGGTGTTCTTCTCGCCGAGAAGACCCCCGAAGATGTTCGATCGCGTCTGTGCTTTCCTTCCTGCAACAGGGATTGGAGCGTAGGCTGTCGCCCTCCACCCTCAAGGTTTATGTTGCTGCAATATCCGCCTATCACGACCATGTAGAAGGTAAGACGGTTGGGAAGCACGACCTGGTCGTCAGGTTCCTTAGGGGGGCGAGACGGTTAAATCCTCCTCGCCCCCCCTCCATACCCTTGGGATCTTGCTCTGGTGCTCCGAGCACTTCAGAATGCCCCATTTGAGCCTTTGCAGTCAGCAGAGCTAAAGATTCTGTCAATGAAGACTTTGCTGTTGGCTGCATTGGCCTCCATCAAGAGGGTAGGGGACCTGCAGGCATTTTCGGTCGACGAATCGTGCCTAGAGTTCGGGCCGGGTGATACCCACGTGGTGTTGAGACCCCGGCCTGGCTATGTGCCCAAGGTTCCTACCACTCCCTTCAGGGACCAGGTGGTGAACCTGCAAGCGCTGCCCCCGGAGGAGGCAGACCCAGCCCTAGCTTTGCTCTGTCCCGTCCGCGCTCTGCGGGTTTACGTGGATAGAACTCAAAGCTTCAGAACCTCAGATCAGCTCTTTGTCTGTCACGGAGGCCAGCAGAAGGGAAAGGCTGTCTCCAAGCAGAGGATGGCCCACTGGATAGTGGATGCCATCACCTTGGCTTACCAAGCACAAGGTGTGCCCTGTCCGCTCAGGGTGCGAGCACACTCTACTAGAAGTGTTGCATCCTCCTGGGCGCTGGCACGTGGCGCCTCGCTGTCAGACATCTGTAGAGCTGCGGGCTGGGCGACACCCAACACGTTCGCTAGATTCTATAGCCTACGTGTAGAGCCGGTCTCCTCCTGTGTTCTCACCTCAAACGGGTAGAAGCACTGAGAGGCCC
This sequence comes from Gobio gobio, assembly GCF_949357685.1. Classification (NCBI taxonomy): domain Eukaryota; kingdom Metazoa; phylum Chordata; class Actinopteri; order Cypriniformes; family Gobionidae; genus Gobio; species Gobio gobio. The sequence goes on along the minus strand of NC_137107.1, from coordinate 12,806,060 downwards.
CGGCTCTTGTCGGCTTGCTGCGCTACGGCGCTTATATTCTCCAGAAGCAAACTCTGTGAGTCCTCCACCGCCCTCGGTGCCGGACGTGGCGGAACGTCTGGCATCAGGCCCCTTGACGCTGAATCCTTGAGAACCGGTATTGGGCTTGGGCCATATGAGTGACCCTGCGGGGATCCCATATTTTCTTCCACGGTCGCTCCTACGGGAAGCCCGTGTCTTTCCCTTGGGAGAGCCTTCCCTGCAGTGGGACTGAGCCCCCTTCTCCTGGCGGGCTACGGCTCAGCATTGTACTCCACATAACTCCTTCGGGGTACGATGTGGGATCCGCAGCGTTCCCTTCTCTAGAGCACGCTTTCCCAGTGTTATCCAATAATCACTGAGCGGGTCATGCGGAACAGCGGTGATGGACTTCCCGGTGTGAGCCCCATCTCATCAGGTAAGAGAGCTCAGGTGGCTCACACAGGGCACTGGATAGGGGGCAGAAGCCATGGCGCTTTGGTAGGGATTCCTATTCGTCGGTACTCCGACGTGGCGTCGAGAGTGACCGACTGAATGGGAACGTCTCGGTTACGTATGTAACCCTCGTTCCCTGAAGGAGGGAACGGAGACGCCACGTCCCGTCGCCATGTCCTCTGTACCCTGCTGGGGTGCCTGTCTACCTACCCGGCTCCTCAGCAAAAGGCTGATTTGATGCAATCACCTGTGTCTCATTTATACCCGCACGGCGTGGCATGAGCACCTGGTGCAATCATTGCATGCCAATGTGCATTGGCTTGTTTAGTTACACTCGAAGTAGATTGGCTCTCGCGACCGAGATTCCTATTCGTCGGTACTCCGACGTGGCGTCTCCATTCCCTCCTTCAGGGAACGAGGGTTACATACGTAACCGAGACGTTCTCATCATACCTGCATCCCTTGTTTGCCTGTGTTCGTGTCTCTGTTAAATAAATATCAACACTCAACTCACCTGTCTCTCAGCCTCTGTCTGTGTCCTGACAGATATATTAATAGTGTATAGTACATTTATGATGCTTTCCTCATTTTAAAGCAGCAAGCAAAAAAAAAAAAAGAAGAAAACATGTAACGCTCCATTTCCATTTCCATGTCACTGGACCTAGTGCTTGGCAAAAATGTCGGCCAGTTCCCAGTGAGAACTGAAAGCACTTTAGCCAGCTGCTAACCAAGTGTCCTCAGAGAGAGACATTCTGCTAGAATGAATTAGATGAGTGGCTGAAGAAAAGTCGTGTTTCTGGGGTTACTTCATATTTCTGCTGCAGTTAATTTGTTATGCTCATACAAGACGTCTCCTGACATTGACAATTTAATGACATTTGCACTTACTGCTCTATTGTTGTTCATAGTTATGCTGAAACATGTTGAGACAGGAATGCGAAGGCGATTCTAAATCATTTGTTAAGAGCAGGGAGCTGTTCAGAGCCCTTGGGCCATAGGCACATCAGGTCATGCAAGGATGTGCTGCTTCAGTCCCTGTGTACAAGACTAAGGCTGCATTTGAATATGCATACTTCCCTACTATATAGAAGGTGAAAAACAGTATGTGAAAAGAGTAGTATGTTCGGATTCAAATTATTCATAAAACAGTAAGTGCCCAGATGACCTACTACTTCCATTGAGATTCTGAAGTGCGCATCCATTGGACGCTTTACTATCCCATGAGGCCACAGGAGAGGATTCGGGAATGACAGTGAAGCATCACACCTGATGCTGTTAGGTCACATGACAATGACAACATGAGCAATTTAATATTTCTGAATTGCATTCATATTACTTGCATTAATACTACATGGAACATAATTTTTTATGGCCGTGAAGTAATTACTTATTCAAAAGAAGTACATACTCGAACGCAGCCTTAGACCTCATTTGTCTTCCCAGAAATCATTGCATTCTGTACGCTGCATTTTATTAATAACAGCATATATTTGATACATCCACATGGCCAACAGTGAGTCCACCTTTACAGTGCTATTTCCATATAGAAACATTTATTCCAAATTTACCTAGAGGAGAGCGGGGCACAGCCTAACGCTTTTTGACTTTCTCAGTTTGTGTAAATCCACTTAGGGTTCAGAGTGTTTATTTTTTCCCACATTCATTTTACACGTCTAGTACAATTATTTGGTTTTGTGTCATTAATACAGTGTATACTTTTTTCTTGATTTACCCCGAAAGAATGGAAGTGAAATGTGACAACATGCCCCATAGCCCACCTTTGTAACATGTTAGGGGTACATTGTAACATGACCAAATGACAGCTTAAAATGGTACCTGATATAATCAAAAAATTATCCAAGCCAAACTAAAATATTTTGTCAATCAATTACAATTATTAACTTTTTCAAATAAAATATTGGCATTTTTGAATCATAAAAAAACACCTCAAAACCCAGCTATACAGCATAGTTAAAAACATAATAATAATTAAGCATTTTGAAGAATTAAGCAGCTGAACATTGACTCTCAGTCTTTATTCACCTTTTTCTCATGTTTCTCAAAAGAATTAAAGGATTGAATAGAATAGCATAGCATAGTTCTAATAGGGGCTCATTGTAACGCAGTGTTACAACATGCCCAACCTCCGCAAATAATTTAACCCGGCTAGTGTTTTTTGCTGGTTAGATCAGCATTAACGAACTATAATCAACTGTTAAATAACAGATATAAGATTAAAATAATATCAGATTTGTCTTATTTTAAATAAACACAAAAAACAGAGATGAAAAATTTACTCAAGTAAGAAATTTACTTTTGCTATGGTTAAATAAATGTTCAGTGATATCTTCCAAAGATTTTTTAATTTTGATGCAATTTCTTCTCTAAATAATGTTGAAATGGCAAAATACACTAAGTTTCGTCATCCTGGCATGTTTGGAAAGTGTTAAACCATGTGTGTTTCAACTAACCCCGCGTTAGGTTGTGCCCCGCTCTCCCCTACATCCTCCATCACACATAGGGAAAAGAGCCTACAGCATTCAAATGTGTTTGCTTAACATTCAGTGCAGCTGAAATCGGCTGGGGGAGGGTTTTGTCACCATGTGTTCACTTCTGTCTCAAAAGATTCAAGATTCAAGTGTGGGGCCTGACCCAACAGAACCAGCCCCCGGCTTCAGCATTTCACCCATCCGCTGAGATATTGAACTGAATCTATATGTGCCATTATACAGCAAGCAAGGCAGAACAAAAAGCCCTAGGGAGATTCTCTAGCCCCAAATTAGTGGCCATTGAAGGCTGCATTACGGAAGAGTGCATAATCAGCCTTCAAGAGTGCTTAGTGCAACACTGACCAATAAGAGAGACAAACTCTCTCACACACACGCACATATGTGTATGCAAAAGAGCAGCGATTCTCAACTGGTTTTGCTTCAGGAGCCTGATTTTACATTGGACAAGGTGAAATTGGACACACTCACACATATATACTTTATGGCCTAATATTGTGTTGGTCCCCTTTTTGCTGCAAAAACAGCCCTGACCCGTCGAGGCATGGACTCCACTAGACCCTTGAAGGTGTGCTGTGGTATCTAGTACCAATATGTTAGCTGCAGATCCTTTAAGTCCTGTAAGTTGCGAGGTGGGGCCTCCATGGATCGGACTTGTTTGTTCAGCACATCCCAGAGATGCTCGATTGGATTGAGATCTGGGGAATTTGGAGGTCAAGTCAACACCTCAAACTCGTTGTGTACCATTTTTGCTTTGTGGCAGGGTGCGTTAACCTTGAAATGAAATGCCATTTATTGTCATTATACACATGTACAATGCTATTAAAAGCAACTTCTTTCCAGAACCAGCAAGAAACATAACAACATAGAATTAACCCCCTTGAGTCGGCGGTCGTGCCTTGCTTTTTTTCTTATCAGTGCCGAAGAGACTCAAATAACTGTCGTTTTTTTTATCATTCAGGCAAGTGTTATACATCATTATAATCTGTTAAATTTTAAAATAAAATTTGTAACATATGTCTAAAGAAACGTTAAAATGTCAGGTTTTAAATAATGTAAACCAAATCGAAAACAAATATTCTGTGTTTATGTAATCTGTTTGAAAAGAGAGTGATGTCAGTCGTTCGCGAGCCTCTTCATTATCCGCTAATGCGACCACGCCCACGGAGCGCACGCTCTTTGAGATTCAAATACTGATACGATACATGCGTCAACGCCCACACTTCAGCTACATCATTTTAAGATGCGTTGAGGAATAATCCTGGAATAATTATCCTCATGGAAAGCTGTTCATGTTCTGTTCATAGCAACGGATTCAGCAGCTGATTGTGGTAGGCTAAGTTTATTCTGTTAGCATCTGTGAATATTAAATGCAAAAAGACCGTTTAAATATGAATCCTGCTGCAACATATACATCATAGACGCAATACTGTTTAGACAAGATTTATTTGGCCTGTTTTCGTTTTGTATAAATTGTATCTTAATTTTAATCAATGTTTTTAATATATTTAATAAGAAGCCAATTTAACAGACAATAGCCTTAATGCTGGCGATCATGCATTGCACACATGTCTCATAAATGAACTGAAGCTCAAATGATATTTGAGTATTGTGTGTATGATAGTTTACAAAATCAAATGATTCAGAAAATATTTGCCATTGAAATGACTGGGAAAAATGTGTCCCAATCAACCTGAATTCACCCTTTATTATTTGAAATCATAATTGCATTGCATTATGTTGTTTTAAATCCCAAATATTTTATCATTACCAAGTATTCAGTTATTTGTATTTACTGAATACTGAATTGGGTTCAGTGTCACAATAATACTGTTTTTTGAGACTTCTTTCAAAAACATTTCTGATTGAAATTGTAACGGTAGGATCCACTGGAGGCAAGTTGAAGGACCCAAATGCAGTTCTTTATTTAATCAAACATAATCCAAACATAAAACAAAGACTTGACTTGACTGAGAAACACTCACCTACAGCGGGTTACAACATTCAATACTTGACAAAGACACATGGCAAACATGAGGGCTTAAATACACACACAGACTAATGACAAGACAAGTGACACCTGTGAACAGTGATGAGACAATGAACCAATGACATGACAACACATGAGGGCATGGGAATCACATGACAAGACCAGGAAGTGCATGACAAGACTGTGAACATGACAAACTCAAACATAACCATGAACATAATAAACTGAAAACAGAACCAAGAACAATGAACAATGAACATGAACCAACACCAAAACACCCTGTGACAGATCCCCCCCTCTATGGGCGGCCCCTGACGCCCAAACAATACCATAACACCCATGGCCTAACCGAGAGTCTTAACAAAAAGTCTTGGGGGGCGGTCTTGGGGGAGGGATGGTGGGCCAGGCCCGTGCAGGGGCACCAGACCCAGACATGACCTGGACGGGCCTGGGAGCGTGGGCGGACCTGGACCCTGTGGCGTGGGCGGACCAGGACCCTGTGGCGTGGGCGGACCTGGACCCTGTGGCGTGGGCGGACCTGGACCCTGTGGCGTGGGCGGACCTGGACCCTGAGGCGTGGGCGGACCTGGACCCTCAGGCGTGGGCGGACCTGGACCCTCAGGCGTGGGCGGACCTGGACCCTCAGGCGTGGGAGGACCTGGACCCTCAGGCGTGGGAGGACCTGGACCCTCAGGCGTGGGAGGACCTGGACCCTCAGGCGTGGGAGGACCTGGACCCTCAGGCGTGGGAGGACCTGGACCCTCAGGCGTGGGAGGACCTGGACCCTCAGGCGTGGGTGGCCATGGCGGCAATGGTAGTTCATCAGGCCATGGCGGTAACGGCAGTTCAGGGGGCTACAGAGGCGTGGCCTTCATGGCCTCCATGTACCCCTTGCCCCCCCAAAAAATTTTCTTGGGCGGGACAGCGGGGCCGTGGGCTGGAGCCTGGACGGGGCCGTGGGCTGGAGCCTGGACGGGGCCGTGGGCTGGAGCCTGGACGGGGCCTTGGGCTGGAGCCTGGACTTGGGCTGGAGCCTGGACTTGGGCTGGAGCCTGGACGGGGCCGTGGGCTGGAGCCTGGACGGGGCCGTGGGCTGGAGCCTGGACGGGGCCGTGGGCTGGAGCCTGGACGGGGACTTGGCCTGGAGCCTGGACGGGGACTTGGCCTGGAGCCTGGACGGGGACTTGGCCTGGAGCCTGGACGGGGACTTGGCCTGGAGCCTGGACGGGGACTTGGGCTGGAGCCTGGACGGGGACTTGGGCTGGAGCCTGGACGGGGACTTGGGCTGGAGCCTGGACGGGGACTTGGGCTGGAGCCGGGACTTGGGCTGGAGCCGGGACTTGGGCTGGAGCCGGGACTTGGGCTGGAGCCTGGACGTGGGCTGGAGCCTGGACGTGGGCTGGAGCCTGGACGTGGGCTGGAGCATGGACGTGGGCTGGAGCATGGACGTGGGCTGGAGCCTGGACGTGGGCTGGAGCCTGGACGTGGGCTGGAGCATGGACGTGGGCTGGAGCATGGACGTGGGCTGGAGCGTGGACGTGGCTATAATAGTCCTTTGCCTCTCCTACCGTCCAATCTGAGCCACTTAGAAACAAAATAAAATCAATGCATTGCCAAAACGTGCAAGGGTGTTTCCTTGAGGGCATGAGGGCTGAAAAGTCAGAGTCCAAACCATAACAAAAGCGCCCTTTCCATATAGTCTCATCCTGGGGCAAAAAATCCAAGAAACATAAAAAGTCCTTGATATAGTCCTCTATGGGACGCTGGCCTTGACAAAGGCGGGCAACTGCTGGGTCCATAATGGTGGTCAAGTATTCTGTAACGGTAGGATCCACTGGAGGCAAGTTGAAGGACCCAAATGCAGTTCTTTATTTGATCAAACATAATCCAAACATAAAACAAAGACTTGACTTGACTTGACTTGACTTGACTTGACTTGACTTGACTTGACTTGACTTGACTTAGAAACACTCACCTACAGCGGGTTACAACATTCAATACTTGACAAAGACACATGGCAAACATGAGGGCTTAAATACACACACAGACTAATGACAAGACAAGTGACACCTGTGAACAGTGATGAGACAATGAACCAATGACATGACAACACATGAGGGCATGGGAATCACATGACAAGACCAGGAAGTGCATGACAAGACTGTGAACATGACAAACTCAAACATAACCATGAACATAATAAACTGAAAACAGAACCAAGAACAATGAACAATGAACATGAACCAAGACCAAAACACCCTGTGACAGAAATCTTGTTTCTTGTTTTGGCAGATAATTTAGCTTGTTTTAAGCAAAAACTCTTTTTTTTTTACTTTTCTAGTAAATGAAACTTGATTTAAGAATGTTTAGATATTTGGACTGGAAACAAGAAAACAATACTAAATAAGAGCATTTTTTTTGCAGTGTAGTCTTTTGACCATTTAAAATATAATAGGCCTTTGTTGTCTACATTCTAAATAAACTACAAAACATATTTCCTTTGTCCTGTTGCTCCCTCTCAGTCACATACCTGAAGGTCATTCAGTATGCAGGTCATTATGTGGGCTATTATGCATTCTTTTGTCCGCTCATGTGTGATACCCAGTATTATTCATTATCTTTCATGCCTCCTCGCATACTGCCTTTGTAAAGAAAAACTGTCTTACAAATTGTAAATGAATATATTTTTGTATGTGAATAAGTAGGCTCCATGATTCTCACATCAGTTTAAAGCAAAAACTCTAGGCAACAACACCCATTAGTCAAAAATCTATTGTGTGTTTTGAGGCTTTAATTTAAAAAAAAAATTTTAATAAAAAATTTCAAAAACCATGCATAAACATTTTTCTCTCAAAAATACAAGCATGTACATACATGTTGCTTACATATTATGGTAGCCCAGTTTGTGCTGAATAGAGTGTAATTACACTTTTGAGAGTGCAATTACACGTTTATAAACAACTGAAAAAAGCACAAATGTAAGAGCATGTCAAAACTTCTAAAGGGCCCCAAAACAGCTCAGACTTCTAGGGGTTAAATAGTAGTGCAAAGGGAGAGGTAATTATTTTCAATATTATCAAAAATATCAAATATTGATAGAGAACAGGCCAATGGGCCATTGGCGTGCGAGATTTGCATCTTGCGCTCTGCCCCGCGCCCCGGGTATAAACCGGAAGCTAGAGCAGTGCACAGTTGTTTTTCACTGAGGAGCAGAACTAGTGACTCGGCCATGCAGTGATGGTACAGCAACTGGGGCGACGGGATGTACGTCTCTGTTCCCTTCTCCAGGGAACAAGGGTTACCATACGTAACCGAGACGTTCCCTTTCAGTCGGTCACGTTCGACGTTCCGCAAGACCCACTCAGCAGACTATTGGATAACGCTGGGAAAGCGTGCCCGGAAGGGCCGCTGCGGAAGCCACATCATGCCCAGAGGGAGTTAACATGTGGAGAATACATGTATGGACTGGCCATGGGCAGTACAACATACAGGAGTCCCAGGGGTGGCCCCGGCCAGTGTAGGCCGGGGAACAAGCAGGGCGCTGATGGGGCAGAGAAAAGCTAGGGCTGGGTCTGCCTCCTCCGAAGGCAGCGCTTGCAGGCTCACCACCTGGTCCCGGAAGGGAGTGGTGGCAACCTTGGGCAAATATCCAGGCCGGGGTCTCTTTAGAGACAGGATTTTCAACTTTGCTGACTGCAAAGGCTCAAAGGGTACTCTCTGTAGTGCGGTTAGCACCAGAGTTAAAGGATTAGTTCAGTTTTAAATAAACTTTTGCTGATAATTTACTCACCCCCATGTCATCCAAGATGTCCATGTCTTTCTTTCTGCAGTCGAAAAGAAATTAAGGTTTTGGATGAAAACAGTCCAGGGTTTTTCTCCATATAATGGACTTCAGTGGGCTGCAAACGGTTCAAGGTCCAAATGACAGTTTCAATGCAGCTTCAAAGGGCTTTAAACGATACCAGATGATGAATAAGGGTCTTATCTAGCGAAACGATCAGTTTCTGCAAGAAACCGAGCAGTATTTATGCTATTATTTTACCTCTTAACAGAGGAACGCGATCGTCTCTGAGCTCCGCCATTACTTCCGGAGAGTGAGGTCAAATTAGATCGTGGTCATAGATGTATATGTAGATGCCTCATTAGCAACTGCATGGATCAGTAGAATGAGGCATCTACTATCGATATATCTATAACCACAATCGAATTTGTCTTCACTCCCCGGAAGTGATGGCGGAGTTCAGAGACGATCGCGTTCCTCTGTTAAGAGGTAAAATAATAGCATAAATACTGCTCGTTTCTCGCAGAAACTGGTCGTTTCACTAGATAAGACCCTTATTCATCGTCTGGTGTCGTTTGGTATAATTTAAAGCCCTTTGAAGCTGCACTGAAACTGTCATTTGGACCTTGAACCGTTTGCATTGAAGTCCATTATATGGAGGAAACCCCTGGAATGTTTTCATCTAAAACCTTAATTTATTTTCGACTGCAGAAAGAAAGACATGGACATCTTGGATGACATGGGGGTGAGTAAATTTTTTTGTTTTCTTGGTGTTCAGAGCCAGGTTATTCTCTGAACACCAGGCTGACAAGTTCAGGACCTCCTCTCTGTAGGCTGGCTCGTCTCCCTTTGAGATAAGTCCGACTGTGGTGTCGTCAGCAAATTTGACAATCAAGTTGTTGTTATGGGCCGGACTACAGTCGTGGGTGTAGAGACAGTACATGAGAGGGCTCAGCACACAGCCTTGTGAGGAGCCAGTGCTCTGCGTGCGAGTGGAGGGGAGGTGGGGACCAAGTCTCACCATATGGAGCCGGTTGGTGAGAAAGTCCTTTGTCCAGGCACATGTAAGAGGGGGGAGGCCGTGAGTGACCAGTTTATTTATGAGAATGTCCGGACTGATTGTATTAAAAGTTGAGCTTTAATCTACAAAGAGCATCCAGACGTAGCTCTGCTGCCGCTCTAGGTGGTTCAGTGCAGAGTGGAGAGCTATGGCGATGGCATCCTCTGTGGATCTGTTCGCACGATATGCGAACTGATGGGGGTCGAAATCTGAGGGGAGATAGTCTTCGATATGATGAAGAACCAGTCTTAGTCTTCAAAGAACTAGTTTAGCTCCTCTGCCTGCGGCACACTCAGATCTCCTGTTGTCGCATCACAGCCTCTATAGTTGGTGATGTCTTGTATGCCCTGCCACACCTCCCGTATATTATTGCTGGACAGTTGGGACTCTATGCTCCTCTTGTGGTCCGCCTTGGCTTTCTTAATTCCACTTTTCAGGTCGGCTCGAGCAGCCCTGTACAGAGCTCTGTCGCCTGACCTGAAGGCAGCGTCGCAGGCTTTGAGGAGTGTGCAGACATGGTTGGTCATCCAGGGTTTCTGGTTTGGGAAAACCTGAGTGTTTTTGTCCACAGTCACATTTCCAATACCGAACCTTATATAGTCCTGTACTGTTCCTGTGAATGTTTCCAACTCCTGATGTTCAAAAGCACTGTGGATTCTGACCCCTTTCTATCAGAACCAGCATTAACTTTATTAATTTGATTAAATTAAATTAAATTAATTTGAGCTACAGTAGCTCATCTGCTTGATCGGACCACATGCACTTCAATAGCCTTTGAGCCTTCACTCCCCACGTGCATCACCACTGTTCCTTCCTTGGACTACTTTTGATCGATACTGACCACTGCAGACCGGAAACACCCCACAAGAGCTGCAGTTTTGGAGATGCTCTGACCCAGTCGTCTAGCCATCACAATTTGGCCCTTGTCAGACTGACTCAAATCCTTATGCTTGCCCATTTTTCCTGCTTCTAACACATCAACTTTGAGGACAAAATGTTCACTTGCTGCCTTATAAAATGTTTTTGTGTGCTGTTGATTAATCTTTGAAGGTCTCGTCCAGTTTGGGCACATCAGTGAAGCAGCAGCTGTCCTCCAAATGCAACAGTCCCTGGATGTGATGTCCCCAGACAGTGACTCATTCAGCTGTTCCTGATAAGAAAATGCTCCACAACTGGCCGAGTGTATATGCATGCAATATTTTACCCCCAGTGGAATGGGCAGCCAATGTCTACACCCCATGGGCAAACTGCTCTGGCAAGCATATAAGACAGGTAAATATTTACATTCAATATGGCATTATCATTGGTTTGCCTCCAATGTCCAGCTTCTATTAAAGCTACTGTGCTTATATTTTACTGAGGATTACCATTCACTGCTTTATTTTTATAGGCAACCTTTCTCAAGTATAATAACTCAGAATGTGCAATGATGTCATGTGACACACACCATATATGGTAACAGGCATTGTGCATAGTATGCCAAAGTTAAGGGCTTAGATGCTATACAGCCAGCCAGTCATTTGAAACATGATACCTGACAACTAATTATGGAAATTAAATAGATGTAAAATGTTGATTTGACGTCAAATTGTTTTAACATGGCTGAAGAAACAGAGCGCAGGGTGGTACTACAGACATGAACATAGCACAGCTGCCTGGGAAAACAATAAAACAGTTTAGTGGTCATTATACAAATATATTTGACCGCAGGATGCAGCAATAGACCAGCAAGCCTTCTAATGATATATAATAAAGAGATACATTACATATATAACCACATAATCAGCTTGTTTTTACACTGAAGGAAATCGTTCAAATTCATCGTCCTGGACCCCATGGTCTTGTCTTGTTATGATAATGACTTAACAAGGTTGCTGAGTAATGAAAGTGCAGACAGTGAGTGACTGCCATTTGGTTATTATAGCAAAGTGCAGAAACCTCCTGTGGGCACTCATAACTAGCGTGCAGTACACTATGAAATTCGCATACATCTGTGAGCAGAGACCCTTATGGATTTGGTCTCTTTAGAATATTTCCTTAATCAAATGAACTGATTTTGCTGAACAGATTTTACAGTGTCCATGAACATATTTTATTGGATTAGACTGAACATGTTAGCCCAATGTAGCCAGCAATAAATGTTATGGTATAGTTTGAATAACAGACCACAATTGTTATTCTCTGATTTAATTGTTTAATTGAATTATTTTACGCGTCCAGATACAAATAAATAAATAAAAACTTCAGTTGCTATTGCCATAAGTTTCTTAGAAAATTATCTTTTTATGCCCCACAATAACATTACAAATAAGAGCATATGAATTTGGAACAACATGAGGGTGAGTATAGTATGTAAATTATTTTCATTTAAAGGTGTTCCCGTTAAAGTTAAATATCATAAGTACATGTAACGTATTACAAAGACACTGTAAAATAAAGTCATTTTTAACAAATGTTCAAAGTTCAGTTTTAACAAATTTGCATAATACCAGCCTATGGTCTTCATTGGTTGAACAACGGCAAATTTGTAGCCTGACAAGCCAGACCCACATCAAGATGTTGGGTCTGGGAACACATCATTGACAGGGCTAAATTCGAGGGGCTCAATTCAAATTCCCTCTGCACACAATAGGATAGCGCTACACTCTCAGAATAAAAGGTACAATGGAGGTACAATTTTGTTCCTTGAAGAACAAAACGTATAACTGTACCTTTAAAGGGGTGGTAAAACACATTGTTTTGAAGGCTTGATTGTGTTTGTGGGGTGCACTGTAACATGTGTTCATGCTTCGTTTTTTAAAAAAAATCATTATTTTTCATATATTTGACCTTTATTCTACACTGCTCTGTCCCTCCTTGTAAAACGGTCTGATGCTTTCCGGGTTGTATGAAGCCAGTCCCTCAAAAATACGCAATGGGCTCAGATTGGTTAGCTGGCCCAGTGTGTTGTGATTCGCTAACCGCAGTGCACATTTGTCGGAAACGTCGCGCCCCTTACCTTTACCGGTAGACTGTGCTTTGGTCAGTATTAGAAACGATGGCGTCAATAAAACCACACCAATCTGAGCCCGAATCAGACCCAGAACATTTTAGTGAAGATGATCGAGCAGAACCTGTTCAGTCCTCAAGAGTAAAGACTGCGGATCTATAGTGATCGCTACTGAATGGCACTTTTGTATTTTTAGAACAATTATAGCCAAATATCTGTTGCAAGAACTATTAACCCAAAACACTAAACACTGGCTTTACTAGTAAGTTAGCCAAATGCCACACAGAACCATGTTTAGCATGCCTGTAGATAAATAATACATAAAAGCTCTAATCAAAGAATAATTTACACAAATGCCAAGTTCGCTGTTGAGATTTTAACGTTAGTGTTTGTAACGTTAGGTGTTCGTCGGATAACGTTAAGTATGAATGAGCATTTTACAGACTGGTTTGCAGAACAGCGTTGTCATCTGTTTACTTCCTTGCTACAATGTACAACCTATTACAGGAAAACACATCGATGAAAAATAAATCAGGTTGTGGCCCGTAAACAGCTTCTGTTTGTAAATCCAGCTTTCAGGACAAGCCGAGGTGCAAATCCGGCATTGAACTCGCGAACATTGTGGAAGTTTTCCTCCGTGAAATGTGCTGCGGGAGGGAGCCCCGCACGCGTCGTGCATGATTCACACTGGCCGCGTTTGTCTCACGCAGCTGACGTTGTGTAAATCCGGTAATGAACTCGCGAACATTGTGGAAGTTTCCCTCCGTGAGATGTGCTGCGGGAGCCCCGCACGCGCCTGTTCCCTTCTGTCTCATACACACGTGCATATAACATGTTGTATGTTAAACGCTCTGCAACGCACCCCTGTCCCTATGAAGGCTGAACAAAGCAAGTACCCCAGACCTGCAATCCGGATGAATATAACAGCGTTTCCTCGGCATCGCGGCAACAACACTCCAGCCTAACTATACCACAACAGCGCCGCGATACAAAATGGCGCCCCCGCCCCCCCTATTTAATATTCTCGGAGGAGGGGTTTATGTAAATATTGAGCCTGGTGATGTCACCAGCCCTGGAGGAATGCGTGTAGTCGCCTACTGGCCGTTTGCTGTAGTTCTTAGAAATGGATTTCTTTAAAAGCAAATATCTCCCTTTGCTTTAAACTTTGAACATTGTAACTTTGCAGATGTTGTTTATGCTCAAGCAGCAACATTACATGCTAGCTAAAGTTAGAATAGTGAAATCGTGGTTTACCACCCCTTTAAAGGTACACCATTGGTCCTTAGGGTACAATTAAACCATTGGCAGGCAAGTCCGTTCCTAGTCAGTCGCTGTCCTGCAGAGTTTGACTCCAAACCTGAAAGATATCTATAGAAGCTCTTATTGAGAATTAACAGAGGTTTAGATGTTGGTTTTAATGAAAATATTTGGTCACCATTGTGGTGATGAATGTTTTCTTTAGTTGGGCAGTTTGACTCTTAGATTTGTATGCAAGTGTGTGGTTTTTGTTACAGTGTTCACAAAACACAAAATCTGTTCAAATCAAAAGAAGCCTCAAACAAAAATTGTTGTGAAGAAAAAGGGTTGACTAAACTCATCACTGACTAAAGATATCAATAAATAATATTCACCAACAATTATTTCTTGCCACAGATCAGGCATTCTGAATTTTGATTTTTAAATACATTATAGGGAGAAAAAAGTTTAGACGCACACAGATATCAAGAATCAACATTTGAATCTCAACAATGGTGACATGCTTAATGTTGAAATGCATGCTGGGAGCCATGAGTTTTATACTGTGGTAGCTTAGTAGGGTTGGAGCTAAACTCTCCAGGACATCAGCTCTCTAGGACCGAACTTGCCTACCCCTGACTTAGAGGTACAAAAAGTACCCTTAAGGGTACCACCCCAGTGACGGACACTTGTACTTTTTTGAGAGTGTAGGGGTGTGACGAGACACTAAGCTCACGAGACAAGACACAAGATTGGGTTCCTGAGAACAAGACAAGATGAGATTTTTTACATAGTATTTTTAAGAAATCCTCTGTGATGAAATACATGACTAGAAAAATAGTCTGCAGGTGCATTTTGAAATGTTTTAACTAATCAACTTGTAATGAATGTCATTTCAGTTCTACTTTCTGAATATTAATTATCATATGCAGTAAAAGACTTTTACACATCATATACTCAAGCACTGTAAAAGGTTTTGCCACAAACTCAACTGACTGGCTTCTTTCCTGTATGATTGTCTCTTCAGACCTTGGAACTGCAGAAAATTTATGAGCTTCTACAGCTTTTGACCTCCTAACTGAACTCCTTTCCACAAATGTGACCAGTCACGGAAAGTAGGGACACAAGTCGGTTCTTTCCAACGATGTGTAACACATGGAAATCTGATAATATTTGGAGAAGTTGTGGCCATTTGAAAGTAGGCAGTCAAAAAACCTTAATAGGGAGAAATTTGTCTCTAAAGATTGTGAAGTTCTCACCTGTTCTCACCTGCTGGGAGTGACAATAGGACTCATTTACATCTAATTTAGATAAGCCATACCCCCTGTAAAGCTGCAAGTTGCAATCAGACCGCATACTATTAATAATAAAGGATAATGTGCATTGTAAATGTCAGTAATTTATCTTTTTTGACTAAAAATGATTTAGAGGCTGAAATATGTGAGTTTTATCTTTTTATAAAACCTTTTTTGTCAAAACTCTATTTGAACTTGTGCATTGTAGATGTTGCAAGACACTCCTTTAAAATCTGGCCATCATTTTTAATGTTATTTTTTTTATGTTTATGTAAACAAAAAGTACATATTGATGCTAATTTTATGGTGGTTTTCTGCATAAAACTTGGTGAATTGATTTCATTGGGTAGCATTAGGACTTTTTGAACAGGATTCTGTAATAACCGTGATCATTTTGGTCACTATAATCATGAAATAAAATTTTCATGCCATTTCATCTCTAGTTATGATCAACAATGATAAACTAAAATCAACTATAATTATGTGTTTTTATAGTATTAAATGCAAAGTGCAATTTTCTATAAGAAAAAAATTAATCTCTGATTCTGTTCTTTTCTCTGACATTTAAGGGTAACATAGGCCTACAAAAACTCTTTTAGGTCTAAAACAGTTTGGATAGTTGTTAATACAGCGTTCCCACAGCTTGGTTAACTTCAAATTCAAGAACCTTTCAAGGACTTTCCAGGTCCAGGTTTGTTTTTTTTTTCTTTGCATTTATTTTTGGCCATATGACAGAGGTCTGATATTCTATTTATCCTATTTCTGTTTTGCATAAAACCGAAGAATATTCGGTACATCCTATACTGTATTCTAAAATGATCTGATATTAACTTTTGCATAGATTTTATTGAAAAGAGCTTAGGCTCATGTAACCAGTCTGTTTTTGCAATATTTCACGGTGTGTCTGTGAAACGCTGAGGTACCGTAGTAGTTTTGTGCGAGCGTGAATATCATGGTAACGTACAACACAAAGTACCTCACGCGGGAAACACTTAACGTAACGTGTAAATGCAAGTAACAAACGTAAATCAATCATAGTCCACGAAGTGTTGGCGAAATAACACATTATCGGACCGGAGAGAATAATATGGAATTTCTTCCAGAAAACTTCCTGCACAAAATAAATTCAAGCACTTTCAAGGACCTGTATGTATGTTTATTTTCAGTCATGTCGTTGTACACAGCCCTCTCTTTCTGCACAAGGGAAAGATGATCTTGTTGCTTCTTTACTGCTTCAGACTTTCTATCATCTGGGAGGTTTGCACTTCATATCAGCTGCTCGTTATTGCTTTGACACTGCCGGCAGAGATCTGTGCACGGCCAGGGTTGCCAGGTTTTCACAACAAAACCCGCACAATTGCTACTCAAAACTAGCCCAAAACAAGCCCAATCGCGTTCCAGGGGGGCTTCTCTGGTAAAATTCGCATTCCCGGGGCTAAATATCACATAATTGGGGTCGCTTCAACCCGCGGACATGAAAAACAGCCCGCGGTAACAGTGTTGAAGTAGCCCAATTCCGCGGGAAAAGGGGAGTCATGTTTCCCTTGGAGGGCGGGGGCAATAACAAAGAAACAAACGCCCACTACTCATGCTAGAATCTCAGAAAAACAAGCCGATTTCAACCTCAAAATGTAAGCTTTTAAATATACCAATGCTGCTATCTCAAACACGGAGAGGCTTCTTCGTGATCTAAACTAACAGATTCTACAAAAAAGCGAAAATCACCAATTTTGAAAAAAAAAATGCTTCTCAATATTCAAAGTGCAAAACGAGACCAAATTTTTCTTCAAGCATGATACTGAGCTAAGATATGGTTAACTACACAGCCCAGCCTAATATAGTTTTCATATTGGGAGATATTTTTACTTTACAAGATAAGACATTTGTCTGACGCTTCTGTTGCGTCATCCTCCACCACGGTCCTCTCAGTCTTCTAGTCAAGTGATCAGTTGCAGTGCGGCGCACTATGGTCGACTCGAACAGCCCGTGTTGGATGAGCGGATGGAATTGAAGCGACCGTTATCCACTGGAATCAAATTGTTTTTCACCATTTTCCATTTCTATAAAAAACAAAACGAAAGTGGAGGCGTAATGTAAATGCTGCCGAGGCATATTCTATACTAACTTCACCCTCACACTCCATCTCCAACATGACAATATGACGCAAGACAGCTTTTCACCTCAACAAGAAATCTCGTCACACCCCTAGTAATTACTAATTGCTAATCAGCAGTGGGCCTTGGGCAAAGCGTAATTATAAAGGATGAAGCAAGATTTTGATTTTCAAACATCAGTCATGCACATTTTTGCTCTGCTTACATATTTACCATTATTGTTTGTGTTGGGTAAGTGTTTACTATTTAGCTGTGAGCTCTGTTTGCTCACATAAGTCTAATACAAAATGTTCTTTCTCTGAGTCTTTATTATAAGAACAGAGTGTAGTACTATCATAATTGGATGTAAAGATACGAACACAGTCCACGGTAGTCCTCAATAACTTGCTCAAGTGCTCTCTCTGTAAACACCCCCAGTGATGTCCAACTTAACACTGAAAAACATCCTGCTCAAGTCATGCTAGTGATGGAGGTTTGGGTTAATCAACTAGTTCTTCCAATGTTTTATCATCGGCTCCAATTGATATGGTAAAATCAACACCATCGTTACTGTCTCTACAGTGTGTTCGATTTCTGAGGATTAATGAAGCTTCCAGAGCTGAAATTTAGATATGGTATGGGGTTTTGGTTTCTGACACGCCAAAAGCGGTAGACCAATCATAACAGAGTGGGCAGAGTAGGCACTTAAACAGGAGGGATCTAGGAGGGAACAGGGGAGAGACAGAATCTTCAGACTTTTTGAGAAATTAGGTGATGTGCAATGCGCATTTCTATAGAACTTCCCTGAAGCACTTCCTGTAGATTGACGGACTTACTGCAGTTGTCCAACCTGTCTGTGTGTCATAGGCGTGACTCTAAACAACTGCCTCCATTCCCCCTCCCCCTGCTGTGGCTATTTATATCCTAATATCATGACAAGTACTTCATCTTGCAGAGTTTAATTGACCTTACGGGGGGGCGCAGGCACCCCAGGACAAAGCGGCAGTAAGATTAATGCAGCAGAGTGTTCAATGAGCTGGCGTGGAGGACTCTCAGAGGACTCTGCATGCTGAGTCTATACATTGCTGAGACTTGCCTCACAAGCTCTTTAGTGAGGGTGGACATCCCTGCCCCTGTTGCTCTGGTCGGAGGCCCTGTATTTCAAGCTCCTGACTGCAGGGGCGTCTTATCAGAGGCACAGTCCGTGCAGCTTTTGTCATTGTCAGTGTTGACATTACCTCTTGCATCCATCCTTTTGTTTTGGTTTTAATTACATGTCGGACGATGAAGAGCCTGTCAGTGTATCTTTGTCTGTAGCGCATGCTAGTGTTTGGGGACTCCATTGTTGTTGTGAAGCTTGCACAGATTAGCTTTTCACCGTGATTGGGAGGAAGTGCAATTTTTAAAAGAACTATTGAGTTTCTGCGCTGTCTAAGACCCACAATAACAATGCAGCAATGTGTTTTTTATGACTTGAAGTTACACATTTTGTTGCCAAGGAAGAATGTGATAAAGTACCTCAACCTTGAAGCTAAGAGTTTGCCATATCAAGACTTGCCTGCACGAAGACAGAGGTGCCGGATGGAGTCTGAACCGCTGATAGTTATTCAATGCTGTTTGTACAGTAGGGATGGGTTTATCTATCTTTAAACAACTCAGTTGTTGATTAGTCAAGTCAAGTCACCTTTATTTATATAATACAGATTGTCTCTGTTAATTTCGGCTGTACAGCATCTCTTAAAGAAAATAGTGTCATTGTTCAGCTGAATTCAGTACAGTGTTGATTCAGTTCCTTTGTAAAGTTCATCATTTATTAAATTAGTTCAATTCATATACAGTATAAAGCATTTATAGATTAGTGAAGTTGACGAGAAATGATTCCTCGTTAATTGTTCTATTTTTGTTTGAGTATTATTTAGCACTAGTATGTATAAGGCTGAAGTGTGTAATTTCTTCACTAGCAACACTAAAAATAATTACAAAAAACTTCTAATCCCAGTTGTCTCAGATGAAAGTTTGTAAAATTGATCACTGCAGAGGCAGGTGTTGGTGGTGATCCTCAGCTCTCCATCAAGGTTGATCTTCACAAAATTAACCCACCTCTTCTTAATATCATCGTTTTTGTTTTGTAAGCTGTTTTGTAAGTTATCACAACCAGGTAATATGCCTTTATGTGACGAAGGCATAACTAGCTAGCAAACTGTGGGCCAGGCTCAGTGGGCCAGGCTCAGTGCGTCATCGACAGTTATGATAGTGTTAGTGGAGGGGCCAGGCTCAGTGGCTCTGGTGCGTAAACGACAGTTATGATAGTGTTAAGGGAGGGGCCAGGCTCAGTGGCTCCAGTGCGTCATCGACAGTTATGATAGTGTTAAGGGAGGGGCCAGGCTCAGTGGCTCCAGTGCTTCATCGGCAGTTATTATAGTGTTAAGGGAGGGGCCAGGCTCAGTGGCTCCAGTGCCTCATCGACAGTTATGATAGTGTTAAGGAAGGGGCCAAGCTCAGTGGCTCCAGTGCCTCATCGACAGTTATGATAGTGTTGGGGGAGGGGCCAGGCTCAGTGGCTCCAGTGCGTCGTCAGTAGTTATTATAGTGTTAGGGGAGGGGCCAGGCTCAGTGGCTCCAGTGTGTCGTCAGCAGTTATTATAGTGTTAGTGGAGGGGCCAGGCTCAGTGGCTCTGTTGCATCATCGACAGTTAGGATAGTGTTAAGGGAGGGGCCAGGCTCAGTGGCTCCAGTGCGTCATCGGCAGTTATTATAGTGTTAGGGGAGGGGCCAGGTTCAGTGGCTCCAGTGCGTCATTGAAAGTTATGATTGTGTTAGTGGAGGGGCCAGCCTCTGTGCCTCCTGTGCGTCATCGACAGTTATGATAGTGTTATGGGAGGGGCCAGGCTCAGTGGCTCCAGTGCAGCATCGACAGTTATGATAGTGTTAGGGGAGGGGCCAGGCTCAGTGGCTGCAGTGCATCATCGAGCCACCATTTTAGCCCCACCCAAAAAATCCTGAACACAGAAATGGTAAAAAACAGTTTAACGGTCTAACTCCACAATTAGTACTACACAGTTCACCATATTTGTAACGTGTTTCAGCAATACATATCTAACATTTATAATGTGTTTAGAAACAAATCTCAGAATTGTTATTACAGGGACTTTAATATGCATTCAATAGTTCTAACTCTATAGCGACACTAACTCGGTTGATCCAAAATCGTCTAATTTATTAGAAAACAATCAAACAGCACACACTTTGCATCTGTCCTCTGCACTGCATTTTATTTTTTATTTTTTCTCCATGATTGGTTAGCACAGTCATCGTTTTAGTCACCAAGTATTTTTCATTTTTAAAAAATATGTAGCTGCACATTTCTAGTATAAAAGCATTACAGAGAACAAGATCCCCAATGAATCAATGTTGCTGTGTTACATACAGTACATCAACACAATGTCTATGAGCGTGCTATTAAATGCAGATACATCATGTAATCTCTCTGCATCTGTGCTGCTTGATCTCATCCTCTCTGTTAAACCCCTCCCTTTCTATCCGTGACCATGTCATGCTTAAATATCCCTAAACAGGTGGCCTGTTTGGTCAAGTCAAGTCAAGTCAACTTTATTTATATAGCGCTTTTAACAATGTAGATTGTTTCAAAGCAGCTTTACAGTGTTAAACAGGAAAATAATGCAGCATAATTTTATTCAGCTGTATAGCCATTCTGGAAAAATTTCAAGTATCATACAGTGACAGTGTGGGCTTTAGATTAATAATTTGATCAGTAATTTAGTTTAAATGGTTAATTTAGTTTATTATTTAGATGTATTTCGATGTTTAGTTGAAAAATTTAGTGTCCCCAACTGAGCACGCCAAGCCAGAGGCAACAGTGGCAAGGAAACCAAAACCCCATTAGGTGACCTAATGGAGAAAAATAAACCTTGGGAGAAACCAGGCTCAGTCGGGGTGCCAGTTCTCCTCTGGCCAATTAACAAACAGCGTATTATTATTATTATTCTGGCAGTTTTACAGCTCGGAGGTCATAATAGATCAGAATATTCGAGGGACCGGGGGCAACATGCTGGAGACGGGTTTATTGAGGATGATGTTGATTAAATAATTATTAAAGTGCAATATTCGAATGATCGGAGGCAACACGCAGGAGACGGGTTTATTGAGATGCCGTGTCGATGAGGCAGTTTCAGGGGGAGTCTAATCACGGTCTCCCAGACACTTCGGGGTCCTGTGTTGGTCTTCTCTGGGCGCAGGTCCACCATCTGATCTGGATACGGCCCGGATCCAGCTGACTGCAGTAAACCTCGGGATAAAACAGAGAGACTAACATTAGCGTAGATGCCATTCTTCTGATGATGTAACGAGTACATCAGGTGTTATGGGAAGTGTTCCCGGTTCCGGCTGACCTAGTTAATGCAGCCTAACAATCATTTCATTGAAAAAGTGTTTTATGTGTATGCCACAGTAAAGAGATGTGTTTTTAGTCTAGATTTAAACTGACAGAGTGTGTCTGCTTCCCGAACAATGTTAGGAAGACTGTTCCAGAGTTTAGGTGCTAAATAGGAAAACGATCGACCGCCTGCAGTTGATTTGGATATTCTCGGTATGATCAACTGGCCAGAATTTTGAGACCGCAGTAGACGTGATGGAGTATAATATGTTAAGAGCTCGCTCAAGTATTGGGGAGCTAAACCATTTAGTGCTTTGTAAGTAATAAGTAAGATTTTAAAATTTATGCGATGTTTAATAGGCAGCCAGTGCAGTGTTGACAGAACTGGGCTAATATGGTCATACTTCCTGGTTCTAGTAAGAACTCGAGCTGCTGCGTTTTGGACCAGCTGGAGTTTATTTATTAAGCGAGCAGGGCAACCACCCAGTAGAGCATTACAATAATCTAACCTTGAGGTCATGAACGCATGAACTAACTGTTCAGCATTTTGCATTGAGAGCATGTGCCGTAATTTAGATATATTTTTAAGATGGTAGAAAGCAGTTTTACAGATGCTAGAAACGTGGCTTTCAAACGAAAGATTGGTATCAAAGAGCACACCCAGGTTCCTCACTGACGACGAGGACTTGACAGAACAGCCATCAAGTGTTAGACAGTATTCTAGGTTACTACTTGTGGAGCTTTTTTGTCCAATAATTAAAAATTCAGTTTTTTCTGAATTGAGTTGCAGGAAATTACCAGTCATCCAATGTTTTATATCAGCTATGCATTCCGTTAATCTTGTGAATTGGTAAGTTTCTTTAGGGCGTGAAGAAATATAGAGCTGAGTATCGTCAGCATAACAATGAAAACTAACGCCATGCTTCCTAATGATATCTCCCAGTGGTAGCATGTACAGGGTGAAGAGTAGCGGTCCTAGCACTGAGCCTTGCGGTACTCCATACTGAACTTGCGATCGGTGTGACATATCTTCATTTACTACTACAAACTGATAACGGTCGCATAGGTATGATTTAAACCATGATAATGCAATTCCACTAATACCTACATAATTTTCGAGTCTATTCAAAAGAATGTTGTGGTCGATAGTATCAAATGCAGCGCTAAGATCGAGTAACACTAATAGAGAGATACAGCCACGATCGGATGATAAGAGCAAATCATTTGTAACTCTGACGAGAGCAGTCTCAGTGCTATGATACGGTCTAAATCCTGACTGGAAATCCTCACAGATACCATTTCTTTCTAAAAAAGGAACATAATTGTGAAGACACTGCCTTTTCAAGTATTTTTGACAGAAAGGGTAGATTTGAGATTGGTCTATAATTGACTAAATCTGTAGGATCAAGTTGCGGTTTTTTAATAAGTGGTTTAATAATTGCCAACTTAAAAGTTTTCGGTACATATCCTAATGACAAAGATGAATTAATGATATTAAGAAGAGGATCTATGACCTCTGGTAGCATCTCTTTTAATAGCCTAGTTGGTATAGGGTCGAGCATACATGTTGTCGATTTTGATGATTTAACGAGTTTAGCCAATTCTTCTTCTCCTATAGCAGTGAATGAGTGTAATTTTTCCTCAGTGACACTACAATGCTCTGTCTGATGTGATGCTGTATTAGACGGCTGCATGGTTAAAAAATTTTTCCTAATATTATCAATCTTACATGTGAAGAAGTTCATAAAGTCATTACTGCTGTGCTGTTTACAATCATCAGAAGTTGAAGCTTTATTTTTGGTTAATTTAGCCACTGTATCGAATAAATACCTTGGGTTGTGTTTGTTTTCTTCCAAGAGAGTTGAGAAATAAGCAGATCTAGCAGTTTTTACAGCCTTTCTGTATGTGATCATGTGCTCTTTCCACGAATTACGAAATACCTCTAATTTTGTTTTCTTCCAGCTGCGCTCCATTTTTCTGGCTGCTGTTTTAAGGGCCCGGGTGTGCTCGTTGTACCACGGCGTTGGACTATTTTCTTTAATCTTCTTTAAGCGCAGAGGAGCAACTGTGTCTAAAGTACTGCAAAAGAGAGAGTCAATAGTTTCTGTTGCAACATCGAGTTCTTCTACACTATCTGGGATGCTGAGCAGATGATACTGATGAGGGAGATTATTTAAAAAGCAATCTTTAGTAGCGGCAGTGATTGTCCTGCCATTTTTAAAGCGAGGGGGCGGCTTTGCAACCTTAGCTAAATTAAGTATACATGATACTAAGTAATGATCTGAGATGTCATCGCTCTGCTGCAGAATTTCAACGGTATCAACATTTATTCCATGTGACAATATTAGGTCTAAAGTATGATTATGGCGATGAGTGGCTCCTGACACGTGTTGCCTAACTCCAATAGAGTTTAGTGTGTCTTTAAATGCTAATCCCAATACGTCTTTTCCGTTGTCAACATGGATATTAAAATCACCAACAATTAGTACTTTATCTACGGCCAGTACTAACTCTGATAGAAAATCAGCAAATTCTTTGATAAAGTCTGTATTATGCCCAGGTGGCCTGTATACAGTAGCTAACACAAATGTTGAACGGGTTTTATCATGTACACTACATAGCGTTACATAAAGCACCAAAACTTCGAAGGAATTATATTTGAAACTAGACTTCTGAGTAATACTGAAGATATTATTATAAATTACAGCAACCCCTCCCCCTTTACCTTTCAGACGCGGCTCATGTTTATAACAATAATCTTGGGGGGTGGACTCATTTAAGGTAATGTAGTCGTCAGGTTTTAGCCAGGTTTCTGTCAAACAGAGCACATCTAGATTATTATCTGTAATAATATCATTAACAATAAGCGCTTTTGGGGAAAGGGATCTAATATTCAGCAACCCAAGCTTTATCAATTGTTCATCTGTATTATATATTTTGTTTATTTGTTGGACGTCAATTAAATTTTTACTGTTGAATGGTTTTGATGTTTTTTTTTGTATTTACTAATTCGGGGAACAGACACAGTCTCTATATGATAATATCTAGGTGAAAGTCACCATAGGCCCATCCAAGCAGATATCTTCGAAAACATTTCTGTCCTCCCCTCTGTACCTCTTTTTCCTATCTGTCACTCTCTTCTGCTCTTCTCATCTGTATGCTTGCGGGGACGGCCGGCCGGCCGGTGACTGCTTTGTGTAATCCATCCCTGCTCTGCATTGCTTGTCAAATTAATGAATCATCAGTCACCAGGTATTAAGGATTGAGAAGGCCTCCAGTGTCTGTCCCCTCCTCCTTTATTCACTGTTCCATCAATCCATCCATCCATCAGTTTCATCAGTCCCAGTGTGGGACCAGGACATGTCAATGCTCACCATTGATGATAACAATATTCACTGAAGATGATCCAAACATCCGAGAGTGAGTTTTTATTAAGTAACTTGTAGATTTTTGCTGACTCAAGAAAACTGTTTCAGATGGTTCAGTTTAATTTGGAAAGAACCCGTTCAAAATAATCTGTTTGTGAACTGGACATCACTATACGTGATGTGCTCACCCAAATACAGTTCTGACCTTATTTTTCTCAGCCTCTTGACATAACTATATTAGGCCTTCCAGTATTAGCCTACTTTCTATTGTGTTCTGGTGCCCAGAAATGGCTTGGAACTGCATACATATACTGAATCAAAGAGCCTGCCCTTATTGCTCTGTAATACGCTATTGCCAAGATATAGCTGAGGGCACATTGCTTGTTAGGTTGTCACTATAGTGTTGGAGGTTGTTAGGGCATTGCTAGTGGTAGATTGGCAGTGTATTCTGGGTGGTTTTTAGGACATCGCCAGGCTGGTTTCTTACTGGTGCAAGTCAATAAATGGTTTCGGTCCCACTTTATATTAGGTGGCCTATTATAGTATTATAATATTTTGATGTTTACTTACATCAAAAAATAAGTACAATGTACTTATTGTGTTCATATTGTATTGCAAAACCCTTTTTCTGATATTAAGGTGGGATACGGATAAAGTTAGGGACAGGTGTGGTGGTATGGGTAAGTTTAAGGGTAGGGTTAGGTGTAAGGGAAGTGTCAACAGTAAATGTAACTACAGAAATTAATTATATATGTAATTACATGCAGGTCATTTTTAAAAAGTAAGTACAATGTAAAAACATGTATGTACACAATAAGTGCATTGTATCAATGATTAATTTAAATGTTAGTACACAGTAGTTAAGGCCACCTAATATAAAGTGGGTCTATGGTTTCTTACTGGTTCAAGTCAAAAGAGTCCACCACCTAGGTCTTTATGATATTCTGACCATTTTCAGTGAAAGTCTAGGGAATTTTTTCCTCTACAGTATTTTTCATCTGCCAGGCATAATTCATTTGTCTGATCTCTTTGAAAGGTCAGATTACACCACTCCAGCATAATTTACGTGCAAATGTTTTACCTGGAAGAAACAATAATAGTGGTTATTTGTTTTGCAAGCACCACTAATTAAATGCAATCCAAAATGCCCAAAGAATTCCCTATTGCCAGCTTTTGTCTGTCTCTCTGGGCCCATGCCCTTACATTCCTGTCTCTCACCGCCCCCACCCTGCACCCCCCGCTTCATAACGCCTGCGGAGAAATGTGAAAAACATGTCATCACTGAGCAATGTCTCCAAATATAACCAAGCTCACACTACAGACAGATGCAGCAGCGGATATGGGAGGGCCAGCACTCTCATTTGTGTTACATCACAGAAAGTGTCGACCATGGATTTGTAATCAGAAACAAAACACACTTCCACTCTGTGACGTATTTCCAGTCTGCTGTGATGTCCAGGATCTTTGGTCAACAGATGATGCGATATTCTCCAGCTGTGGATACAACTGCAATTGTAATCGCATGACTGTGCACAAAGTGTACAGAGATTATTTATAGCCCATCTGTTTAACTTGGGTCTCCAAAGTGACTTAATATGAGGGATGATTTTGCAGAGTTAAATTCAGGTGATAATATCCACAGCCTCATACAATACCTGAAATGTCGCCGAGATACAGGTCAGGTAAATATGAGCATGTTGAATGTTAAATTTTCTTTGGTTATCATAACCGTCTGAAAAGAATGCAGATGGATGGGTTGTCACCATTAAAACGTTATGATATTCACAGAGGTGGGTAGTAACGAATTACATTTACTTCGTTACATTTACTTGAGTACATTTTTTGGGTAACTTGTACTTTTAGAGTAGATTTAAAGATGGGTACTTTTACTCTTACTCAAGTAAATTTCTTGTGAAAAAACTGTACTTTTACTTAGTTACATTCGGTGGCGTTCCTCCGTTACTGTCAAATGGTAATAATTATATATATTAAAATAAGTGAATATGACTTTCGCAAGTCTCGCGAAACGTTGGAGAGGCTGCTTCGCGAGAGGTTGCTACGCATCACCCGCTTATAATTAGCGCGCGTTTAGTCGGAAGATGATGGCCGAAGCAGAGGAAGATGTGTGTGAGCTACGGGAGGCAGATTGCCCGTGGCCTCAAGTTCAGTCTATGTTTTCACTCCAAGATGTCAAAAATAATAGTTTCATAATGCGATGCATGTTGTGTGCACCAAAACGAACTGACATCTCTCAGCATACAAGAATTCCACCCTGAAAAGAACATGTAGCGGTAAGTGTCACAATGATGCCTATATTTGAACACTATTAACGGTCATTTGGTAACTATGGGAAATTTTCCCTTATTATAATACTATTTCACACACTGTCCGAGTGTTTTCCACATATGCACTCTTGTGCAAGCAATGACAAATCGTTTGAATCCTCCAAACAACACACGTCCACGAACAAACGTTCTCATCTTCACATTTACATATCCTTTTCTTCACAAAACGAAACAAATTGAATAGCCTAATGTGACGTCTTGCATTTATACACAAATCCGGACAGACACCTGTCTGAAGTGTAGAAAATACATACAAATAAAAACGGTATTGTATTTTATTCCTACCTAAAGAATAGCATATATACTTATACAAATATAAGAACAAAGTATGTTTTAAGAAGAGCTCTAGTTAGCCCAGCACACCATTAATTTACACTGTTTAACCATTAATCACACACACACACACACACACACACACACACACACACACACACACACACACACACACACACACACACACACACACACACACACACACATATATATATATATATATATATATATATATATATATATATATATATATATATATATATATATATATATATAAGGTTCATTAGCTTACATTAGTTAACATGAACTAATAATGAACTGCACTTATAAAGCACTTATTTATCTTTATGTAAATTTAAACATTTACTAATGCATTATTAAAATATTGTTAACATTAGTCAATGCACTGTGAACTAACATGAATAAACCATGAACAGCTGGATTTTTATGAACTAACGTTGACAAAGATTAACTAATGCTGAACAGAGGTGTTGTTCATGGTTAGTTCATGTTAACTAATACATTAACTAATGTTAACTAATACAACCTTATTGTAAAGTGTTACAGAGAGGTGTGTGAAAGCTCTCCAAGTAGCCTGAAATTCAGGGTTTTCGCTTATCAATCAGATCGAAAGTAACTAGTAACTAACTACTTGAGTAGTTTTCTCATCGATTACTTTTTTACTCTTACTCAAGTAAATATTACGATTGTTACTTTTACTTTTACTTGAGTAAATATTTCAGTAAGTACTTGTACTTTTACTTGAGTACAGATTTTGGCTACTCTACCCACCTCTGGATATTCATATAGCATTTATTATGTATGTCCATTAGTGGTGTTTTCTACTTTCACAGATCGCAAGGGGTCTGCAGACCCCAGTTGGAAAACCCTGGCTCTATAGGATTGATTTAGTCTTGTGCTGTGTGTTTTATTATGGAGGTGGCCACGCTTGTCTGTAAATTCAGCTGGAGATCACCTGAACTCAACCGTTATCATAAATAGCAACCACAGGGCATTTAAAGTCCATTTAAATTTATGGTGCAGAAAGTTGCCCCTTTATATCCTGTTCCGACCTAATTACAGTGTCCCAGCCTAGTTCAGATGGCAGAACACATTTACAGAGATCTTCATTTGTGATTTTGATTTGGCAGCGAACTCTGTGACATTAAGACAGGTCCCTTGGGGAAAACTATTTGTAGCATTGTCCTGATACCAAGCTACCACACACCAAGGCTGTACATACACGCAAACATCCTTAGACTTAGTACCTTCACTACGCTATCAATTTGGTGGGGCTGGATCAGGCTGTGGAACAGTGGTCTGGAGCCAGGTTGTAAAATATGCAGCAGATTAACACAATCTGCTACACTTCACTGGAAATGTACAGCACTGCGATACAGATCATGAATCGGGAGTACTTGACTGCACTGAATAAATTGCTGAAGCAACTTAAATACACAAATTATTTGTATGGGTTAAATGAAGTAAAAAAACAAACAAACAAAAAAACAGCTCTTTAAGGCAACAGTAACGGTTTACAATGTGGATAAAAGAACAGATAGAATATTTAATGAATAATGAAATAATGAAAATGCTGCCCTGTGGTGAATTACTTTTGCTTCCCCAAAAGTAATGATTGCCAACTACGGTAGCAAGTTCTGTCCAATGATTCAGCGTTTCCTGAAACCATAGTTCCAAGTAACTTGTAAACTGAAAACTTGTCTGGCTGAAATCACAACTCTTGATCTGTGATTAGAGACATCGTTTTTTGTTAGCATGAATTATGGACATAATGGTGTTGGCACCATTTTGGTGATGAGTGTTTCCCTTGGTTGGGCAGTTAGCCTCTTTGTGTGAGTTTGTGGCCTTTGTAACAGTGTTTAGCAAAACACATAATTTTTGCTAAGAAAGAAACCGAGATTTCAGCCTCATAAACTCTAATAAATCAATAATATTATTTCTGACCAATATTTTACCAGCAAAACTTTGTTGCAGCAGATCAGGCATTCTGAATTTAAAATACAGTACGGGGGAAAAAAGTGTTTTGCCACACACAGACATTAAGAATCAGCATATGAATCTCAACAATGGTGACATGCTTCATGCCACAATGCATGCTGGGAGCCAACAAAGTATTCAAATTATGGCTCCCAGCATGCATTGTGGCATGAAACATGTCACCATTGTTGAGATTCATATGCTGATTCTTGATGTATGTGCATTTGTGTTTCTCAAAAAATCCCATAATGTATTTATAAATCAAAATTCAGAATGATTGATCTGCTGCATAAAACTTTTGTTGGTAAATATAATAGATTATACATAAATAATAACTTTCGATCAGGAATAAAGTAGTAAACGACTACCTTTTATAACCTGTTATCTAGATCAGTGGTTCCCAACCACGTTCCTGGAGGACCCCCAACAGTGCACATTTTGCATGTCTCCTCAATCAAGCACACCTGATTCAGGTCATCAGCTCATTAGTAGCTACTCCAAGACCTGATGTGGGTGTGTCAGACAAAGGAAACATCAAAAATGTGCACTGTTGGGGGTCCTCCAGGAACGTGGTTGGGAACCACTGATCTAGATCACTGATCAATAGTTACGGTTTTCTTTGCAACAAATTATGTGTTTTGTTACAAAAACCACCAAGAGATAAACTGCCCAACTAAAGGAAACGCTCATCACCAAAATGGTGACCATTTTCAATAAAAAAATCCACATCTGAACCTGTTAAATCTCATTAAGAACTTAGACACAAAATGTTGAATTGGCTCAACTACAAAATATTTGTTACAGAATAGTTGCATCTCTCCAGAAAACAAATAATGTCAAGTTGACTCAACTAAACTTTTTTTTTTTGTGTCACAGACAACTTATTTTCAGTTCGTATAACTGTTATTTACAAAAGTTGAGTCAACAAGAAAAAGCTAGGGGAAAATAGTACTAAGATTTTTTTTGTTGTTGTACGAGATTTTTACAGTGTAGATTTTTCGTTTCAACTTTTTTCAATTTGTATTTTTTACAGTGTGTGATTTTTTGCTGAACCAACACAACAAAATAAGTCATTTAAACTTTTTTCAAGTTGTGTTTTTTACATTGTACCAGTATTGACGATAACTGTGATATTCAAAATATGAAATATCGATATCGTGTGAAGTATATATCGCTGTCACAGTTGTGTTCAGTTTAGTGTTGTTATCATGGACTTTCAGTTTGTTTTCATTCATCACGTGTTTCTTTGTTCTTTTCCCTGCCACTCATCAGTCACCATGCACACTAATCATCACAGCTGTTCATTATTTGAGTTAATCATCAGTGTATTTAATATTTAAGTTCCTCCTTTTCCTCTGTTCAGTGTCTGGTGTTGTTTGTGTCAAGTGCACTCTGTCTTGCATGCTGGCTTTTTAGCACGTTTGGAATAAATACTCTGTTATGGAATCTTCATCATCATCATCTTCATTTGGAACTTAAGCGTTACAGAATACTGGATCTAATATATGGATTATAGAGCCAGATTCGTCTTCCTGGCTCAGGAGAGTCATGATTTTTTTTTTAACAAAGTGGATTTCCTGAACAACTAATCAGCGCGAGAAGAGACCTGTATATACAGTATAGCCATCCCTCACCTCGGTCCCATGACAGTTTTGCAGCATACTTCACCACCCCAATGTCTCACTTTTGGCTGGTTCCTTTCCAAGTTTAGGATGAGGGGAGTACTCTAGGGCCAAATTCCGCGCTCTGAGCCCTCTCCTGCGAAAGCATGCCAAATATGCACACGTTTGTATGTTCAAACGCGTGAATGTCCGGGTGAACTTTACCTCATTCTAAACACAGAACATACCATAAATGTCACAGGAATTTCCAGTGTCAATTTTACCCCTGAAATTCTTATTTTCTTATAATGATCAGATCTCATTGTCCTTTCACCATATGTCACATGAGAATAAAATCATTACACTCCATCTGCCTTGCATGAACAGACACATGAGCAGTAGAGTGATCTTTTTGGTCTCATCCTTTTGTTCTCATCATTAGAGCGATACTCTGTGATCACCAAAAAGAGAAGCAATTGACATCTGCCTAATAAACAATATGCCCAAGAACACTGTAATTGCACAATGAGCATAGCCAGTGATTAACCCCTTAGGTGCCTGCAGGCCTGTCATCATACTAGTTGTACCCTTGTGCATTAGTGTGCATATAGAACGGTCAGTACACACACACACACTATCCAATTAGCTTCAGCTGATAGGCCTTAAAATAGACATGGAGGAGGTATTTCACGGACCACTTGATCCTAGGCTCTGGATTCGTGAATGAACTCATACTCAGCGAAGTGGTGACATTTCTTGGCTGATTGCAATCAATATGGGTGACCTCAGAAAAAAAAAGCTCAACGCTCAACTGACTCTCTTAGTACCCCATGACAATCGGATGCTTATCAGGCTGCATCCAAAACGGTCTCTTTAAACACGTAGCGGATGTGGAATTGGAGTCCCATTGGAGCAAATACCCAGTCAAGTGGCACACAATGATGCATGATTGATATGAACACACCTAGCTTCACACTGGTGAGTCAACAACTGTTAGACCCCCACTGGATGCAAGATCCATCAACATTATGTGACAGTGAGTTCTTTGTAATCTTGGCTATGAGAAAGAGCAATGAGCATTGCAATAGAGTGTCTTTGTTTAAATTTTGTGAACATGATGTAAAAACATATCTATATTTTACATTTAGGTTTATGTTTGTAACAGATTCTTACTTCCCAAGGTACGGACAGCATTTTTGAACATTTCAAATATTTTGGGATTGAATGGTACAGGGTTGAAGATCAGTGCAAAACTGTTAATAAAATAATTAGGGACAGATTTACTAAACAGGACAAACTAACGTGAGAGCGCAATTGCAAAAAAAGCACAGATGAGAGAGGAAAGTTCTGCGTGTGATCTGACGACGTGCACATTAAAGCACACAGATGCAGCCGGATAATTTCCATAATGACCAATGCAATCTAGAGCAGCGCAAATTAGCATATGGTCACAAACAAGCAAAACTGATAATCAGGTGCGGGTGATCTACTAACAACACAGCTACAAAATGTTGTACCAATTAGGGCAGGGGTCTTCAACGATTTTCAGGGGAAGGACCCCTTAGGCGATAGAGACATGGAGCGGGGACCCCCGATACAAAATGTGTCAAACAGAGCTACATATTAAGCATAGAGCCTTCGATATTAATAGAAACTAACTATATTATGATTAAGAATAAGATATATTATGTTAAGACCGTAGATCAGAATGCACATTATTGCTGCACATGCATCACTGTCAAAATGAACAAAATGCTGCGATAAAAAAAAAATTATAATTCATTAGTTGTTTGCAGTTGTAAATTATTTTAACTGATTTGCAGAGTCATACATTTATTTTACTAATCAGATGGACAATTAAACATTTACCTGAACGTTAGTTTCAAGTTTACTAAAACAACTTTTTAATTTCACTGTGAGATGGACAATTAAGAATCAAATCACTATATATATTGATACAAATGGTTTTTTTTAAATCTATGATTCTGTATTTACATTGCAGATCTATTTTGACATGCCATATTTTTATCCCGTGCTAGTTATATGCGTTTATAAATGCGTTTCACTCTTGAAATTGCAATTGTCAGTGATGTCAATTGCAATTTCAAGAGTGAAACGCATTTATATGTAGACGTCAGTGATGCGCGGGTCAATGTATAAACAACCCGCACCCGACCGACGTTTTCAACTAACCCGCCCGCAACTCGGACCGCAAAAAAAAAAGAAGAAAATATTGTACCCGACCCGCTTCCTGACCCGCATTTTTTAAAAGTAGTAAATGCTCATCGTAGCTCATTGGGCCATTGAGAAAATGTTTCAGGCCCTGACGTGGTGTGCTCAGAGGTGCAGCAGCGAGAGCAGGAAGTTCTTGCGGCGGCCCATCATTTTCCATTTCAGCTCCAGATGCATATTATTGATGAACGCGATGTTTATGTTTCGACCCGGCTTGAAGAATTCATCAGCCCACATTTGGAAAACATTTGGAAAAGTGTGAAAGCCCTTAGGAGCGCAAACTGTTATTTTTCTGAATGCTGTATGATATAGCCTAGTGTTATGTAATACAGGCTTGATTTATTCATTTATTTCGTTTAATTTTCTTAACAATTAAGATGCTGCATGTGTTTATCCAGTCTAATCGAAGTGTGCGTCTCTCCCCCGACTTTCCCAACAAAAATCCCGCCCCCTCTCAGAAAATACATAAAACTGACTTTAAATGCGTTTAAAAGTAGCCTATTTAAATGGTACAATGGCATTGCTCAGTTCAACGTTTTGGGAAATCGGGCATTTTGTCCCGCGTCAGCATTTATTCAAAAGTTAATAACGCTCAACATTCAAAAGGTAAATAAGGATTTATTGACGATCCGACCGACCGTGACCCGAATATCATTAAAAATATTTTTGGATGACTCGTAACCGCGGGTAACCGCGGGTGGCCGCGGGCACCCGCTCATTTTGGATCAACCCGCGCATCACTGGTAGACGTCACTTCCAAAACTTTGCAGTGTGTAATTTGGCGTTGTTCCTCTTAGCAGCATGATAAACAATACTTTTATTCAATGGATTATAGCTATATAACCTCAAAAGCACGAAAGAGCGCTCACTTTACAATCACAATTAAGCTGTCACTCATCTCAGTTCCATCAAAATCAGTAAAGTTGTGTACACTAAATAATGAATCTCTTACTTACATTGTGTCTTAGTTAGTGAGAGAACTCACGAGAACGAGCAGAACTCAGCACTGAATAAAACTCCGGTGTTTTGAGCGGTGAGAGGATTCTAACTTTAAAGGGTTAGTTCACCCAAAAATGAAAATTCTGTCATTAATTACTCACCCTCATGTCGTTCGACACCCGTAAGACCGTGTGTGCCTCCATGATGCATGCGCGAGAATATGACGTAGCGCCGGGGTTCGGGAATCCATGAAATGCACACTTTAACCCCATTTTGAGAACTATGCAGAGACCTAAAGCACGATCAATGTAGAATCCAACAGCTTAGATACGCGTGTCTTCCTCTGCTTGTAAACAAATCGCTTCTGGGTCATGTGACCGAACGCCGGATCTGCATCATATTCTCGCGCATGCGTCGTGGAGGCACACACGGAAGACAAGAACAAGTTGGATAAAGGTGTTATTTTGATTTTTTTTTGTCGCACAAAAACTATTGTCGTCGCATTGTAAAATTATTGTAGAGTCACTGAGTTTTAAGTGCCTTTTATGGGTCTTGGGAGTGTAAATGTACTGAATGCCAATGGAGGCCTATCTGAAGCCTTTCTAAGCCCTCAGCTTTCAACAAAAATACACTGAAAAAAATGGTGTGTTGGATTTACATGATTTAATCATGTACATCGGTTCCACATGATTCAATTAAGTTAAACAAACATAATATGTTCACATAATTTCAACATTAAGAATTACGTAATATTTAAGTAACCAATTTGAGTAGTCTCACAATGATTTTAATATGGCTCCCTAACAACATTGATGCACACAGGGGCTTAAGACCCTACCTCTATAAACAAAACACATGTTTATTTTGGTACATTTTTGTTGCCACTTGACTGATTTATAACACAGTACTCAGTAGCTTTTGATGTATATGCCAGCAATAGCACATCATATATGTGCTAAGTGAGAAATGTTCTTTAATGACATGTGCTGAGTCAGTCCACAGCCTAAGCAATCGCTCCACTCTTCTCCACTATGGTAACCCAGTGTAATTTAAATGGTTCGAATAATTCGAACATAATTACACATTAAACACTAATAAACAATAAAAAGTCTCCCCCTTTTTCTCATTTTGCCCAAAAACACATAAAGTAACACTAAATTTCAACAATTTTACTCTAGTCTTCAAGTCCCAAGCAAAGCATGCTGGGAACTACAGTTTCAGCAAAAATCATTTTCGAGTACTTAATTGGTTCATATTCACCCCAAATAATTTAATCTAGTAGATTGCACATTTTAGAGAATTACATTAATCGAAAGCATTGAAATCATGTTTAGAAGAGAAACACAAATTTTTTGCGTAGATCACAAATAATACGATTAAGTAAATTGGACAACATGTGTTTTCCTGTTTTTTCAGTGTATCTTAATTTGTGTTCCGAATATGAACGGAGGTCTTACGGGTGTTGAACGACATGAGGGTGAGTAATTAATGACAGAATTTTCATTTTTGGGTGAACTAACCCTTTAACACCTCTGATTGGCCTTTGCGTTCCAGAGATCATCGAGCATGTCTATGATTGGCAAAACCCGTTGTGAATAGGAATGTTTCCCGTTCTCCAGAGCGCAAATTCAAATGCAATGTTGGCCAAATCTGTTTCTCCAATAATATTATACTATTACAGTATCAACGGAGGGTGCTCTGCTTTTGTTTCAGGGTGCTTATAATTGAATTTAACCTTGTGATGTTTTCTGTTTTCTTTATAATTTTTTTTATCAAACATTTTTTGAGATCAAACATGCGTGCTGTCCGAGGAGAGGGCTCCAAGCTCAGTATTTGGCCCGAACCCAGAGTACTCCCCCCGTATCTCTGGTTAGGAAAGTAACCAGGTGAGTGTGAGGAAGACAGGGTGGTGGAGGGATGCTGAAAAACTGTCAATGAGCATTAGTGAGTTGACTGGGTATTTATATAGTCCTTCACTTGTGCTGATTGGGTAGACATGTTGATTTCTGATTGCTGACAGCTGGTTAGAATGACATAATGATTGGATAGATCGATTGCTGATTGCTGACAGCTGGTTAGAAGGAGATTACGATTAGATAGATAATTTGAACGTGTTCCTCCCGAACTTTGTTAATAAAACATCATTAAATGAACCTCATAATAGGCCTATGTATGACCTGAAATGTGTTAATTTGTTCATGATCCCATTTACATTAAAATGAGTAAAAAAACATTTGTTTGCTTGTTCTGTTGGGGGAAAAAAGGCCACTAGAGAGTTCATAAGAGTTAAAGTACTATCATAAATTATTTTGAATGAAATACAGCTTGAAACAACATGATTTAAAGGCATAGTTCACCAAAAACTTAAAATTATCCCATAATTTACTCAACCTCAAGCCATCCTAGGTGTATATGACATTCTTCTTTCAGACGAATACAATGAGAGTTCTATTAAAATATGTCCTGGCTAATCCAAGCTTTATAATGGCAGTGAATGGCAGCCCAAAACTTGAAGACCTAAAAAGTGTATCCATCCATTTTAAAAGTAATCCACACGGCTCCGGGGGGTTGATAGAGGCCTTCTGAAGCAAATCTATGAGTTTTAGTAAGAAAAATATCCATATTTAAGACATTATAAAGTAAAATATCTAGCTTCCTTCAGACCGTCTTCTGTATTCAATTTACGGAAGAAACTTAACTGGTGTCAGACGGTTCAAAAAGCTTACGCTACTTTATCACATGTTAAATATGAATATTTTTCATACACAAATCCATCAATTCACTTCAGTAGGCCTTTATTACAACCTTAATAAAGCCCCCCCCCCCCCCCCACACTATCCCTATGAACTCTCCCTTTAGGTGTAAACTAAACATAATACAATACCTCAAAACCAAAGTTGTATTTGTTAAAAAATACAAAAATACTTTGGCGCCGTAGTGACTGGGTAGCGCTAATTCTAGAATTGGATCAAGAATGCTCAGTGATCTGTTGTGATACAGAACCTCTCTAGATAAGCCGTTCTTTCACATGGAGCATCTGACACATAGAGTGTGCTGTTTACAATGAATGGTTTGCCTTTCCATGGTCTTTAATGCATTCTCCCAGTTGCCTCAGGCAGTGAAAAGGGATTCTAAATGATTCCAGAGTGCCGCTACAATGATTGAGTCAAACACAGCACAGCTCAGCCAGCACTCAGAGGGAAAGGAAGAGGAATAAGATGGAGGGGAAAACAGAAAAGGAGGGTAGGGGGATTCTCTGTGTGCCCCCTTTTCTACGTCATCATGGCTTTCTTCTCTCGCTTGCTCCTCTCTCTCTCTCTCTCTCTCTCTCTCTCTCTCTCTCTCTCTCTCTCTCTCTCTCTCTCTCTCTCTCTCTCTCTCTCTCTCTCTCTCTCTCTCGATTCGCTCAGCTGCACTGCCTAAGGTTTTGCACTCTGGCAGTTAATTCCTTTATTTATGGTTTCGTCTTGCATTTCCTGCATTTTAGCACCAACAGGAAGTGTAGTGTCAAAGCATGACTGCATCCAAAGCCGCACAAACCATCTTGCATGTTATGTTTTCCTTTGAATCACACTGCATAGAAACGCTTAATATAGGGAGGGGAGATTGGCCAGTACTGGCTGGCAACTTCCTTGTTTTCTGTTTTCCTTTTTAATTGACTCCACCCTTCTTAATTCTTAAATACAAGCTAAGTGTGCTTTGAACGTCAGCACTTTCAGAATTGTAAAATACTTCTGGCGCTATTGTTCTGCCTCTACCTCATTCTCAGCAACCCCCCCACCACCACCACCCTCGCCTGTGTGTACTGAATACAAGCTGCAAGCAGTCACGCAGCTGTTTCCATGGCAATATCTATCTGCGAGAAAGATTCGTTAACCCTCTCTCACAGGCATTCCTCACCGAGAGCTCACACTGTCTATGACCAAAGCAGGGGCGCTGCTATTTACGACAGGCTGTGTTACATACATTACAGACCCACATATGTCATCTTCTTCTTGTGTTTCCGTATGCACTTTTTGCACGCATTTCATTTGTGTGTGAATATGTGGAAGGGTTTCCATTGTTGCTGATATATTACTGAATACACTGTATGTTATAGAAGAAAATGAGATTTGGAGTGGGGGGGGGAAAGGCATTGCTGCTCGAAATAATTTTTTTTCTCAGCCTTGTTGTATGTAGGAAAACAATTAGAAATGGCTGCAATTTGTACAGCTTCCAGCTGAAAAAGATAAAAGAAAGAATGTAAAAAAAAAAATTTTCTTGTTTTTTTTTAGATTAGTGGTTCCCAACTGGTTGTGCTTCAGGACTCAGATTGTACCAAAACTGTTCTTAAAAGCAAAAAATGGATTTATGTAACTATGAACTGCTTAAGAAATATGCAAAATTACAACATTGATTTATTAGTTTACAAAAAATTTCATTTCTGTGGTTTCATGCTCTCAGCAGTCACTCATTCCCCATTTACAAAACATATTATGGTTGACACCATTTTGTTGCATGTCGTGTCATCTAGGTCACATTTCCTGTGGTTTTGTACATGGTTTTTGAGGATGAAGGCATATATGTCACATGTTTTCCCTTCATCCGTAACCCTCTCATAACAGATTTTTCATCCATTTTGGATCGTGACATACCTGTTAAGAACCACTGGTGTAGACAAATATTGTTTCATAGGCAAGAGGTGATTACAATTGAAAGAGAGTTTTCTGGTCAGATCATAACAGAATATTGTGAAAACGAAATAGACCAGTTCATTTTTTTAATGTGTGAACTATCATGACAACAGAAATTCAGATTTATGTTTTTTATGACATACGTTGAACTATTGGTTGTGAAGAAAGCAGAAATATAAACGGGTCTCCAATGAACAGATAGAGTAAAAATAAGTACACATTTTCATAATTTGCATGTTTCATACATGTGCATGTTTTCTTTCATTTGCATGTAAACATTTTTTTTTTTTTTAAAGGCTGTGTTGATGATTTGAGTTTCATACAGTTTGGTTTACCTTATTCAAGGCAATTTTTCGGAAATATTAACACTTCTTCAGAACATGACAAACTGCCTGAAAAAAAGTACTTAATTGTGGTAAATTAACAGTTTTAATTCAAGCAAAAACATTTATTTGGTTGATTATCAAAAAATTAATCAAGAACAAGTCTGGGTCATTTCATTAAAATTTTTGATAACAACACAAGGATCATGGATTTGACTCCCGGAAATTACATTCACTGATGCAATGGATACATCGAACACACATTGTAAGTTTTCGTAACCCTCTGGAGTCTGAGCTGTTTTGGGGCCCTTTAGAAGTTTTGACATAATCTGACATTTGTGCTTTTTTCAGTTGCTTATAAACACATTAATGGCAAAAGTTTAATTACACTGTATTCAGCACAAACTAGGCTACCATAATATGTGAGCAACATGTATTACATTAATCACAACATTTAACATTACAATAAAATTTAAAAGTTTTGAATTTGGAGTACAGTAGCCTATTGATATGTTTTTTTTTTTTTGTTGGCATACAGTCATTTAGTTACATTGAAGTCATAAATTAAAACAAATAACTAATTTTCAGTTTAGAGAAAAATGTATTGGCAGCATTTCACTGTATAATGTGAAAACATATTACTCTCTGAATTTTACTATTTAAACATCAACTACACAACCACTAAACATCTGTGAATGATGTACACAGGTATGATAATGTGCAGTTCACAGGGTAATTACACCTCATGTGTCATATCTGAGTGAGGGGAGAAATGGTTCAATTATACTATTGTTTAAATTAACTTTTTCATTGCACCCTGCAAGCACCTAATTGACCGTGTGTGTTAGATTAATGAACATCATGTGTGTGTTATCCCAGGTTAACAAATACAAAGTGAGAGACAATGCTTGTATTACCCCAGAATACATTATATTTATATGAGGAAAGAGGACAGCAAGTAGGTTATGTTCTTCTGGGGGTCATGTGCCACCTGAGCAACTGCCATTGACATGAATATAAATGGTCAGTTCAAGTCACTTGAGTTGAGTTTGAGCGAAAAAGAAATGGGAATGAATGACAGATGTGGTGTGATGTTTTTCTCAAATATGAGTGACCAATTATCTTACAACACTATATTGCCATAAGTATTGGGGCACCCCTCCAAATAATTGAATTCAGGTGTTGCAATCACTTCCATGGCCAAAGGTGTATAAAATCAAGCACCTAGGCATGCATACACACACACAAACACAAACACACAAACATTTGTGAAAGAATGGGTCCATTCATGAAAATTCCTCGCTACTAAATATTCTACGGTCAACTGATAGTGGTATTATAACAAAGTGGAAGCAAATGGGAACAACAGCAACTGTAAAATCACAGAGCGGGGTCAGCGTATGCTGAGGCACACAGTGCGCCGAAGTCGGCAACTTTCTGCAGAGTCAATAGCTAAATATCTCCAAACTTTGTGTGGCCTTCAGATTAGCTCAAGAACAGTGCGTAGAGAGCTTCATGGAATGGGTTTCCATGGCCGAGCAGCTGCATCCGAGCCTTACATCACCAAGTGCAATGCAAAGCATCGGATGCAGCGGTGTAAAGCACGCCGCCACTGGACTTTAGAGCTTTTTTTATCTGGCAATCCGATGGACAAGTCTGGGTTTGGCGGTTGCCAGGAGAATGGTACTTGCCTGAATGCATTGTGCCAAGTGTAAAGTTTGGTGGAAGGGGGGTTATGGTGTGGTCTTGTTTTTCAGGGGTTGGGCATGGCCCCTTAGTTCCAGTGAAAGGAACTCTTAATGCTTCAGCATACCAAGACATTTTGGACAATTTCATGCTCCCAACTTTGTGGGAACAGTTTGGGGATGGCCCTTTCCTATTCCAACATGACTGCGCACCAGTGCACAAAACAAGGTCCATAAAGATAGGGTGAGCAAGTTTAGTGAGGAGGAACTTGACTGGAGTCCTGACCTCAACCCGATAGAAAACTTTTGGGATGAATTAGAGCGGAGACTGCGAACCAGGCCTTCTCATCCAACATCAGTGCCTGACTTCACAAATGCCCATAAACACACTTCTAAACCTTGTGGAAAGCCTGCCCAGAACAGGTAAAGCTGTTATAGGTGCAAAGGGAGGGCCAACTCCATAGTACATCCTACGGATCAAGAATGGGGTGTCATTCAAATTCATGTGCATGTAAAGGCAGGCTTCCCAAAACTTTTGGCAATATAGTGTATATGAGCTAAAACAGAAAGTATTCTATTTTACTATTTCTTTATATAATTTTTCTTTTAAGCTCTACAATATCAAGCGTATAGCGTCAGTTCTGGCAGGTCACATTAGTCAAACTCGCATCAGCTGTCTGTCAGCTGATCACGTCTACCTATAGGACTATGACGTCACCGCATACATATATATAGCTCCTGAGTACTATCAGCAGCTATCACGTTTCTCCAGAGCTCATTTACCCTCCTCCACCCCCAGCTCCTCCTCTTGTCTGTCAGGATTTGGTATTCTGATTTTCCTTGAATCAGACTAAATTCCTGAATCACTTTGAACATGTAATATCAACATTAATGATATCTGCAATACATTATGTTGGTTCTGTTCTGTTTACCCTAAGGGGGGGTTATTG
Organism: Gobio gobio; assembly: GCF_949357685.1. Taxonomy (NCBI): domain Eukaryota; kingdom Metazoa; phylum Chordata; class Actinopteri; order Cypriniformes; family Gobionidae; genus Gobio; species Gobio gobio. The sequence goes on along the minus strand of NC_137107.1, from coordinate 12,763,876 downwards.
CTGCTCTCCCTGCTCTTATCCATGCTAGGCTGCATGGATGCGCAGGGAGTTCTTGCCCAGAACAGAACCATACCGGCAATCCAAACTATATGCTAATAGTCAATCAATCATCTTTGACGATAATGGTCCTGACAGAAATCTTTATGTCAGGAATTGGCTAAAATGTATCAACAACGCCAAACAACATTGGATTTTGCGGATCTCATGAGTGATGATCATTGACGCAAAAAATATTTTTGGGTGAAATGATCCTTGATGACATTCACAAGGCCATTGCATTTTAACATGACTACACTCCATCTTATGACCACCCATATATGATCATGTGCGAAGGGAAGGGGGTTGTGGGATTGGCAGTAGAAAACAGATGAATGAAAGCCTTGCGGAAAGTCGTCAGAGAGATGATACGAGAGTAAAGTCTCGAACATTCATCACTTTTTACAACCATTGATTTTCACATGCCGCAAGCTCTCATGCTGTGACGCTTCCCATCAAGGTGAGAATCTTATATCGGGATGTATTTTTCAACCTTGTGAGACTTTGTTGGAACGCTCTGTTCCTTCTTGAGGCAAGAACTATTTTCAATTTCATATTAAGAGCAGTTTGGCCTGCTGTAGAAAAAAGACTAACATTAATAATGATGAGTTTACAGATTTGATTTAATTGGCTAAAAATTGGAGAGGCCTACAGCCAACTTAAACTTTAAGCCCCAAAATAAGGGGAATTCTGTCCTTAGTCAGTGTCCTCAACCACTACATTGTTCTATGTTAACAACAAGATACATTTTGCTGAAAGAATTAAGAATATTATGTGTTGGTATGCATAGACAAAAACAAATTGCTTTAAACCTGTACTTGTTTTATTTTGTTGGTTACATTCTATTTTACAGTGTCCGTGTTACATATGTTACATGTACTTCACATAGTAATAACAGTAAATTATGCATAATTACATGCAACTAACTCTCAAACAAATCCTAATTCTACCCTATCCCTATATAAGTACATGTTGTTAATTATTATTACTCAGTACTTAAAGCTGCTGTCCATAACTTTTTTTGTGTTCAAGATTTACAAAAATTATATAATGAGAATGTACAACATGAATCCTTTTTCCAAACCGTGTTTTTGTCTTACCCTGAATCATTATGGTACACTTGTGTAAGTGTTTATATTGGGACTATTTCAGGCCAGACTAGTAGGAACCACTGCGGAGGAACACAGTCCCTGCGTGACTCGCCATAGACATAAACAGAGAAAAGTAGCTCTGGCTGCAATGTTCTTCCGCAAGACGCATGCAGTTCTGTTTATTAACCGCTAGAGCGCAAAAAAGTTACGGACTGCAGCTTTAAATATATAATCACACAGTAACAATGACACCCCTAATTTTAATGTCTCCATGTTACAGAGTATTTATATATTGAAGCACTGAGTAATTTTGATTTAGTACATGTACTTACAATAGGGTTATGGTAGGATTAGGGTTTGGTTTAAGGTTAGTTGCATATAATAGTGTAACAAGGACACATAAAAATAAAGTGTTACAATTTGTTACAATGTGTCATTGTTACAGTGTAATTATATATTTAAGTACTTAAGTAATTGCTGAATCTACTAAAGAAAAACTTGTAAAATTAACTGATTTAGGAAAATTTGTTGATTTAACTTGACTAGACTGAGTATTGTGAACTTTTAGGTGGATGCAATAGTTAAACTAAAAGACAATTTAGTACATATTACTTAAGAGTGTTGAGTGTGTTGTACTAAATGCATGTTGTAAATGTCTGGAGCAAAGAATTGCATAATAATAATAATAATAATAATAATAATAATAATAATTAAAGCTGCAAGCAGCGATGAAAGGGCCCTAATTCATGCA